>NC_044498.1:37353535-37691035 GCF_902362185.1 Chanos chanos | reverse complement strand
AAAGATTTGAAAACCATCATTAAAATGATGAGAAGGAAACATTAGCTACATCCCCAAAAACTTAGGCATTACATACACCTAAGTACAATATTCACACGGCACTATTCATCTTAAGATAACACATTTCAGCATATGGTGCAAATAGTTGGCAAAGGTTTTGCCACCTCAGCAATCATTACAACTAAAACTAGGTTTAGATATAATTGCCACTAATGATAATGAGGTTCAAGTGTTGTAATCCAGTGTCTCACTCTTATAGTGACTTATGTTTGTCAACATCTCCTGGGCTAAACGTTTTGGTGCATGTTTTGCTCACTCAAATGAAGAACTAGTTTCTGCAAAAAGCAAACAAACAAACAAAAAAAACTATTGAAGTTTCAGAGACTAGGTTCTTAAAAAAAGTTTTTAGTTGTTTGTTTTAGTGTATGATGTTTGGGCAAACATCCCTCATAAACTTTGCTGGCCCTTTCTTGTTAACTGACAGGACAAAACCAGCGCAGTACCATCAAAATCAAGTCACAGAGGATAAAGAACACCATGCTAATTTCAAAATACAATTCAAAACAGAGCATTTTCACCTTGCTAACATTGGATATTATAATCAACATTTATTCAAATAACCGAGAATCCCCCAAATCTGTGCAAAAACGGATAATGAAAAAATCCTTTAAGTGTGAGTGTAGTTCAGTAGTGATGGCAGACTAATGTTCACTGACTGTACAGACTTTAACAAAGGACATCAATTATGAAGAACATAGTTTAATATGAAGGAAATATGGCTAGAATCTCCTCAAACTCTGTTGAGTTCACACCTGAGCTATCTATTCAAGATCTTTCAGGGTGTGGTACAAGGTGCAGCATAGGGAGCACTATCAGTTTCCCCCTCTCTAAAAGCTGATTTTTTTTTTTCCTTTAAGAAGTGATATGGCCTTACACAGTACCTCTAACAATAATAATGGAAGCATATAGATTCCCAGGTACTGTATGTTCCCTTAGCTTGGCAAGGCAGATTTCTCTTTACATTTGGCTATGAAAAATCAAACTATGAGAAGGTGGGATCTAGAATAATTTATGAGGGGGTAAAAAAAAAACAAACTCCGAATCTTAGACGGGCATCGGAACACTTTTACATCTGTAGACTCCGAGAGCAGCAGACAGGCTACGTCAATATAAAAACACACCTCAAAGACCTTTCAGCATTTTAAAGCAGCGGTCGGGAACACCCTGCAGTGCCATGCTAGATGCAGGCTTTTGCTCCATGCTTAATCCACTGCACCTGCTCCTCTTCTGCTTGTTACAGCCTTGATTGGATGAATCAGGTGTCTGTGAGCAGGGCTGGGACAGAAACCTGCATAAACTGTGGCTCTAAAGGGAAAAGCGGCGCTTACACCTGAGGCCAAGCTCTGTGGTTGGTCTGGAAGGTCTCAGTTTTCTAATGAATATAGAAAAAAAAAACAAAAAACGAACCATACAGGAAAAACTACTGGTCATTTTCACTAAGCAAAAAAACGTCACAATTTCCCAAGCAATCTCAGAGAGGCTGGCATGAAAATGATAAATTGTTGAAAGTAGAATAATTTGCAGCAGCTGTCAACAATAACCAGGTTAAGACATGTTTACCCTTTGGAGAGTTTCAAAAGAAGTAGTGTAGATTCTAGAGTGAAAATACCCAACTGTGTGATTTTTGACCAAGAAAGGCAGGGGTAAAAATAGGTAGTTGCAATTATCAACACAAGTCAAAAGATGGCACAGGTCAACATAAAGTAAAAGCATTATAACACACACACACACACACACACACACACAATAAAACAGTTTGGTAAAGTAACATTAGCAAAGAGCTCACCAAAGGGCAAGTGTAAAATTCTCAACACCAATACTTAGTAAAATGAGATACTGGTATTTCACACAACACAGTTAAAATGGTTTGTGCCATAGACAGAGAGCTGTTGGTTTTTCTAAACGACAGTGGCAAATAAGAAGCTAAAGACATAGAAGCTGAGGATGTGTTGAGCAGAACATTTGAGGATCGCTTCATCCATGGCCTCAAACTTGATCTCACAGGGTTGTGTGAGTGTTTATAGATGTAACAGGTAGCGTTTTAGACGGATGTATATGGAGAAGGGGAACATTCATAATTCAGTGATCCTGTAGTGATGAAGTCTCAGTGTTAGGTTATAAGGGTTATATCTTTGGGAGAACGAGGTCTTTGGATGGAAGGATGGCTTTGGGTATGGAGAGATGAGTGGTCAGTGACAACGGTTTCTTTCGTCAGTGGATCTGTTGGCAGACTGATTAAAAGTCTTTACGGGAGAGGAGATCTTTTGGATGAGGGCAGAACTGCTTAGCTCTGTTCAGTTACCGCTGTACAAATCAACATTGCTGGAACTCAAGCCGCGACTCTCCCTCAACCTGCCACTCACAGGTCCCTAAAAAAGGAATAAGAAAAAGACAAAAACCAAACAAATGTGAGACGAGAGAAGAACAAACAGACTGAAATAGTTATGACGTATATTCAGCCAAGAGGTAAAGTCTGTCTGTTATGGATAAATCTTAAATCTGGAATAAATTAGATTCTGAATGGAGATTCTCTGTCCAAAATATAATTAGTCCAGGCACAGACGAAATGCTTGTCTGGGATACCAGCCCACAATGTAATATAAAAAAGCAGTCTCCTCAAACAAAACTGAACCAGTGCTTCAGTAATGGCCCTTACCTGAAAGGAATCTTCATTGGCCTTATTCAGATAGTTCAGGGAAGAAGCTCTCTTCATACTGAGAGAGAGAGAAAAAAAGATAATAATTCAATCAGATAGAACATCCATCAGCCGAAACAAAACCTCCAAAACAAGCTGCAGGACTCGAACGCGCTCTGTCTGATCGTGTTATCATATAAAGTAAGTTCAGTGCAGGGTATATGGGTGTGGCTATGGGCCAGAGGTTTCAGGTTTCAGACAACTCCTCTTACTTTGTGCTGCTGCGTGGTTCCATGGGCCCGTTGCCCTGGAGTTTCTTCACCAGCAGCTCGCTGCTCCGACGCAGAACGTCCCGGAGTCTCCCCAGAGACACACTCCTGTGCAAAGCACCCGAGCCATCCTGCAGTCACACAGACAGGTCAGTCACTGCTTTACACACGCACGCACGCACGCACGCGCGCACGCACGCGCGCACGCACACACACACACACACACACACACACACACGCACGCACGCACGCGCGCACACACACACACACACACACACGCACGCACGCACGCACAAACACCCCATCCTACTGACTACAGCACACACACAGATCACACTGTGAATGCATCATAAATATACTGACACACAGGTATTACAAGACATTAATAAGGTTATATAACATATGTTTTACACATCCATAAGTCACACAGGAAGTCATAATTCTCATTAACCCAAGCCACAAATCACAAAGCTCAATAGCATTTACTGATGGGATTTTTTTCTGTTGTGGTTCAGCACAATGGTGACAGTAGAATGATTTAAAAAAAAAAAAAAAAAAATTATCGTGTAACACCATCAGCATTCTTACTTCAACCATTTAATACCATGCTAAATTGTTAGTGTGGTGCCTTAGTTCTAAGACAGAGCATTTACCAGTTGTAACTCTTCTCTGAAGTCTAGCTTCTTGGGTCTTCAGTATCCGGTAAAGTTTCTGAACCCATAGCTGTCTAGTGAATTAATCCATCCAAAAAGATTTCATGGTCTTTACATGTAGCTTTAAGACATATCAGTATGTGAAACATGCTTGGTGAAAGTGTTTATCTTCGAGTTTCTTTGACTTTCCAGAGCGCTTGCCATTATTATTAACATTGCTGTATTTAATCCATAGGTCATGTATTCAGTCATACAGTATTGCCTTGTCATGATTTCCGTTCTCATTTTTGTATGCGTGGTGTCATGCTCTTGCTTTTGTTTTATTTATTTCTTTTTTTAACATTATGGCTGCAGTTCTACAACATCTCCAATAGAGGGCAACAAAGTAGCTGCAGGAGTTGTGTACAACCTTTATTAAGAGGAGAGAAGTATAAATAAATTTTAAGAGAAATAAAGGCAAAATCTTCTTCAAAGTCTAAATTTAAGATATAAGGATTTTCAGTGCTGCTCACGCAACTGAGCCGGTAACTGGACATGTCATAAACAGTGCCGACCTTGACATTCACAGAAAATCTCAAAAAAACACCAAACGTGGTGTTACAGATATCATTAAGAAAGAGGGACCAGTGTGTTTGATCAGATGTAATATTCTGTAAGGCTGTAAGGCATTCGGGAGGCCTAGAGAGAGAGTTACTGAGCCATACAAGTGCTTTATTACTTGGCCATCGTATTTGTGACGACTGCCTTCATCACAACCCTTACTCATCTAATATCAGCTAACACAAAGTGACAAAAACACTCTCAGATGGAAGGAGCCTCCACTGCAGGCTTCATGGGCCAAGGTCAGCCTACCCTTCTTTACTATGAGTCCAGAGGGAAGGCACCAACTATATCAGAGGCAGATGTACATGAGAAATGACATGTACTTATAGAGAGAGGCGTTAGGCTTTTTACATGCACTCACATACAGAGCCAAACTGGTGACATCTGCTTCTTTATCCAAGTATGTTTCTTTTTTTTTTTTTTTTTTTTTTTAATGTATAACAGTCTGCTCAAGAGTGAAATCTGTGAAGTGTACTCTCATCTGAAGTCTTTAGGATTTGTATGGTCAAAATATTAGTCATGGATGAAAGAACCTCGCCACAAACCTTCAAGAATGTCCTAACAGTCGCGAGGAGTCTTAGAAGACATCAGAATGTTTCCCAGTCCATGCTACACAGCACTGTTTGTTTCAGAAGAGCGTGACTCAAGTCAACCAAAAGGGTTTCTTGCATGTCTCATTTTGAAATAGACTGGACACACCCTTGTGTCAGAGGGAGTGTACAGGAGAAGGAGAGATAAAGGAACCAGGGAAGACTCTGTGTTGGGGAACTTTATGTATGTTATGATTTACCAAGGCTTAATCGTCTCTGAGGAAAGCTCATTGTTATTCATCTGTGTGCCAGGTAAGTCGACTTCCATCCACACTTAACTGGCCTGTATTGTTATCACTGTATTATTTGGAGCGTCAAGTTTTCAGACAAAGAAAATGTATAGTTCTCTGTAGAGAGAAAACATAAAAGCAAATGGAGATGATCGCAGTGTCAAAGTAAGAGACAATTCCCACATGCTGTGTTCAACTGAGTTGAGGAGTCACAAGTCGTTTAATTCTGACACTTCAATGCATTGTGGCAAATATTTCACACACAAACACTGAGACAAACACTCTCTGAAATAAACATACACACCCACGCACACGCACACATACACACAGACAAAAGGAGCATTTCAGAACCATTACCACAATATTTTTCTCTTCTCTTTTCATTCAATGGACTTTCTAATATCTAAAATTACTCTCTAAAAGAAAAGATGACCGCATAGCTTCACAAATGAAAGCCTTTATTTGAGAATATCAACAAATGTTGATGCAACAATCGTCACAATGCATAGGGGATGAGTATATGCAGCTAAATCACTACGATAGTGCGTACAGAGCCCACCAATCAGATACTAGTGCTCTACAAAACCCAAGTTACAGTATAAATATTTCCATATAGGACAGCGCAATAAATAATCAGCATTCCACTAAACACAACAATATTATCTATTAGCATAATATGAGAAACTTTTGTTCTTTTTCTTTCTTTTTTTTTTTTTCTTTGTCATGTTTGTGTGTTCTTGCATGTGTGCTGTGGTGAATGGAATGGTGAATAAATTGGATGCAATAATATTTAAAAAGGGGGTTCACCTGTTTGTGTTACTCTATTAATTCCATAATCATAAGTACACACACATGTCAT
Source organism: Chanos chanos (assembly GCF_902362185.1). Lineage (NCBI taxonomy): Eukaryota > Metazoa > Chordata > Actinopteri > Gonorynchiformes > Chanidae > Chanos > Chanos chanos. The sequence continues at coordinate 37,685,136 of NC_044498.1, read as the reverse complement.
ACTGAAATAAAATTACATTCGGTTCCTTTACACGTTTGAAATGATGAGGAGAGAGCTAGCTGAAGGTAGTGAATCCAGAGAAGCCTGACAGGAGGTCAAAGACCACTGATTGGAGGAGGAAAAAAAAACAAACACTGTTGAGGCCTCCGGTTTAAAGCGTTTAACAGTTTGGCTTCCAGGTAGTTTAGAAAAGAAAAAAAGTCGTCCAATTTTCAACCAGTTTTCAAATGACATCTTGACACAAAAGAATTTTTCGGGATCTTTAAGGAGTTCAGTATCTTCCAGAATGCACTGGGATAAAAGTCCCTTTCTTAACTGCTACTATGACAACCTACATCTTCAGTATAAGTAAACAAACACTTAAGAGTCTATGTAATGTGCTACAAAACCCACCCACATTCCCCTCTCAGAGGCTTGAATTAAATACCAACCAGGAAAAGAGAGGCCTTGTTTTTTTTTTTCTTTTTTTCCCCCCACCTGTTAGCCAGCTGAACTGAGCAATCTTAGACAGAGATGTCAAATGCAACGGTTTGAGATAGCGTGACTTGGTAAAGGAATCTGTGGCCTGATGCAAACAGACAGTGGCTGCTGCAGTGGCCGATCTGACTGGCAACTCGGGTTGGTTCAGATGATCAAAGCAAAAATCTTTTTAGGATTTCCATCAGTTTTGAAAAAAAAAAAACAAAAACAAAAAAACAAAAACAAAACACTGCAAGCAAAAACAACAACAACAACAACAAAAAAAGAACACCGTAAACAGAGAGTGGAAATTAAAAAAAATAACACTGGATAAGAAGCAAATACAAAAATACTAAGTCAAGGACTGTGCGGTTCATAAGAACCATAAGTCCTCAAAACATTCCACAGATAACAAATGAGAAAACCCCAGTCAAAGTTCCAGCATTATCTTGGCATCAGTCTGAGGGAAGATCCTTTCATGCAAGGCAAGCATCTCTATGCCTGCTCACTGCCTCGCTCTCCACTTTTGGATGGTTTGTACATGATCAACTCAAGATCTCCACATCAAGATAACATTTTGCATTGAAATGATAATAATAATAATAATAATGATGATATTAATAACACTAATAACCACGGTAAACAAAAAATTGGCTAATTACAGGCACAAAGGTTGTCAATAACAACTCTGAGCAATTTTGTAACAGACAAAATCTGACATTTCCAATCTGCTTTTGCCAGACACGGGCAAACCTAAACTGTCCAAAGTAGGCCACTACAGTACAAAAATACAAAGGCCATTAGAATGTACTCATACGAAAGAGTGAACACTAATGAAACACCACAAGTGCAAACCCAAGGTGAAATGCATAACTGTGACGTAGTGAGACTGCGATGGGGTTAAGGGTGGGTGCACGGTACATCAGGTGGAGTTGTGGATTCCACTAATCAGACAAATACTGCTAACATTTTGTTGACTGAAGAAAAACCATATCTGTGACCAGTCATTGCACTTTATCTAAAATCTAAAAGATCACTTGGTACAGATCAATACAGCTACAGTGATGAAGAAGAGAAGAGAGAAAAGAGAAGAGAAGAGAAGAGAAGAGAAGAGAAGAGAAGAGAAGAGAAGAGAAGAGAAGAGAAGAGGAGAGAAGAGAAGAGAAGAGGAAGAGGAAGAGGAAGAGAAGACACAAAAGAGAAGAGAAGAGAAGAGAAGAGTGAAGAGTTTAATCAGAGACAAAAGCAGGAGCAGGATAAAGATCACACATCCCCACAGTTGTCAGTGAACAGGTGAGAGGAGCAATGCGCGGCGGTCTTGCCAAAGACACCAGGAATGGTAGAGGATGATTTTGCAGACGGACATAAAAGGCCAGAGGGAACAACAAAAACATCCTTTGCTATTTGATGGGGAGGAGAGAAGGGTGAAGGAAAAACCTTGATGGCTTATGCCTGATAAAGAGAAAAAAGACAGACAAAGAAACCACAGTGTTAAAGCTCTTCTGAAAAAAAAAAACCACATACAGGAGCAATTCATCTATTTAACATCCCCACAAGTACCATCTATTTCTGATTCATTCTGACTCCATTTCACTGTACTATGAAATCTATTCTCACCCATGTCAAGTTCACACTGCAGCACCTCATACTTTCTGCAATACCGACAAAGGACAGTCAGTCTAGTGAATCTGGTTACAGTCAGCATACCTCTGTTTTAAATGGTTACTGTCTGTCAAGCGGATATACAACATACTTATTTAACAGCAGTCTGAGATTCAGGTCAACCCTCAACAGACAATACTAATAATATGCAATTTGTGCATCTAAAAATCAAAACCGTGTATTTCTGTACATTCTGGTGGATATTATAGATAGCCTAATGACAATGTTTTTGTTGTGGTCGTATCTCTCAGACGCAGCTCTGGGCATATACTTTACTTGTCATGTTGTCCTTCGACAGGGCTGTGGTGTGAATGTCAATTGGATCTCTATTCGTCTACTCTCTCTGTGTGCTGTTTAAGCAGTCACTCAGTGTGGTCCCAATGCACGACACATGAATCATTACACGCTCTCTATGGTCTGCTAATCAGTCGACTGTGGTGAGCCAACTTCAGATAACGGGCAAATTTGCACCTTATTAGTAATGAAGCCCCCCCGCCCCCCTTGAAGGTCAGAATGAATATTTTAGTATTTTACATGGCATTCATGCTGATGAAGTGCTGAGAAAATTAAGTGGGATGACCCTTCAATTCCTAAGAGTCTGAGCTGAAGACTGAAAGTTTTCCCCCCGGTAAAGGAGTCTGTTGTGATACACAGACAGAGGGAGGGCGTGAGTCAGCTTGTTCCTGGAGCAGGGCTAGATTTGGCAGTCTGTGGTGAGCCAGTGACTGTGCACTATGAGCTGCAGCTTTCACAGAGTGATGCAAGGGAATGTGCCTACAGAGAAAACATGACTAAAATGACTCCCGTTTTCACTATCAAATTATAGACCACACATACAACTATTATAGTCTAGTTCCTGATTACAGTCTGGAAAAGGGTAACAGGGGTTATTGTAATTGTCACTGTCTGTTGTTGTCTGTCTGGTCTTTGTCTTTGATGGCAAAACTGCAGTGTTTATTTGCAAGGGTAAGAGTCAAATACTGTAAAATATTCAATGCATAGCCAATAGAAGTCACTGAAGATGTAGCTGCGCAAACTAGATAAAAATGCTTGAGAAACTGACAACCTTTTCATTAAAATGTCTAGTAATAACAGGCTACACTATCATACCATTAAGGTAAGAATTTCCCTCGCCGTCTATGGTAAGTCTAAATGTCTAATCAAATGAGAACAAGGACAACATGGAGGGGAGAGAGTACAGTCCACAACCTGGAGAGAAGTCCAATTGATTGGCTGATTGGTTGTCATGGCAACATGAAGGTTACAAAGGTCACTGAGCTAGTATGTTAGTGACACAGGGGGAAAAAAAGAGCAAATGATTTAGGATGCAACAACATGCATGGTTAAACAGCGCAAAAACAAAAAGGCAGCTACGTCACAAAACACGCCAATTCATGCACAAACACTGACAGGCAAAGTGCAAGCAGTTCTACAAAACACACAGTCACAACATCAACAAACTGAGTCCAAAAATCCTTTCCATTCCTTTTATTGGTGCCCAACACAGCACTAACAGCCTGAAAAAATATTCATAACAGTAACTGAACAATCATATTTGTAAGCCACCTCTCTGAGAGGTAGCAGCTCAAATTGCTAAAAACCTGTGAAAAGCATATTCTTCCTCTGATGATTATTCTGACCTCTGTGAACATAAACAGCTCAAACAGCATTTACCATACAGTAGTTCAGTAGAGCAGACCTAAGCAGTGGACACACCACACAGCGTGGCTCTTTTCATCCACCCATAAAGCATGCTTTCAGGAGCCCTGGCTCCCTTCCAAGCCAAAGGTCAGACCGTATACACATCCCCTCCTCACAGAGTGCACACTCAGCTATTCCATACTGCAGAGACCTCAGTCACAGCATCAACAGACAACTCTGTGTCACTGATCGTCAAACACAGCCAAAGCTGCTCAAAGGGCAACCACTGAAAAAAAGCTCACAGCTAGTGGCACCGCATGGTGGCAAATATGAGACCAAAGTTCCACAAGACGAGTGCAAAGTGAATAGCTATAGAGAGGACATTCAGACCTTAGCAAACCTATCCTATCAAATATTCGCTCTCATTTGATCTCAGAACCACTCAACTTAAAGTGTTCGATATAAATGTAAAATGATACTGCATTTGTCAGGCCAGTAAAAGGCTTGAATAGGAAAAGAAATACAGAAAAATTAGGTATTGTGTGCTTAATGTTACTAGTAGGAGTGTGACGATTCACCGATACGAACCCGAAACCGGCGCAACTACATCGATATGTGGACCCCTGGATCGATCTAAAATGTATCAATTTTAAAGTCGAATCGGTTGACTGAGGCTTTGCTGTTAATTCTACTGTAGTATGAACTAAACTGCTACGGGAGACTCACTGATCTAACGTAACAAGTCATGTTACTTTCAAAATAATAATGACCGCCTCTCATTCACTAATAAATCTGCACAGCATCTTGCGTTGACCTTTTACCTTTTATGAGGGTAACATTAGTGTTGCTTGCGAGGTAAAAACAAGAACATGTCCGACAACGCCGACACAGTACAGTGCACCACCAAATCTACAATCTCAAGTTTGGAAGACATTTGGATTTTATAAGAGGGAAGGAAAATGAATGTCTACAAATGTTAAACTGTATCAGATTGCATCATATAGCATCGCACCGAATCGAATCGCTGAATCTTTATAATCGAAACGCTGATTGTATCGGTGAACCGTCACACCCTTAGTTACTAATCAATTTTGCGCTGTATACCCTGTAAACAAAAGCCTACACTGTGATCCTGTGACTAAGCAGTGGTGATATTTTAAAGACCACTGTAAGGCCAAGCTAAGTGAACCAGAGTCAGGAGTGTACTATTCATTTATGATTCAAATATCTTTTTTCTTGCTCTCCCTCAGTCCCATTCTGTCACAGGCCTTAGAGACACACGCAGCAGGTACGGAGTCAACATCTGGTCTGTCACCGCTCTGGCTTAAGACTTTCTTACTAGAAACCTATAATACTCAGTTTTTTGGCAAAATATCATTTCTTATTTATTTTCACAGGATTAAGATTGTTTCAGGCAACCAGTTTCTTTTGCTGATGTGTTACTTATTTTACTAACAAAAAGCAAACAAACAAATGAATCTGTCACCAAGGCCAATGAGTCAGCAGGTGCATTGTGGGTTAATGAGAAATATGGTGCATTTGAAGAAAAAAAAAAAAAAAAGAAAGAATAAAAGAAAATCAAACTTAAAATGCAACAGTAGTGAGTCTTGTTGAGCTTCAAAGACTGAAAGCACATGCTTTTTTTTTTTTTTTAACCAGTGCAATGTTGAGAAACAGAATCAAGCAGAGCATCCTGAAGACAAAACCCTCTCCCCATCCAACAGAATCCAGCCTAAATGGCTTAGTCATGGCTGATGCAAACTTCTCCTCAGAGTGGAGTGAAGCTGCTAGAACCGGTTTGGCAGTGTGCTAGGCTGCTACTCTTTCGTCTGAGCAGGATCTCTCTCAAACAAGTGCTGACTCCACTGGATCATAACTCAACCAAGACTAAGTTCATCCCTCAAGGCTAGGATGTTGGAGAGTCAGGAAGACTCTCTACTTATCCACTCAAACAAAAAAACGGACAGAGGGAAAGGCTGTAGAATTGCATGTCTGATGTTGGAAATATTAGAGAGACGGGAGACATTACTGAAAGCTAGTAGCTGCTTGTATTCATGTGTTTTACAGAGTAGAATGTTCCCATCTGAGACCTGTGTGTGTTTTGACTGATGACTGGATTCTGCTAAAGGAGAGCATTTTGCATCCGTTTCACTGATGCTCAAAGATGATGCTGTTATCGCACCAGCAACATTTAACACAGCTTTACTAGTGTCACAAGCAAACACAATTAAATAATATTTCAGGCAAAAACGACTATAGGGACAACTGAAATCAACAGCAACACAAACATCGGTGACAATATGCCAGGACACTCAATCAGCTCTCTGAGTGCAGAGAAATGGACAGCTGGCTCTCACACAGCACAGCATGGAGCAGTCTTAGCCTGAGAGTACTGTACACTGCTACTGATTCCATACAAACACACATTATCCACATATTACACACTATAGCACAGTAATGGGTATACCATCACTCCATTCATTTTACTGTTGTAAAATATGTCTTAACTGATGAAAATCTGCATGTGTGATATAACTGTGGAGATGCGTCACAGGTGCACGATTTTGTTACTGTGAGATATGCCCATTTCACTGAGGGCTTAGACATGCACTGATTCATAAAATGGATGCTCTCATTCAGACAAAAAAAAAATGTCTGAAAGGTATGCCAAATTAAAAATTTATTTTTTTTTTGGCGTGAGCTGGAGAGTAGCAGTGCAGTAGCTGAGTGTGGGATAAGTCTGCTCCGTGCTGCATGAGGCCACTGATTTTGGACTGCTAGTTAAGTGGATATGTACTCACCCCTGTCCACTCTACCGCCATACTCACTTCCTCTCCGCCCTCAGAACTGTTCTCGTACTTAACGCTGGACAGGCTTTCCCTGCTCCGCCTCCGCTCTCCGTCACCGTCCTTCAACAGCTCCGCCACACGAGACTGGTGAATAGGGTCAATACCCTGAGAGAGCACACACAGACACAAATGAATCACGGACGAATCAAAAGGCAAACAATACCCTCAGTTTGTAGCTTTGAGAAAATTCTAGAGCAATCTAGTAATAACTAGAGGTTAGGGAACGGGTTAATAGAGACATTAAGACATGAAACTAATGAGGCTGAGCACTGGATACAAAACAGATGCCAGTACAATAAGTATATGATGGAATACATCTCTTATGTGTTAACATGATGGATGAGACTATATCTCTTACTGTTAATATCTACCATTTAATTCAAATCACTTACTGTGTTGCTCTGGGTCCAAAGTAAGCCAAAGAGAGAGATAAAAACAACGTGAGATTAACTGCCTGAGAGAGGACAGTCTTTCTCTTCCTTTCTCATTTAAAGACACTACACATGGCCCTGCTCATTTGTAATGTTACATCATCAATGACAGACTGAGCTCTCTCTCAGATTGCATTGCATTGCTGTATGAAGCTGTGTGACATTACTGTAACTGACCTGTTTGCGAGACCTCATGGCACATTCTTCCAGAGTCTCTGCTGCCTCCATCTTACCCTGTCTACGGTACAGAGCTCCCAGGTTCCTCAGAGTGGTGTTCACAGTGGGGCTACACAGATACAAACACACACACACACACACACACACACAAGACCACCTCTTTCATTATTTGCATCTGACTACAAATGCAATGACCATTTAATGTGCATTATTGGTTTTAGTTGCGAGTATTCTTTATCATGTCTTTCAGGCTCAGTTAACAAAAAGCATTGCATGTTTTCTAAATGTTAATGATTTGTTTGAAGAGGCCTTTGCTTCCTGATACCTGTTGACTTTGCATGCTTTGTACCAGCCACCGTATTCTCCATAGGGGGTATTGTCTCTGTGCTTGCCCTGGAAATAAATCAGAGAAGAGAGAGGCATTTGAGTATGCACAGTTTAGAGAAGAGCTTAGAAAACTACAAACAGTTCTTTTGTTTGTATACAGACAGCACATCTCTGCACAAGGACAAACACACACATGCTCCACACACTTTACAGGCAAACGCCCACCTTGCTCATCTCCTCACGTTCCTCGGCGTGCATCCAGATGGGCTTGTTCTCCGCTGTGGACAGAGACAAAGGTGAGCTTCTCTCTCTCTATCACATCCTTCACCCCATACAATACAAAAGCCTGTTCAGCCTTACTAGGGCTGGGACTACTCTGCTATTCGGACCATTCCGAATTACAAATATACATTATATATTCTCCACAAACATCCCATACATCCTGTCTGTCAACAGCTTTGAATACATAACCAATACATGTTCTGGAACAATGCATTTACTACGATAAGCTAATATAAATAAATAAAATATTATTAATAATAATATACAGACAGTGAAACAACATTTTTTGTGTAAAATCACTTGGTTAAAAATGTGCACCTTTAACTGTGTCCTTTACTAAACATGCACAGCCATACAGTAGTACTACTGGATACTATCGTATTTGTAGGATTAATACATTTGGCATCATTCATTTACTGTATACTGCACATTGGGAGAGTCAAAATGGCTTTAAAAAGTGAATGACTCTGCAGAATAGAGACATTCAGAAAAAAAAGGTCTTAATTCAAACAGGGATTAAAAGCAATTTCCAGAACCTCAAATGGCGACATTAAGAGGAACTACTGCTAGCCCAGGGTGTTCCGGGAACTGAGTGAACCAATGAACTCCTATGGATTTTAATAATGACAACATTTCCAAAGCTCAGAATTCTCTTGTTTTTGAACAAAGAAGACCAGGGTTATTTGAGAACAACAACAATGGGGCTTTGGTCTAAACCCAGTCCCAAATGCAGTCCGCCGGGTTTCAGATAACGAAGACTGCCTGCAGCAGTCTCCAAAAAGCTCAGTAAACTCTCCCAAATTTGAATGGTCTGTGAAGCACAGAGCCGCACTATGGTTCTTATCCTTTATGTGTGTGTTTTCTGTGTGTGTCTTTAAAGCCCCAAGTGCTGCAAGGCTGAGTCACTGAGTAAATAAAATAACAACAACAACAAAAAAAAAAGGCCCTGACTCCATTCAACTTAGAGCATGAGATACAAATTTATTTCTGTAGAATGTCTTCTTTTGGCCCTCTGAGGACAGACACCTCTGCAGTGACTGCTTGCTGAAGGCTCACTTTTAGAAAACTGACCATTTTTTAACCTCATATCCACCGCTGCCTTTGCTCACTGCTTTTTTCGTGGAATTTGGGAAGAGGAGTACAAATGGAACGGTGGTCAGACAAAAACATAAGCAAAGGAAAGAAAAGATAAGCAGAGGGAAGAAAAGATAAATAAAGGAGAAGAGAAAAATGTTCATGCTGTCTCATGATGACTCTTTGAATCGAGTTCCTTCCTATGGGCCTCAGACAAACTGCGCCCTGCCAACACTTCTCTTCACACATTTAATTACACTGCTCTATACAAATGTGTGTATTCTTTGGCCTTTGGGTGTAATTACAGAAGCACTGCACAGTGGTAGTCCAAAAATGGAGAACGCCTTTATAAAATTTCAATTCAAACCATGGTCAAGTCCATGAGTCTTACCGTCCACTGATCCAAACTCTTTCTCATGAGCCCTGGTCAGAATCTCTTTGTACAGAATCTCGGCCTCCTTGTATTTGCCCTGTTTGAGAAAGCAGGAGGCCTGTGCAGGAGAGACAGAGTGACAAAAATCAATGCTATTCGTGTTTGGTTAACTGGAGGTCGTTTGATTGTACAGTGTATCCTGGGAGAGTGTGGATGAATGAAGCCACATATTTCCCAAGTGCGGTCGGGGCTCATGAACAAAGGCACATCGCCGTGCTACACGCTGTTCAGTCTCAATACGAACCCTCAGTCATTCAGAGTGTAGAACAAAACGTGTGGGCGACCCTGCTGCCAGCCACTGGAATGACTCTATGTTAAAGTCGTGCGCAAAAGTAAACTAAACTTTCTCTGGCCTTGAGCACTGAGTCACTTCACTGCTATGAAGAAAATAACTTCAATTAACCCAGGGTTTGGAAAGATATCACCCAGATAATAGCAACAGCAGCAAACTCTCTCCACAGAACATAACACAAAAGCCTGGTGGTGGTTATACAACTCTGGATGAAATAGAATGAGTCGATGGACTAGGTACTTTATCCACAATTTGAGAAAGAATAAGAAATGTCTTACAGCTGAAGAGATACTCAACTGCGGAATATCCAGACTGAAAACAGTTACCATGGTAATTATGGCAATGTTAGCAGTTCTTACGTCTGAAAAACACCACTAATGCTGAGAACTGAATTGATATTACGATCTGAATTCATTAAGTTAATTATACGCTGAAAGTGATTACGGCATGGATGATGCCCTGAAATTAGATTGCAGATGGAAATGGTAACAGACACAAACACAGAAATAGACTACTACACACAGAGGAGGTATAGCACGTAGAAATGTCATTTTGGCCAGGAACGTCTGTCCGGACTACACTGCCACAAACAGCACAATAATCCTTTGTGATAAAGCATTTCACTCACAATCCTGTTTCTGTTCTCCCATTCAAGAGCAGAGGCCAAAGATAGCTAGTACACACAAAGCCTATTGATGCGGGGCTGTTACCAGGTTGTTCTTGGTCTTGGCCACGTTGGGGTCGTCGGGGCCCAGTCTGCACTCATAGATCTCCAGGGCGCGGCAGTAGTAATATTCCACTTCCTCATATTTGCCCTGGTTCTGGCAGAGCAGAGCCAGGTTATTCAGCTGTTTAGCCACATCAGGGTGGTCCTTCCCCAGTACCTGATGAACAGACAAAGGATTGTTTCAGGTGAAAGCATATTTACTATGCATGTATGGCTAAACAGCTTGTATGTATTTTTTATGTATGTATTCATGTATTTTTAATCACTGGAGTCTTTGGTATAATATTTTACCATTAAAATCTCATTTGGCATGTCTAAAAGTGCATCATAATGTGAACGTTTTAGAGAGAATGTCTGCTTTTTTAGTGAGAATTTCTAAGGGTGCTGTGCAATTATTCAGTAATGTGATTTTTTCAGATCATTTGCTCAGCTCTCCTACAGCAGCCAGTCAGTAATGTGTGTGGGCGTAAGCTTCTGGCACACTACATCAAGACTAACACAATATTCTAATCCCCGAATCAATATGAACTATAGCTGTACAAGGTTCTAAGGCACTGATCTTCACACAATCTGTGCTTGTGTGTGTGTGTGTGTTTTTCCATCTCTGAACTGCTTTCAGATGAAGAGATGATATTTATCAATATTTCATGTTATTTAATGAGGTTAATGAGGTAGTGCAGTCTATGTCAAAGTCCTGGTGAAAATGTGACATCTGCATTATGAATGTAATCATGCATTTAAGGCAGTAGCAATCATGCTGATCTGCATGTCAACGGGAACAGAAGCATCTCTTACCTTCTCTCTGATCTCCAGAGCTCTCTTACACAGAGGCTCAGCCTCCTTGTACTTGCCTCTTTTCCCATAAAGCACTGCCAGGTTATTCAGAGTGGCAGCCACCTGTAACAACACATTTGGGAGCATTGTAAATCAGTCCACAGTGCACAGCTGGTACATGGAGCCCAACATCAACCAACTATTTAGATAGAGTCGTTTTAAAAGGCTTTACAGGGAGAGACAGATGCAAAACAACTGTTTTGTGTGCGAAGAGCATTACTTGCTCCTGTTTGATCAACCGGAGTGATTCAGGGTTCAATTTAAAAAACGAAACCAATCCCCCGAGTTCTGTCTGTGAAAGCCATCAATTTAATGATTTTTGCTGCAGAAAGAGCGTGGTAGTCTGAACTGCTATGATGAAGGATATTCCTGTGAGTGTGATCAATACAGGAAATCTATAAGTCCTTACAGTAATAAATCCTGATGGGACTGTTGGCAAATAATAGCCAATATACTGAAGCTTCAAGTCTGGCAGAATTTATTGGCTCTATGGCTATACAAGCAACCTGTATTATAACATGATGGGGAGAGGGCAGAAATATCAAAGAACACTCCCTTGGAGTCAACACAACATTACATTTCACTCATATCAACCGAAAGCTTTGACCACAAGTGCAGCTATTCACTTAAAAACCCTAAAAATTTTGTCTCCTTCAGTTACTCTTCTTTTAGTTACTTACTGCAGGGTGGTCTTTGCCAAGCGTCTTCTCTCGGATGGAAAGAGCATCATTAAGCAGGTGCGCTGCCTCTTTGTATTTGTTCTGATCCCTGGAGATGAGAGAAGCAAACAGATCTGCGATGACTGACTCTTAGTCAGGCCATTAAGCATCACTGAGACACGCTGATCACAGATAAGACCTGCACGTACATAGAGACTAATTCAAAGACTAGGCACAGCATCAGAGAAGTAACAATGCATGCCTTTGGGTTAGAGGAAATGCTAAAGAAACAACCAAAAAAATGTATGGCAAGAAATATAAACCAAACAGGTGACAAAGTGCAGACATAGCCATCTTTATCGGTACTCTTAAAAAAAAAAGGGGGGGGGGGGGGGGGGGGGGGGTGGATGTCATCACTGCCATAGAAAGAGCCAGAAACTCACCTGTAGACGAGGGCGAGGATGTTGAGCATGGTGGCAACGTCGGGGTGGTCGTGGCCAGAGGTCTTCTCCAGGTCCTCCAGGGCTTGTTTGCAGAGGGGTACGGCCACCTCGTACCTGCCCTGGGAGGCGTACTGGATGACCAGGTTATGGAGGGTCCTGAGGCGGGCTGGGATTTCATAGCCGCCCTGCTGAGCCGCCGCCACCGCCGCGCTGTTGTGCTGATGCTGCACTGTATAGTGGACAGCCAGATCAACAGTTTTTATCTTAGCTAACCAGCCGCAAGACAATCTGATTCCATCAACCACTAACCCTTCTGATGAGAGGAAATAAGTGCTTATTTACATGATCATATGCAAAATGAATGGCTCTGATATTGTGTGAAAATTTGTGTGAGGGAAATGGATTTATAGTGAGGGGGTAACAGCTGATGAAAGGGTAGCAGTGGAGGTACTCTTACTGCCTTGGGTGTGTTCCTCTTCATCATTAGGGAAGAGATCATCCAGAGAGTCTTTAGGTGGTTCACCGTCCTTCTCCTCCTGCAATGACAGCGTCACAAAGACGTGAGAAACCATCCGGACACCAGCTAATCCTGCCAAAGCAGGTCAGTCATAGAGCAGTGTCCGACAGACATTTTCTCTCCTTATGTGCCTTGTGTACTGATAGACAATAGACTTGTAGAATGTGACGGCCAACTAAACGAATTTGGAGCCAAGAGATTTGTCACAAAGATTAAGCTATCTTCAGATTGTGGCATAACATGCAGTGTGCTCTGACAAGTGTACCCAATTCATTAAGACACCAGCTGTGTTTTGGCACCTTGTCAAAGACAGTAGCACGTGAGACCTGAAACAACATTTAGCATTTGTCAGGTGAGAAACTGTAAACACGGTTATACCTTAAAAATACCTTCAAGTGTTCAAAAACATAAAATAAATAAATGTAAAATAAAAAAATAAATATGCTAACTGTTGGAACAACAGCACAGCTTTAAAAAAAAAAAAAAAGAAAGGAAAAGGGGGGGGGGGGGAGACATTGTTAAAAATTGCTTTGATGCGAGTTTCAAATACATAATGAACTATAAATGTTTAATTTCCTTAATATTTCTGGTGCTGTACAGACACAAGAGTTTTGAGGCTGGTTCTGTGGCAGCTTGGCAGCTTCTTAAAGATTTGAAAATGGCAGTAGAGAGAGCGGGGCCAGAGGAAGGGTCCCTGAGGACATGAGTGTTGCTGAGGCCAGCAGCTTTTCCTCAGCCCCTCCTGTTCCAGCCAGTTAGGGTTGAATAAGAGGCAATGACAGTGGAGCTGGGGGATTATGGCTGATAACATCATCAATCGCATCCTGACCAGGCAAGTTACTGGAAAAAGGCTGCAGGATATCCCAGCCTGTTATAAGGTCATAGCAGTGGCGTTCATTTAATTCCAATTTATCACACACTATGAGCCAGATCATTCACCAATTTACACCAGTTAGTGACGCAGAGTGAATCACAATGTTCTCAAGTCCGGAGGGAAATCATTCCCATTAGTCCTCCACAATCGTGTAAAGCACTAATGTACTGATGAAATAATAAACACAGTCATTTTTGTTCTAATGCTTGAACAACACGACAGTTTTCAAATAAATTTGGTGGCTTAGACGTTTATCAGGATGTTTTCAAACTGTAGTATTTAAAAAATACTGGTATCAATGTGCTATTGCACTGTCAGTTACGCACAACTTTCCAGCTTCAGCGAATCAGCTTCTGTTAGTGTATGTTTATGTTAAACCAACTGGACCAAAGAGAAAAATGAAAGAAAGTGAGACACAGGGAGGGAGTGAGAGTGAGAGAGAGAGAGAGAGAGAGAGAGAGAGAGAGAGAGAGAGGGTGTTAGAGCCAGAGAAAAAAAGAAAGAGAGAGAAGGAGCAGCATACCGAGGGTGAGACATCCTCGTCGTATTTCTTCAGCTGATTCATGAACTCCAGGTGTTTCTTCTCCTCCTCCAGCTGGGCCACGTTCTGCTCACTCTTCTGCAGTTTCTGCTGTGTGTTGGCAAGCTCATCCCTCAACCACTGGTTCTCCTGACACAGCCTGCGCACCTGAGCACGCAGCTTCTGCTTCTCTGACTCCACTGCGTTCAGGTGGCTTGACAGAGCCATCATCACCTGAACACAGAGCCACATGAAGGATCAGGGAGAGAGGGAGAGAGAGAGAGAGAGAGGAGTGACTAGTACATGTGAATCATGCAATGTGCTCCACTGATTTTCCCAAAACAACTCCTTACTCTTTCTTCTATTAACTTAAAGCTTATATAACCCAATGTTTAAGTGTACGGCATGCAGGATGGAGCTTTATCTAGACTGATACACTGGGCACTAAAAACACATTACATATGCAAAACTGCATTTCAGGTCACTGTATTGTAAGCTACTATTTCTTGAGCTCAGAATGTTTGAAGTATTTGTGAACTGCAAAAACGAAATATAATCATTCCATTCACTCTTCTTGTACCTAGATGGAATTTATTACCACACACTGAACAATCACAGAAAATGTGAGTACAAACTCACCTGAGCCTCGCCCAAGCCCAGCTCAATCATTTCCACAGACTTGCGCAAGAGATTGGATTTCTCATGGACCAGGTTGGCCTCCTCATCTTTCTTCAGGCACTTGATGGTCTCCAATAAACTGTGCAGAATCGAGTTGTGTTCATTCTTTAGTGCCTCCAAACCCTGGATCACCAGCTTGGTGTTGGAGATGATCTCCTCCTGGGACAGTTTCTCCAGCTTCTCTTCACGAGGGTACACCATTGTGGACATCTTCTATCAGAGAGCCAATATGCTGCTAAACAGAGAAAGGACACAATATGTCACTCATTCAAACTAAATTCATTTGCCTGTGTGTGGCAACGACCAAAGACATCAGGTCAGTCATGCTAAAGTTGTCCCAAAGACCAAGACGTGAACAAAAATGTAGACCATCTCTAAATCCATTTTGATTAGGAGCTAAAGCATGAAATCCAATTCCAGGTCCAAGCGCACAGACCAATGGATCGGCAAATCTTTGGACTGTTAAATTCAACCAAGCTTCTGGGGAAACACAAAGCTGTATAATTTTCTCAACGACAGTGCTGAAAACAAAACACTGCAGAACAAATGTAGAGTGTTACGGTACCATAACAAGTCTCACCAGTATGTGTGACACACTAGTGACTGAATCTTTTCAACTGGGTGTGCACCCACCCAGTGGAAACACAAGCCTGCAGTACATCACCACTCCTTTAAAGGGCCATTATAGAGCACAGCTGATAGTTTCACCTATAGAAGTATAGCATGAAAACAGCAGTAAAGACTCAATTCGGTTGCAAAGGAAAGGGAAGAACCATTGAATTACTATCAATATCTTTAATATTTTGGTATCTGAAATATTAAAGACTGAAGCATAAAGAACAGAGAATGATTTTCTGCTGACAGCAAAATCTCCACAGAGCATGAGCATAAAGTCATGTCATCACTGGTGAATATTAGTCTCGGCGCATTAGTCCACACTGAAGACTAAATATGCATGAACATATTTTGGCTTGTCTCTTTCTTCAGCAGCTGCTGGTGCTGGAGAGCATGTACAGACTGGGTTGGCCTGTGGGGCATGAATATTAAACTGTCTGTCTGAATGACATCCACAAGCCCAAAAGACAGGGCGTGTGCCCATGCGGAATTTGGACAGACACTAACATACAATGGCGAGGGTGTAGCAGGCATTTACTCAACACAGCTGACTGTAATCACAGCCACCTAGTAACGCAACACACAGAGATACACCCAAGTAAAAAATAGTCCACATCACAGCCTTCAGAGATGGAAATGAATCTCGTCGTCTTCACAGAACCTTTCAAAAAGAGAGCTGAACTTTCTATTACTACAATTCCGACAGAGGTAGCTCAAGTCATTCGTATCCAGTGGATTGATGACAGAATCAAGCATGATAGCATATCCATAGTATGGTTGAGTTGATAATGAAAATAGTCATGTATTCGACTAATGCCCCAGAGAGCTGAAACTCATTAGCTTCTCTCCAGCTCTAAATGTGTTTAAAAGTGATTGTCTGCTGTGTTAGCTGAGCATAAAAATCTCAACAGGAGATCAGTGGGAATAGACCAAAACAAAACAAAAAACAAAACAAAACAAAACAAAAAACCCCACTCAAAGCTTAGCAGCTCTCATGTCTTCAGAAGAGAGGGGAAACGATTATGCTATTCACGCATCAAAAAGTTCCTTTCCATTAGACCCATGTGCGGCCTCATGTGATGAGGGGGGTGTTGGGAATGTAGGCTTAATGGAGCTCAGAGATGTTGGAAAAGGGAGGTAATGAGAACAGATCCGGTTATGAAGATGCCAGCTGAGGACCATCTGCTTTCACATACATTTACTCATCTCTCTCTGCAGTGGGTCTCTCCATCCATTTCTCTCTCTCTCTCTCTCCCTCCTTTATGCTCTACCGCTCCAATTTATTATGGCACCATATCCAGTTTCCATACTCAGCTCTAGATCTCTACATCACTGCCTGACAGCAATACAGTATGGTCCAAGGACCAAGGCTGCACAAAGCAAGTAGCTGCCAAAAATACATAACTCCTTTGTAGGTGACAGGAAGGACAGAAACCTTGGTCATCGTCTTCCAGGAACACAGTGACACATTCACAGTGGCTTGCAGTGGAATTAGGGCATCGGTTTCCGTTGGTTATTGTCCCGTTGTCAGTGATCAGTAATGACGGCATCCACATAAGCAGTTTGTGAGGGAGCTTTAATTGCAATGTGCTGGTGGGCTTTTGAAATGTGATTGATGTGACAGATTTAATGCTAGTCTGGGAGTGACCATATGATGTTTACCATGACATCTGGCACAGCAGTCAGTCAATGATCACCTAATATATAATAGTCAAGAGCTAATTCTGAGCTAAGTCTTCATAAAGGAGGGTGCCTGTTAAAACATGGCTGAAGCCAAGTTCAAAAAAGACTACGGGTGACACACAAAAAAGTAATCATTATTCAAATAAGACAATAACAACAAATGTCAATAGGGTGGGCCTATCCAGACAATCTCATCCATAATTCACCAGGCAGGCTAATATTCTCATTAAGTTATTCCGTTTCTGGTCCCATGCCATCTGGGGCAAAAAAAAGAGTTGGCTAATTTCATTAAAATGAAGAATACTGGAATTGCAGCGCTTTAGGCTGATATCATTATCAGTCTCTGCAGCAGTTCAGCATTTTATTAGGTTGCGCGTCTCTCTCTCTCAAATAAGTCACCAAAACTGCTCTCAGAAAGAACTCTCAGTTTGCACACATTTGCATTTTGAACCAATGAAACCTTTTTCTTCAGGGATCACACAAAGAAAAGTATCAGTTCGCAACAGGGGGATGGACGCTCTGCATTCCAGCTCTCCATTTCAGGAAGATATCCATGGCTTTCAGCCATAAAACCTTATAGGACTTTCAGAGAAAGCAGTGAGGCAGTGACTCATCATTTAAGCTCTCTCCATCCACATAGCATGACCAGACCAAAAAACGCCAGACAGTGGAAAGGCCAGTATTGATTTATGGACCTTCCCATTTTCCTTGGTCTGCTTAGATTGATTGTAACAATAGTCTCCCCAAATAACTTCTGAAAGCAAGTGAGAAGACTGTACTCATATTCAATCTGTGTTAATGCTACATGGCCCTTTCCTTCTGAAAAACCTCTAAATAAAAGGCATAAATCTCATCATTTAAGAAAATATACCCTGTGATACATTAACTGATCAAAGCTGTCCGTGGTCCTCAAATAACTACAGTGAAAAACAAGCTTAAATCTAATATTTCACACTGATGACTTCATGAACCAATCTGGTATCGTTTAAGTATTTTAATTAAAAGAAAGATGAATCACAACCAGCGATGCTGCTACTGCAACAAGCAAGGCAGTTCACTCACCATGCAGTAAGGAGGTGTCTGTAACAATAGCAAATTAATAGCTTTCAGTAATAAACCCTGTGATCTTCACCTCCACTGACATGCATATAAACTCTATCAGTCATGGGCTAATACGTACCATTTGATGCAAATAATGAGAAAAGAGGGGAATGATAACACATTTGACAAACAGTACCACACTTTAAGTAAGGACTCCATGCCTTAGATATAGCCTAAGATAAAACTGACAAACCTGTCCGGATGACTGATGAGAATTTGCTGGTAAGTCGTGTCAGATTAGCTGTAACTGGGGTGATGTGTGTAAAAGTGAGCATGAGAGAATTCACGGCGAGACATGTGGAGACTGATTTTCACAGATGCCTGATTCTGTATTGCACAGACAGCGTGACGCACTGATAAACACCAAAGTTAAGAAGACACCACACATGGACTAAGAGCAAACCTGCAAAACCAGCTCTCCCAAAGCCAGCTACACTAAGGTGTCAGCATTTCTATCTGTTCTCATGATAAGAACAGGGTCAGACAGTAATATAATCCTCGTAGAATAAAAAAAACAAACAAAACAAAAACAAGTCTGATTAAGTCTACATAAATCTTCTGCACGAACAGGGAACTTGATAGAAAACACAAAAGTGGGGAAAAAAACCCCCACAAACTTCTTGTTTTCTAAAAACTAATCCACAAGGATGAATTCAGTCTGTCATGACAGGTACAATAAGGCAGTGATAACACTTCAGTAACAACTGATAATGATTCATGTTGCTGTTTCTAGGGAAACCGTTTAATTCCAACAACTGAGGGGAAGAGCTGGAAGAGATTCAAAAGAAACTCTTGACAGAGAAAGACACTATTAAAACTCTAAAGCAACTCGCAGAGCTGATGATCAAATGTCTTCCACAAACACAAACATCCCCACTGCACTTCTGAAACTTGCATAAAATCCTTCCTCTGTTTAATCCCCTTCAGTCAGCGCATCAGAAAGCTTTCTCTCGCTCTCTCTCTTGCTAGGACTAATGCAGCACTGAAAATAAGCTCTCTGGAAGATCAAACGCGCCAGCAAATATGACACTTTAATACTCTCGACACTAAACAGGGTTTGCAAAGACTGCCACTCGCTGCTTCAGCTTTCTACTTTAAACAGAGTCTGCCTATGCAGGCAGAATGCCAACACAAACAAAAGCAGACCTGAGTAGTCATATCAAGCGCCTTAGAAGGAAGGACAAATAACCTAATTGGTTCTGCGTTGGCTCTCACCCTTTTAGGTCCAACTCATAGATTAAACGTTCATATTACACTCCAAATATAACACGGCTCAGTCACAAGATAACGGTTTCAAGGTCAAAATTAGCTCTTTCACCAAGGGAGCCAAAAAAAAAAAAAAAAAAAGGTGAAAAGACTCAGAATAGCTGTCCTAAAAAGTATCACTGAGTTCTATAAGAGGATTATGAAAGGCTGATGCAGGGCCTTGTGCATTTAAATACTCTGCAGAATGACTTGGCTGAATTTTCATGTTATTTTCATAAAGAAATGAAGTGATCTGAAGGACCTGTCAGACGAGCCCACATGCGGAACAGAGTGCATGAGTTGTATCTTTTGTGATGGAACTCAATGCAGATGACAAAAGAGGAACAATGGGTGTATGTTAATAAAGGAAAACTCCCATGGGGATATGTCTGAGGAACAAAGACACAGAGATCCTAACTGTTACAAATGCTATCAAAAGAAGCCTAATCTGTCAGTGTGGCCTATAATCAAAGCTTATTTCAGGGGACAGATTTCTTCCCTGTGAAACTACTCAGTCAGGGAAGCCCTTACTGTGTCACTATAAACGTATAATTCATTTCATGCACAAACAGAAAAAGCTCTGTGGACAAAGTCTATGAAAAACAACTGCCTATGCCCAGGTTTAAAGGTACAAAACAACAACAACAACAAAAAAGCTAAGAGTAAAAAACAAACCAAAACCATGCTGCATGTGTGCAGATACAAAAACACAGAAATTCCACTCAGTCTCAGAGCATACAGGTACAGACACGAGCCAAGCCACATATCTGATAAAAGGCCGCTGGCGAAAAGCGCAACTTGGTTTAGCCTACCTCGGCATCAGCAGCCCTGTCTCATAGCCAAGCACACGAGCTCTGTGACACAACAATGACTCCTGCGTCAGCAGCGCCCCAGAGCCAGTTACCGTAGCAACACCATCCAGTGGCAGGGCTAATCCAGATAATGACCTCCTTGAATAGGAGATGAAATCTTGAGCAGGGGTTGGATACAGGGCTGCGGGTGCTGCTGCAGAGAGAGAAAGGAGGAGATGCACGCGTGGATATGACCTTCCCTCTGCTCTCTACAGAGCCTAACTCAGCACGGAGTTATCAGAAGGCCTGCCCCGCCCACACAGGATGGAGAGAGGGAGAGGGAGCGGGTGAGGGAGAGAGAGAGTGATACAGGGAGGGAGAGAGAGAGAGGAGCAGAGGTAGAGGGGGAAGGGAGAGGGAGAGGGAGAGGGAGGGGAACGCATATTTAAGCAGAGCCTCTGCAGAGGCCTTTCAATGACACTGAAAAAGAAACTCTATTGACAAACACACGCACACACACGTGTGTACAAACTGTTAAACTCGTGTGTAAGACAGCACACAAATCGGTGGCAGGTAAGCAGAGTCAGCATGGAGCCACTCTAGCTCTATGGCCCAAGCTGGGCTTTCACGAAAAGCTTTTCCCCACCATGCAGGGAGATCAAACCCACAGTCAAGCTAATGGCTCTCCTATTTCACAGCAAATTACCCCTTAACACCACACAACCATTTCCCCGTCGAACAATACAAGCTGAGCACAGGCAAACAGCCACCCAACAGACTAAAATGGCCCTCACTCCTCCAAAGCCGCGTCACTGTTGCATATTTGTAGTCATGTAAAATAAACTGAATAATAAAGCAGATAAAAAGAAGGGCATAAAGTGAGGCAGTACACTCAGAGACTTTAAATATGAAATATAAATGAAGCTGTTTAAGCACTGCAGAAAAGGATATGACAAGTTTTTTTATCTGCAGAAGTACCATCTAATTGTAAAGGACTTACCTTCCTGTTTGTTTGTTCACACTCTTGAAGTTTGCATATTCTGAATCATTTTAAAAATGTGAATGAGTTATTTTAGCTATTTTCTACTGACCTAATATCCCTTCCCAACTCACTTTGCAATTTGATGGAGCATGAACGCAAACCTTGATAATACTGAAATTGTTATACAGGGCTGTATAATTTTATGAACTGAATATAATCAGAATTCTAACCACAGATGTCACAAATGCCTCCCATTCTAGAACCATTCAGTGTCAGAATAAATGAAATGACAATGTGAAAACACTGAGAATGGCCATTCTCAATCAAACTCACGGACAATTACAGAGTTGTTAGAACAGAAAGACAGAAATATTACTGTATTCATATCCAAGTACATTAGGCAATAAGCAAAAGAAAGAGCATGGATGTCACAGTCATAAGAGAAAGCCACCACAGCCTTTTTATTGGTAGTTATCAGAAGCACCTTCCCTCACCAAACACATTACACACTGCCCGACCAATGCGCTCCACACACACAGCACAGAAAAGACTTTATGCTCAGTGCCTAGGAATATAAACACATTTAAACAGCAGATAAGGCAGTTTGGACAATAGGCTGTTTGAGAGCACGCCACAGAGGCAACGAGCAATCGGCTCAGAGAACATGATATGATGTGGGGCTAGGACATTACAAATAAAGACCAGTGCAAAGCTCTGAGATGATTATATAAGTCAAAGAGCCAGAGGATCAGTCTGATGTGGTAAATCCATCTCTCCACAGAGTGACTGGCAAGGCTCTGCTGGTGTAAAGTCATCTGACAAAACTGGTTCTGTCATTGCAGGAAGTGGTGTTGCACCGACTGCATTTCGTGACAACGCAACTGATGCCAATGCTTTAGACTCCCGCTGATCAATAGCAGATTTCTATTGGGTGTCTTTTTTTTTTTTGGCAACTGGAAGCTGTTGCCAAGAAAGTGACACTTTATATCAAAGCCTGAGCCTATGTCCTTCTCACCCTGCCCGCCCCCATATCCCCCTCCAGGCAGCGATGTTCTGCATCTTTCCTGACCCCTGCTTTGACCCTTCAGCATGGTCTCCACTGCCCATCCCCCCGAGCTATCATTCTCCTTATAGTGCAATGGCACCCCTCCTCCCACTCATCCCTTGTTCATTTGCACCCCAGACAGACTCCCACCACACACACACACACAGATTTCACACAGGACACTATGGAGGCTATGCAAGGCTTTAAGCTACATCCATCATTCTGTCCAACCAAAAAGGAACAAACAGGAGAAAGCTTGTTTTCCTGTAGGCTGGACACTTTCTGTTAGGTCTGCAGGCTGTGTTTTCTAACCTTCTCAAACAAGCAAAACATTCTGCGTGTTACAGTTTGCATGACATCACGCTTGTCCTTATGCTGCCCCTGTTTGGTGGAACTTTGCAACTGTTTCCAAGTGGAAAACACAAATTAACACTCTGGATATTATTCCTGAGTAAATTCTTCAGAGACACGGTGTATCAGCGTATTGAAAGGTCAGCGGAAGTCATGCATACTTTGCTTTAATAGAGGAGAAATGAGAAAATCACAGCTGTTTCAAAGACACGCCGCTCTTTTATCAAAACATGTTTACTCTGTCGTCAGCACCATAGCAGCATCAGATCTCCGTGGCATTTCCTGTGCACTCTCTCTCTCTCTCTCTGCCGCTGGGCATTTCAAAACCATATTTATCTCCTTCTCTCCCCTCCTTTCCTGGATCATCTACAGGCTGTCTGTTCTACCTCTTTTGTCCTCTCCCGTGCCCTGTGGGATGGAAGAACCACACGGCAGCAGACACAAAGACAGCAGAGCAGAGGGTGCGGCCGGATGGCTGGACAACCGAGAGAGGAAATCAACATGACACAGGTCCACTTCATCATCTGCCAACACAGCCCACAAACACCACCACTGCCTGTGTCCTGACTCCACAAACATGGTGGAACACACACACACACTGTACAGCCACCGTTGATGCAGTCACATATACACCTACTCACACTAAATTTAGACACAGACTGGTTTACATATATATTATACTGTGAGTGACTCAATTTGCTCAACATGTTTGAAATTTGCCTATAATACCAAACATGCTCTGGGTAGCTTTTTTGCATACTCATATGGAGAAACAGAGGTCTCAAAACATTTAACAGAGAGAAATAATTCTAGTACTTTTCATGTGGAACAAGTCTAATGCCTTAAAACTACGCTGCTGCACGGGTGTCAAAAACTTTGCCCGTTCTTTGACTGCACAGTTCCCAGAGCATGTCAATTACACGGGAGTTCAGTGACTAATGCTGGTCATTTTTTTTGAGACTAATGGATTTTAACACCATGAAATGCCAGCTATTGTTATTTTTCATTTGATTAGACGGATAAACCAGCGAGCTAACATGACACAAGGGCTCAAAAAGCAGTACAGACATAGTGATGCTGCATATAGCCTATTTTATGATACATAAAATACACACTCTCCTTATCCACAACTGCAGTCATGTCATCATTGTGTGGGCAATATCCTCCTAAAGAAAATCATAATGCATAATATCCTGAGAGTATATGCGCCATAGGTCTATAAAAAGATATCTGTCCCATTAAATTACCTTCAATCAGGATGATTTTTAACACTCCACTGGGAGATTTACTCGGTTCATCACAGTCCATGAAAAGGTTAAAATTCAGGATCAAAGTGTAGACGGAAGCACTATATTGATGCATCCATTTATTTGTATACTGAAATCGGATATTTGTTTTAGACTCATTGACGAATGCACACAATTAATTTACAAGCCTAAAATTCAACTAAATAGAATGAGCCAAGTGCAGTAATCCATAAACTTATGTAAACACCAGTAAATCTAAAACCCCATTCTCTCTCAAGGATTCAAGTTTGCCTTAAGGGCTGTCTTGACTGAACATATCGAAGCGTCCTCGAAATGCCTATTCACACTCTCTTGGTATCAAGATCAAACTGCGGTTTAAAGTGAAATTAGCAAGTTGATGTTTCAAAGGCACAACAAAGGCGCTTTCATCATAAGATCTTTCACCGAACCGTGCCATTCCTTCTAAAAGAACACTGTCATAGTCTGAGGGCAATCTATTGTTCTAGAAGTCCCCCAATTGCCAAATTGATGTAATTAGTCAACAATTATCTTGTCTAATTGGGATAAAAACAGTTGCTACTCCACATGCCCTAAGCAACTTGCTATGCAGGTTAAATGCCATACTTCACACACCTCTCTTGACAACTTAGATTTCGTCCCAGGGTAGCGAATATTAGCTGAACTCAATACCTGCACATTTTGCCTTGCTACATATCATGGCATGTAACAACCAGGATAGAACCTATAAAGACGAGGTGTCATTCAGAGATAGAGATGTCACTCGGCCAAATGATTTAGCTTGCTGAACAGGGAGGAACTTCACGGAACATTTGACGTACTATCAATTGCAAGTGACTGAAGCTAATATGGCAAAAGTACCTTGCTTGTACATGGCAAAACTTATATATTCGTTTCACAATTTTCAACCTATAAGACCAACATCAATAAAACTACCCACGACGGTAACCGATTATGACAGAACACTAGCCGACATCAGGTTAGTAGTTAGCTCCAGTTGGAAAATAAGTTGCTTGACAGGTTAGACTAGCCAAAGCTGAGAGTCTGGTGAAAAACAAAAGAAAGTCAATAGAAATTACATGAGTAAGGCTGACAGTAAGTTCTAACAATCATATCCGATATTAAATACCTCAGAAGTCATTTCAAAAGAAAATTTCACTTACATATATGTTAGCGCTACCATCCACCTAGTTGTCTTAAGCTATGCTAGGTAGCAATTCAGCTAGGATAATTTAAGCTAGCTAATGCTAGCTAGCATGACATCATAGTTACCTCTCTATCGGTGTCCTCCGCTGAAATGGGCGTGTTATAGGGAACCAACCTATTTCTATCCAGCAATAGTTAGTAATTACGCTGCCAGATATATCACGTTGCCATTTGCTCACTAGCGAGCTACTTCGCTAAAAGAAAGCACGCTTAGCTGATTACTCCGACTGTAGCCACGAGCCTGACTTCACACAAGCTTGTGCAGCAGTAGTTTTGTAAACGAACAGATCTACATGAATGAAATAACCCTTCTTTCGTGAATATGTGTTTGTTCTAGCCGACATCAGATTCCTATTAAATTCATTAGTGCACGTGCAAAACTAAAAATAAGATTTAGACAATAATAATAACGTCGTACCTAAGACCCCAGCCCCCCGACCTGCTGCTGAAGCCCCTTTAAATTCAAGATGTCCACGATATGAGCAAAGATGTGTGTACTCCCGACAGACATTGCGATGGAGTATAAATGACGTAATTATTGTTTATTCGCTTATCTCTCTTTTGTTAATTTGCCAGAGCGTAGGGTTCACTTACAAAATGCAGTAATTGGTTGTTGTTTAATAGGTATAATATTTTCGACAACATTTGATGATACGTCAGTATTTCGATAACTATGCAGGAATTCAAGGATACCCTCGAACTCAGTGTACGTGTTTTTTTCTTGTGAATAAAAATACAAATATATGCAGAAAAAAACGAGAAGTATATCCGGAGAGTACGCGGTCTCACGTTAACAATTTCATGTCATATTCATACACTGGATAAAACATTACAGTGACGGGATTTTTGCTCTCCTCGTTTTCACATTGTTTTGTGGGAAGGTGTTGTGTGCTACTACTCCAGCACGTTAGGTGGTAGTAGTGATTGTGTTCACGTTTATTTGCAGAGAAGAAGCGGATAACGATGTCGTCAAAATTATGCGACATATCACGCTACTGAAGGACAAGAGTGTTTCTAAAATTTAGGGGGAGAACAGTATGGTTTAAAGACTGCAAACGATAAGGTATATGCGCATGTTTTAATCTCTGCGGAGAGCAACGAACTGAAAAGATGAGCGACATTTCAGTTGTTCCTCATAATCATGCATTTCAGTTTTCGTTTTGTAACGTAGCGGATCAGCCAAGCTTCATTTAATGAAGTGAAACTGAGATGTCATTTTTTCTCGTACAAATACCTGTCTGCATGAAAATCCAGCAAATGTAGATAGTTTCCCTAAGGTTTTCGCTGAAATCGCTGTACTATATAACGATTTGGCAGTAAATTATCTACAATAATCTGAAGTTGTTTCAGGTAGTCATCAGGAGTGCTATTTATACTCCACATGTTTTTGGTACTGTTTTACGCCTAACCTTAGCTCACTGTCAGACGGCTTTTATTGATTTATTTTATTTTCAGTGGTTCCTTCAAGCGCCAGACCCGGTTTAGGAGCTTTGACATGGCTGTCTCGGCACTCTCTCAAGCTTTGCGATCGTTATCCCTGGTCAAGGTAGGCCTCCAGGTCTGCTCATCAGAAATTCATCTGTAACTTTTTGATAAAATATATCACATTTTTAAACGAAATAGTTCTCTTTCTGTGTCAGCAGACATTTAGCAACATAGGATTTAATGCTCCAACCGGCTCGAACTCTTTGCTGCGCGTGTCCTCTAGCGGCAGTTGTTCACTCACACTGTGGCGAGGCTTTCTCACAACAGCACCGTTAGAGCAGAACAGATCGCTATGGAAACAGGCAAAGAAGTACACAGTACGTCCAACTGGCGTGAAGAAGACAGGAGGCAGAGACTACACTGGTGGGTATTAATAGCATGCTTCATAATATATCATATGTGGTAAGTGTGTATTTGATTGTGAAGATCAAAATATAGATTTATAAATATGATGTATTGCTGATGGTTTTGTTAATGTGAGTGTGGTTAAGTTTGTTTCTGTACATGGCAGGTAAGATTCGCAGACATGGTATTGGTGGAGGACACAAGCAGTTGTATCGGATGATCGATTTCCAGCGGCTCCATTGTGAAGAAAATAAAGGGCAACCAACATTTGAAGAGAGGGTCGTTGAGGTGCGGTATGACCCATGCAGGTAGGTGACCTCTGCCCTCTGACCTGTTCAGGAATGACATTTGATCACTTCTCTAAAAGCAGACCAAGGTACCATACAGAAGTATTTGAACTTTCGAGATATCTGAAACTACATTTCAGTGGTCATGTATTTTGAATGTAACGTCATGGTTAACAAAAACTGTTGCTTTGACAGATCAGCTGATATCGCCCTGGTAGCTGGAGGAAATCGCAAGCGATGGATCATTGCTACAGAGACCATGCAGGCTGGAGACCTCATCAAAACATCTGGGGTTATTGGACGCATGGCAGGTGAGAGCTGGCCTCTCTCATGATTTGATCATACATAATCACGAAAAGGTTATTACATGTGTTTACAATAAAGAACCAGTGATTTCTGTTTTACTTGCACTGACTGAAAAATATTAAATATTAATCTGTCTACACAGGCACTTGTAGCGGTTGTCTATGTAACATTCAGTGTATCAGAGATGAAAACAAGTTTCATGGTATTGTCAGTTGAGAATTTACATTATGCTCTGTTGCAGAAAGTGTTAGAACAGTATGTAATCTTTATTGCAGCAGTAAACAGTCGAGGCTTAAAACCTTAAAAATGTAAGCAGCGGCCGATTAATCCTGATGTCACTGTTGACAAGGATGTAAAGTGTACCCTGGTTTTGTCTTTTTCTCCACAGTCTCAGCCAATGAAGGAGATGCCTATCCTCTTGGTGCCTTACCTGTAGGCACACTCATTAATAACCTTGAGCTTTATCCTGGTAAAGGAGCTCAGTATATAAGAGCTGCAGGTAAAAAGCCCCATTATTCAGCATCACGTTCATGTATTTACTTGTGCTAAATCCTGGGGTAAATCTTATCTTTGGATTTGCTTTAGATAATCATTTGTCATCACCCTTAAATGGTCTTTATTTATCACATTTCCAGCAAATGTTGTTTTGATTTATTTCTACAGGAACCAATGGAGTGCTACTGCGTAAAGTGAATGGAACAGCCATTGTTCAGCTTCCT
Source organism: Chanos chanos (assembly GCF_902362185.1). NCBI lineage: Eukaryota > Metazoa > Chordata > Actinopteri > Gonorynchiformes > Chanidae > Chanos > Chanos chanos. The sequence goes on along the minus strand of NC_044498.1, from coordinate 37,656,831 downwards.
TCAAAACAACAAATTCAGGTAAGACTCTCATGTCCATCCCAAAACACAATCCATAAGAGTTTTCAGAGCAGTTTAAGTTCTACTGTTTTAATATTTATGTGCTGTGTGTGTGTGTGTGTTTTTAAACCCAATAAATAAGCAAGATCCTGTGAAGGCCATTGATAACAGAATCAGTTGTACCTGATGTTATGCTGATAAATTGTGTCAAAATGACGTGGGAGTTGGGTTCTCCATGCATAACGTTATTTCAACAGAAATGCTTGTCCTCTAAAACCCTGACAACATCACAACACGTCTTATGTATTCCCAGGTGCTGGAGACGTGCATGGCCACCGTCGGTCGAGTTTCCAATATCGACCACAACAAGCGAATCATCGGCAAAGCCGGCCGCAACCGTTGGCTGGGAATTCGGCCATCTAGTGGGCTTTGGAAGAGAAAGGGAGGTTGGGCCGGACGCAAGATTAAGCCTCTGCCTCCTATGAAGAGCTACGTGAACCTACCCTCTGTTTCTGCTAAGGCGTAGAGACATAGTCAGCCTGGCATCAGTGTGAACGCTCGCTCATACAGACAGATTCAGCAGGGTCCACTGGCCTTGTCATCTTTCAGTGACCTGCTGTGGTACAATTGTGTTTCTCATTTGGAAGCAGAAGGACCTGGATACATATATATATATATATATTTTTTTTTTTTTTTCCCAAACATGGGATCCCTCTGATCCAGTTTGTCTATCAGTTGATCCAACACTTGCATATATGTAGAAATGCTGGATATATCAGTGATACAGTTTTATAGGCCTCCATGAGCAGAAGTGAGAAGCCCTGTCTTAGGATATTCTGTCTTGTGAAGCAGTCTTTATTTTAAGGAAGCACTGTTGTACTGATATATTAATGCTCTATAAAGCTGGACATTTATAAGCGTTTGTGAAATTCTTCATAGTCTCTACGATCTCTAGCATTACTAATGAACTGACTGATCTGTGCCCTGTGATGGACTAGTGACCTGTCCAGGGTGTTTCCCCACCTTTCTCCTAATGAATGCAGGGATAGGCTCCAGCACCCCCTGCGACCCTAATTAGGATAAGTAGCTTTGAAAGTGAGTGAGTGAGTGATCTATGACACATTAAGAAGGCAAATCTTATAAGGAAGGTTAAAAATGTTTTATTAAACACAGTTGCTTGTGAGCATGGAAAGAAAGAAACAAACAACAAAAAACAATACAAAATTCCAATATATATTTACATCTGTGGTAAAACATGCAATGCTTAAAATCCTGTTTTTTTTGTTTTTTTTTTAGTGGTAAGTTTAAAAATACTGCAATATAAGTTAAAAGGTTTTGTGCAAAGAATGCCTGCTTGTATATCTCTAGATGAAAAGCAGGCAAGCTCAAAGATTCCAATAATTTAGCTTTGTGGAAATTTGCCCTTTCAACAGGCTAAAGGGTTTACTCTTGTTCTCTTTTCAGTTAGTATTTTACAGTCAAGCCACCTAAAAGGAATATGTGCATGAAAAGAGCCAATGAAACCAGGGACGTATTGTTTACAGAAAACATACATACTACACTTCCAAAAACCAGACTGACAGCATACAAGACTAGAACATGGACGGAGACATTGTTAAAGGACTGTTCAAACATGAAGAGATTAACTGACAAGAAACACAAGGCTTTGGAGTGGTCATATGATTCACTCCCGTCCAAAAAAAAAAAAAGTATTGTAGTTTAGCAAAAGATAAAAAACAGAACAAAACAGGAGTTCTACACAAGCATGTAGCAGAACTGACATCTGGCTTATGTTTAAACTTAAATATAAAGTATTTGTAGTGGTTTATAGGATTAAATGTAAGAGAGCAGACTGAGTAAATAGTTGATGCAATCTTTACTTCTTTTGTGGTGTCACTACTGTGACAAAATATTGACTGACAATGGGAATTCCAAAATAGGTGTTTTAAGAAAGTGCACTGCAGCATTTTAAAGTTTCACTTCGGTTTAACCTACAGACGCCCCCCCCCCCACCAAAAAAAAAAGCTTGTGGGTAGCAGTATGATTTTTGGCATTAAATATTAGTGATTGTTTTCAGTTTAGGAAAAGGGTGAATGGGTTCATTGTGCTTCCCTTTTCTTAAATGTTCTGAATAAGTTAAATGAAATGTTCTTGTAAAGTAAGTCCAACATAATCAATCTCAGAACCATAACAGGTCAGTTTTCACAAAAGGTAACTCGTTTATGCTTTTGACTCCATGGTATTTCCAATGCAAATATTAAAGCTGGCAATGTAGTCAGAGACTTAAAGTTCTCAATCAACATAGGAAAAAAAAGAATCTTAATTTACTCCCTCCAATGACCAATACATTTGATGTTGAAATCATTACCACAGTCCTGCAGTCCCTGACAGCCAACAAAAATGTAAGTTCGGATACTATTTAGAACAAAACGTAGTGCACGTGTAGACATAAACATTTTAAACTCATATTGCTCTAAAAGGCATTTCACTTCAAAATAGCACCATAAGGAACGGGCATGAAGAAGCATTATTTTCTGAAGAAAATGCTAATTGTATATCAAATAGATATAGGGATATGCCTTTTGCCATAACTTATTAAAATGACTGCAGTCAATTCACAGGTAAGTTCATCTCAAACTTGAATGAAGAATGGCGAATGGAAAAGCCTATGACAAAATACATCGTGACACAATTTGAACACAATTTGGCTCTTTTAAATGTTTGAAAGTGAAACTGAGAAAATCATGTTCAAATATACAGTTTCTTGCAAAGGATTCCTAAAATTCAAAATGAATAATTTGCATAAATTGTTTCATACATCATATTTTCTACAATGTTAATATAATTTCAAACCTTTCTTAAAGTAGTCTTTGAAATTCCAAATGAAATGCATTTTGTTTGATGACTTAAATGTGTTATGATTGCAGATATGAAAATATAATGTGGTTGTTAAATTTCACTGAATGTCATAAAGCTCAATTCTGTATTCCAAAAGTCCAATTCAATTCCAATTCTAAATTCACACACGGTCAAGTCCAAGAAATGAATTTATTCACCGGTTCTCAATTCAACCAATTGTGACCCCAACCCTGCACAATCAAAAGCCAACAGTAAGACAGTTCTACTAGAACCTGACAACTACAAAAAGTAAAGAGAGGAACCTGTAGAAAGTCATACCCCAAATCACTAAGTCCTCAGCTGAACTTGAAGATGGTAAAGCATCTTGCCAAGATTTATTATTGTGAGTTATTGTGACCCTATCCAATTTTCATTTGTTCTTTGAGAAATGGTCAGAACTGTCTGGCCGCAGTGTCTTTACAAGTAGATAGATTATACAAAAGAACAACTGAAAACATCACAATACTGACAATACAAACACTGGACATCAGTCGGACAACCACTTAACCAATACTAAACGTTCCATCAATGCTCCAAACAACCACTTGATGGCAGTGCACCATAGGCGCTTCACTACATTATGCTTTTGACTTTGGCCACTTTACAACGCATGAAATTAATCCTGCGGTGCGTTTCTAAAAAGTTTTAACTACTCCAACTCATATGGCCCAACCCTTTCCAAATGATCACAGACTATTAATTTAGAACAATGATGCCCTGTACATTCATCTACTGCAATTTGGGAAAAATAAGGTGTGTCTCCTCAAGTATACAAAATGAACAAACAAGCTGATGACTCACTTGGTATCCACATTTGCCCGGCGAGGAATTTTCGATAATGCATGTGACTAATTCTAAATCGGGCAAGTCGTCCATGAAAAGAGTGATGTTGCGATTGGTAAATCTGCATACCGATAATGGCTTTGTCAGCGACTATGACCCGTTTTAGTGTGTCACACTAGTCTTTAGTCACCAGGGAAAATAAAGAGGAAATAGCAAAAATGTCGCGTCTTCTCAGAAACAAACAAACAAACAAAAAAAAAAAAACAGCATGTGACTAATTCTAAATCGAGCAAGTCGTCCAGGAAAAGGGTGATGTTGCGAGCGGTAAATCTGCATACCGATAATGGTTTTGTCAGCGACTATGACCCGTTTTAGTGTGTCACACTAGTCTTTAGTCACCAGGGAAAACAAAGAGGAAATAGCAAAAAATATCGCATCGTCTTAAAAAAAAGAGAAAGAACTCATAACAGCTAACATCAGCGGAGGCTGACTATACTAATGACTTGATACATGATGTGTTAGACCAGAGCAGAGCGAGGCAAACAAAACACCTGGTAATAAAATAAGTGTTGAAAAACAAATAATGACCCTCCTCTGTAGTACTACAGACATGCAAGAAAGCATTAATTTTGTTAATCAAAATAAAGTTCGTTTGTTGTTGAATAATTGGACATAATAGCCAGCGAATACATTCTGTGTCCTCCAACCCGTCTTCCTATAATTAAAGAAAGACACAGTCAAGATAGCTAAAGGGAATTTTACATTTGGCATAAAGCTGTTCCTAGCGCAAGACATGTACCTACATAGTGTACGTGTGGTCACACTAGACCAGTCCGTGGCTTTAGCGCAATGGTTTTTGAATGCACAATGATTCCTTTGAAAAGGCTCGTAACAAATGGTTACAATGCAGAGGCCATTTTTTTAAACACTGGCAGAACCATATCCTCATACCACGACGTGCTGAAATGAATAATGTTTAACTCTTGTCTTCACTTGATGGAGGACTGACTGAAGTTCCTTTGTCACAAATGCACCCACGAGACAACTACGTCTGCTTCCTCCCTAAAATACACTGATTTTAAAAGTTTGTCAGTCCTTTTTTTCTTTTTTGCTTTGAACACAGTGTGCTTTAAAATAAAAGGCAGGTTAATACATTAGGTATTATGTTGTATTATTTAAAAATGTTTTTTCTCTGAAAAAATAAAGGGAAGGAATACTAAAAAAAACAAAACAAAACAAACAAAAAAAAACCAAAAACAAAACAAAACAAAAAAAAAACACATTGCATTGGGGTGCAGGATTCTATATCTGGATTCACAGCAATATTCCTATCTTCCTACCACACATACATACACACACACACACACACACACACACACATACATCAAACATCTCCATTCAACTCCCACTTTTTCCATTGTGTACATAACAACGTCCCACAGAAGATTTCACAGAAATTATAAATTTAAGTAACAAAAACACAAAGTGCAAACACAGCTGCCATCATTGTAAGGTGGCGATTTGTCCAGACCCAAAAAATACACTTTAAATTTGGCAGCTCATTCTTACAAAATTATAACTTGTTTTGTTCGTAGTGTTAAAAAAAAACAGAAGAGAAACAACAACTATAATTGAAAATAAAGACAGCCACAATAAAAATTTGCGTACTGAAAACACTCTTGAGACAGTACAGTTTCCACAGGAAACCTGTTACTGCTACGTTAAATTGGCTTCTTTCCTTTATCCTCTCTCTCTCTCTCTCTCTCTCTCTCTTTCTCTCTCTCTCTCTTTCTCTCAATAAGACAAGCTCTGGACAGAGACTGGGAGTGGCCTAGGTTTGTGAAGTCACATGGGCTTAGTGTAGCCAAAGACACCCACAGGGAAGTGCTTGACATGAGTAGGCCACTGAGCAGCAAGCTGAAAAAACTTGACATCATTCCATTCAACTCCATCTATGGAAACTATGGAAAAAGTCAGGAGAGAAGCATTCAGATACCATGACCAGTACTTTGAAATGGACACTCAACTACTATAGCCATTTTCTAAGAAAAATGTTGGGTAACATCAAATCATCTGAACTAGTTTGAGTGCTGAGAATGAATCTAGGAGAAGATTGAAGGAGATACCTCTGAGCATGGTGTGGTGATGTTTGGCTGTGCAAATCAGTCTGCTAATCCCATCAATCACCTGACTCTTGGAGTCCAGATCTTTCTCCTTGGGCTTCTTACTGAGAAAGATTACTGGAGCAAAGCCAGCAAAATAGAAGCTGTTATAAATTCACATTTGGGCAAATTCATCAAATCCTTGGAGAGAGGGCTTTAGCCTGCATGGTTCTAAGAAAGGTAGACAGGCCAACTTCATCAGGTGTTCTAACTGATAATAATTGCATTTTATACTAATTATTTACAAATAAATAATGGATTTTTATGTTATATGTAAACGCACAATTAACATACTTCAGTATTATATGTTATCAAATTAAAACAACTGTGAATTGCTTAGGCTGTGCCCCCTATGTACAAAAAGACTGCTTAGTTATCAGTAGTATGCTAACTGCTTTATTTTAGATTTACTGTTGAAATCTGTGTGGTTGTGAAAACCTCAGGTTCTTAAGTGTGTCAGATTGGGACCCCTACCCTTCTTATTCTTCTCCTTGGTGACCACAGTCATAGCCATGCATGGAGGAGGAGTGAGTTCACCTCCACAGGGCAGGCGGCTGACCTGTAAAGAGCGGAAATTACTCTTCAGAGTGTTCTTCAGACCTGCTTCTCTTTTCTCTCCATCTTTTTTCTTCTCCGCCCCCTGCCACGTCCAGTAATCCACCTGCAGTCCCATCACTTCCCCACCTGTGCACGGAGAACTATAACACACACGCATACTTCGATGAATACATGATTAAATAAACACATAAAGAGATACTCACACGCATGCAGACACCTGACAGACTTTATTTCACAAATTAGATTCAAAAACTTGCCAATCATTATTGATTTGTAATTGCACAGTCATATTGTCATAACTGTGAGGTGGCTTTTGTGTCTAGACACAGTCATGACTCATTCTGTATTGTCCACGCTTATCAGTCCATAGTGTGTCTTATTTGTTGAGCTGTGTTGTGTTCACTGGGAAAAGGTTTTAGTGCATGGGTATGCTAAGATCTCTGTGCCTTGGATGTGGCAAGGTCATACCCAGCTCCAGACAGGCCGGCAGAGACGGAGGGAGAGGGTGGTGGAGTGCCACACAGCTCCTTCCCGTAGGGTGAGGCTGACTGGGGAGCAGGAGACGAGGTCACACCTGCGCTCCCGCCCATGGCATCGTCAGAGTCCACTGACAAAGAGAGAGCACAGAGAGGATGAGGACGAGGAGGGTGACGAAGATCATAAAGTAAAGAAAATAACATTTATTCACATTTGCTTGTGTTGCACTCTAAGATTCTCTTCTTTCAGAGTCCAAACCACCAGTTAACTTATTGTAGGAACTACAGGAGCAATGATCAGAAATGACTAGATATATGAAAGTCATGACTGTACAGTACTAAACAATTGTAAGCATCCACCGTAAACTACTAAAATAGTCAGTCGTTACAATTAACCACTAAATATCGTGAACCGTTAAATTTGGCCCTTAAGTGTTTTATGTGATTATTTGACCATGGCAGGAAGCACTTTAGCAGTAGTAATGAGTGATGATGGGAAACTTTCTTAAGTGGTGCTGGATTATGGTACACAAATCTAACCACTGTAAATTCATTCGCTACCACTGACGCCAAGTGTGTATTGATCTCAAGAGCCGCAAGACATTACAACAGATTTTCAAGACTGTGGCAGAAAGATGGTGAATCACAGAGACCATTCTAAGATGAGGAAACAATTTAACTGAGCGCCAGCCTACTAAAAATACAACACTATATACTGGTTGCTGCCGATCCTATTCTCCATTTCTTTTTTTTCTTTCAAAGAGGAAGAAAGATCTTTTGACCAGAGACACAGGTCAGCCTCTGAAACACAGTTCACACTGAGTCATGTGAATGAAGGAAATATATGAATCCATTTGGGACATAAAACATGTCACATTACTCTCTGGCCTGAACAGCTTGCTCTGAGCTTTCCTGTACATGGCTGTGAGTCAGAGACAGAGGCAGGCGAAAGAATGTGAACTCATGTGACCAATTACAGAGCATCATGTCCAAATGACACAAACAAATCCTGCAGGTCTACTGCACGTCTACGCATGAATGCTGGTGTGTTTCATCAGATTCTGTCAGTACAACGCAATCTTCTGTTCGGAACACAAACATGACCCATAAAACCTCTCTGATTCTGGCTAGTGTATCCCCAGGGCTTGCTGTAAGGCTGTGAGGAGATGATGTCATAATGTTGGTTCTGTTTTTTTGTTTTTTGACCAATGAAAAAACTGAAGTTCTTATCTATAAGGATGCACACAGACTTACGATACACTCAAGGGAAAACTCACCAGATGTAGAAAGGCTATGTTCCACGATGCCCACTTTCACAACCTGTATTGGTTAAAAAGACACTTCACATCTGACTGATCAATTTAGTGTGTATATATATATATATATATATATACATTTATTTATTAATAACACACAGTTCTGAGCAACACTCATTTACTTTCTTGAGTTATTTACCATATTATAAAAGCTAGCAAATAATCTAAAATAATACACAAATGAACAAGACAGAAGGAGTAGTCTTACCCCAATGAATGGCACAAATTTTTGGCAAGAGTCCTCATCGGGGCTAGAGAGGAAACGGTTTGGGTAAAGTTAGTGTATGCAGAGACGTTTAAGAGAAACAGATATCGACAGATTAGGGGCACAAACGGACACTCAATGGTCCTGGAAAAAACTTGAGATGTCCCATCAGAGGCAATGGAACATGTTAGGCTGATGAAATGAGGTCGTTTCAGGGTCACGTGACAATGAGATGGACAAGGAGACCATTCCTGAGTAAGAGACTGAGTCACAGCCATTGTAAGACAAATGAAGATTGCTTTTGCTGTTCACGGGGACACAGAAGTCTTTTGAATCAGTACAGATATAGCACTGGGCACCAAAGTGATGATGTGAAGGTTATAATGTCCTTAGAATTGTGACCTCTGGCACAAAAATTGAAACTGAGAGAAACAACAGCAAAAATTCACAGGGCAACGGCAGATCAGTTTGTGCCTGTTTTTCTGTGTGTGAGAGTGACATCACTGCATTCCTATTTCTTTATAGGGCACTGAGTGAGTGTGTGTGTTACTTGCAGACAAATCTTCTCCATTGGACTGAGTACAACATGCTTTGGTTGTTTTCTCTCTCTCTCTCTCTCTCTCTGTCTCTTTTTTTCTGTAGTGTACACCCTCAGACACTGCTGTCCTCTGTTTGCATAATGAGAAGAATAATTTCTCTGCATCTCTGTGTTTAATATACACTGTCAAGATCACATATCATATAAATTACACTAATATTACACACTGCCACTATTCATCTGGATGTTAGTCACCCGGAAATTTCAGAATAATCTCTAATTTCCTAAATTCCCCTTGTGAATGAAGAGAGACACGTTAAATGTACCCACTACATCAAAACCAAAAAATCTGGCTGATGAATCAGTGACATTTTAGTTGGCCAAGTAATTATTACACATGACAGGTTTGTTTATGTAAAACTATACCTGTCAGAGCGTGTTATATTGTGACACTTACTGTGGCATATAAATGGTTTTTTGAATTTTGTGACTAACTGAACTGGCATCTCTCAAATCAATGTACCTATTACTCTCATATTATAATGGAAACTTTGGCATGTGTCATGGTTGGTGTGTGTAATGATGTGAACTATAATTTGTGTCATAATCCATCAGGCATGTGACAGTTCACATAAAGGGACATGTGTCTTTGTGTCAGTGACTCTGGTCATTCTCCTAACTCATATATCACTGACATTAATAAATCATCAACATACCATATCAGATGATACATTTAAATTTAGAGTTAAGTGTGTTTTGCACTGTCAAAATAGCAGTTATTCCACTGGACAGAAAAAAGTTAGCAGAGGAAAGTAACACTGGTCTACTTAAGTATGAGCAGTGTGTGTCAAACACACAGCGATTTTTCTTTTTTCCTCTTGCTCACAAAAAGTCATACACAATGTAAATTCTGGGGGAACATGGATCTAAAGCAAACATTTTTTAATCTGCAGTTGTTATCTGTTTTGACGCACTTGAAAATGTATGTGTTTCCAGACAGGGAGATATTGACAGATCAAACAATTTTAAATAATCAAACAATCTTTTTCTCTGAGACTTAAATCAAATAAAGTGCTTTAAATGACACTCAAAATATAAGAATATTGTTTATATTGCCTTCCATTTCATTGTTTGTTTTTTCATTTAAGGGAAATTAAAAAAATTGAAAAGGCAGAGATTTTGTATTAAGCTAACAGCAAATCCAAGGGGAAGGACTACACAGGATTACACGGAATATGCTCAGTGGCAAGATGTCACACACAGCAAGGGCCAAGCAAGGAAAGACAAGAAAAAGAAACAAGCACAAAAAAGCAACAACAACTATAACAAACAAAAAAAATCAGGATTTTATACCTGATATAAAAATCAAAATACAAACTCCTCTTCCTTGGATGCAAACAAAAGGGAAAATGTGGGGGAAAAAAATGAGTGCAGAAGTGTTAGTCGTGAGCTAGCCATTATGCTCTCAGTAATCTGGACTCAAACACAATTTAACACAACTCTACATAAGCCACGACACATTTTTTTTTTTTTTTTACCAAAGAAAACAACAGCTTAGTGATAAACCAAGGAACTGTTTAGATCTAAGCAATCAAAAGGGACTGAAACCACTATGACTACTTGGAGAGAAATAAATCAGCAGCGAGCCACAGTAACGAAACAGATTAACAAGCAGAAAAGATTCCACTGTATGAGGAACTAATCTTAATCGTTTGCATCCACATGAGTAAATAACAAGCAATATTACTTAAGCAAAGAACTCTGCCAGTCCAGGATTTGGGATTTGGAGTTCCTGTATGTAATTATTGGAGAGAGACTGTTTTTTTTTTTTTTTTTTTGCTAAAGGATCAGTCCAAGAAGTGGTTTGAGATAAAAACCACCGGACTGTATAAGACTCCAAAGGCAGCGCTGGTCAAGTCATGGTAGCGGTGAGTAGTAATAAGAGCAGAGACAGAGGTATTAGTGGAAAAGAGAGAGAGAGAGAGAGAGAGAGGGAGAGAGTTGACCGATCTGAGAGGACAGCTACATGGAGAACATCAGGAGAAAGTTAGGCATCAGTTCCATTCCAGCATGCAGTCCACTCATATACTAACACAAGTCAGAAAACTACTATGTTCTTTCTCTGTCCTCTACGTTAAGTCCACACACACACACACAGGTATACCAACACAAGCAAGGCATGGTGATCCCACCTCTTCTGTTTGTAGGTAAGCATGGCCTCTGATATGGGGAACTGGTGAGACACGTTGGCACCGGCGAGATACTGAATGATCCGTCCAGCTACGTCTACTGGGTCTGAAGAAATACACGCACATGAGGGGTGAGATGAAGATCATACTACGATCCAACCATGAAATATTTAAATCCCAGCATTTCTTTACAGCCCCAATTCCCTCTCTCAAAGGGTAAAAGGAAATTGGGGGTTGGACTTGGTTTCATTTGTGACTTACTTTGATAGAATTATCAATGAAACATGACTGCTGAATGAGGATCTGTTAGAGTAATCTGCTTTTATGAGAATATAAACTTTTCACTTCTCTAATGCTTTTAAGTACATTAGCAACTTAGCAATGAGCCTTTTCATCCGTTTTTATCATAGAAATTAATTAAACATGTTTCCATAAAAATCACATTTAGATGGTTTAACGTGGCTGTACATGTTCACTGATATCCTGCACACATGACTTTTCCAATGTGAGTTTTTATACTAATCTATATAGGACTATTTTACAACTCCCTCTACTCTACAGACAGTTTTATAGAGTGGGGTTGCCAGCAATGACATGGATTTGACATATGGAGAGATTTATAAAATTAGAGAGGAGGCAGCACAGGGCACCTGCTGTGGGTGAGTGGTTCCACTGCTGGACACTTGCAGGAGGGTGACAAACGCACAGGAAAATTACTGACTCTTTAACAGACTGTTGACAGCCGCTGAGTCTCACTGGGTTTTACTTACAGACACTATTCAATCTGATTTTACGCATATACAAAGGCACACAAATGAATATGCACATACACCCACACACAAACATTTCTTTCTGTATCTGTCAGTTCACAGTAACTAAAAAGCTTGCCCTCGTAGCTTGTTTGTCAGTGGTTTGCAGGATGATTCACAATGTGTCATCAGTCCACTGTCTCTGCATGTCTTACCTGAGGAAGGAGGCTCTGACCGGCAGAACAACTCCCTCCACGCTGTGTCCATGAAGAGACTGTTAAACTTGCTGTCAAAAGAGGCCACATACTTTGCCAATGGATGGGAGCCTTAGGCAAAAATGAAAAAAACAATGAAAGAATCCCTTTTTCCATCAGGTCCACTCATCATTCATATTACTAGATGTGGAAAAAAAGAAATATGTCGTTCTATACATGCAAATGTTGTCAGTTATTTTAGTACATAACACACAGACAGGGTTCTCTTTTTTTCACAGCTTGTCCTTACCAATGGGGATGACCAGGAAGCGGATGTAACTGAGCCAGTCTGGCGTTTTATTGGCCAACTGTTCGACAAAGAAGCGTAGAACAGTACTGAGGTAGCTTTGGTCACCTGCCACGGCAACCTTGATGGTGGGTGGAGTCTGGGCATTACAATTACAGCTGGAGGAATAAGAATTTGCATGTGAGTCTACACCACATCAAAACAGTTTTTAACAGAAACCAGAAAAAAAACACAGGCAATGGAGGAATGGAAGAATTTCATACTTAAATAATCTCCTAACAGACGCATGGTTTATCCAAAGCTGTGTGCCATTCAGAGAGATTGCGAGAAAAAATCTTTTCCTTTTATGGAAATTGAGATGAGACTTTCCATTTTTGTTTGACATTGGGTTAAGTGTAGTGATAAACTGCACTTAGAGAGTTATAGTGGCATACAGAGCAGTTCTGAACTTGAAGAAGACAGTCAAGATGAGGACAGTGTTGTCACAGAGAAAAAAGTGGAATCATACATGAAAGCAAATTGAACGTCTACTGGTCTCAGTCTAATGGTTTTGAAGTAACTGTACATTCTGGAACTGGAATGCTTAGAATGCCCTCATTTATTATGCTTCTAGGATATGAAACCATAAAACCTCTACATTTCAAACACAAAAACATTCCAAAGAAATGGAATGCTTTGGCGGTGAGGCTCTGTGGAGTGAAAAAGAGATCCCTAAGAGTGGATTAATCCTCAGTGCTTATTTTATGTCCATGTCTCTGTGCATGAGTGTGTGTGTATGTGTGTGTGTGTGTGTGTGTGTGTGTGTGTGTGAGAGAGAGAGAGAGAGGGAGTGAGACACTCACAATCTCTGAATCCGTGTGACGATGGTGTTGAACGCAGCCTGTACGTCAGCAGCCGAGCATGTTGACACTATTGGCTGACCCTGCTTATGGAGAACCTCCGCCACATACTGTGAGAGAACAAAAATTATAAACAGACATAATACCAAGACACAGCGTGCACGAACACACACAGACACAGACACACATACACACACAAATTGACACAGACTAACACATGCAGACACACACACACACACACACACACACACACACACCTACCTGGCCCTGCCAGTCCACGGTGTTAATGAGGATAATGCTCTCAGGTAGCCGCTCATCTGAAATGAGGATCTGATTCAGCTGGTCATACACGGATTTCCTGGGCACCTAAGTGTTACGACACATTAAATAAACATCACTGTTTTTGAGTAACAACCTTACACTCAAATAAGTCTGACCTTATGGAAATCTGACCTTAGAAATGCAGTGACAGGCAGATAGAAACACCATAGAAAATATGGACAAATGGTGTGGGCCTGGGTTTTTTTGGGGGGTTTTTTGAGTACCTGGGCTATGAGGCGTGAGTCCGGGGAGCATTCACTGTCCATGCTGATGGTGCGATCGCTCTGAGTTTTGGAGTTCTGCCTGTCCTTCATGGACGTGCTTCGAGCGCGTCGGTGAAGCCTGTTTTCCATTTTACTGGAGACGTAAAATAACCACGGCGAAAAAAACGATTTCAGATTTAGGTCATGTCATTCCAGCTTTTGTCTCAGTTTATTGAACCTCACCATGCACAACATTTTTTCATTTTAATGACACTTAAATAAATATCTTAAAAGAGCTTCTCATCACATTGAGAACATGCCGACTGAACAAAACAAAACATTTAATCAGATAAAGAGCTTCATAATGTTTCCATCTAGAGATTAAGGCACACAAAATAAGCTAATTAACGGATATCCCTTCCAATTTTCCATACTTCATATTCTTATTTTAAAGGGCACATCTGAATAACTCTCCTTTTTTCTGAACCTTAAATGCTTAACGTTATCACCCATTTAGGAAAACTGATTTGAATTTGAAGCTGCTTTAAGTTTTAATCAAAGCCGTTTAGTATAAAACAACCCAATAAACACACAAAGCCCGTTCTGGGATTGCATCTGAGAAGCGGAGTGATGGGAAATTCTGTGTGATGTTTTTTGGCTTATACTTTAGAGAGCTCTTATAAAGTTTCATTTACTTCAAATGATTTTCCCAACTGGATGCTCAGCCATGCATTATGCAGCAATAATCTCTACTCAAACTAAGAACCACTGATTAGGTACGAACACGATCAAGGAGTTTGGAAAACTGGGCTGTATATAACTCTTCAAAACGAATTACTGTAAACAAAGAAACCAAAATGTGTACCTGGGGGACATGTGATTCTGGGACTCTGTCTTGCAGAGCTTCCCTATGGAGCTGGCCAGCCTATCAGTGCTGGCCTCCCAGCCACAAGTCATATCCGGGCCTGTCCCAGACTCCTCTGCTTCAGCCTCCTGCAAGAGGCCAGCAAGGGCAGAATAAGGGGAAAAAATGTTCAAAAACCCCACATAAAGTGGCCTGAAGCACACGGGGTTGGATGTAATAGGCTTTCTACCAGTCCACACAGTGGTACTGTCTGAAGTACTTTGGAGGAAGGTAGTTAGGAAAAGGAGGCAGGTTGTTACTCAGTCATAAAGTGACTCCTACTAGTGATTAAATGCTAACAATGGCACAGGGTTAATATCAGCTGGAGGCGGAGAGAAGCCACGGATGCTTCAGCAGAAGGTCGAGGGGTCACAGCATGCTGCCACCTCATTTTCTCTCTGCCTGTGAATAATGTAAGTGTCTCATGGTGAGACCCAGCAAGAGAGCGAGAGAGAGAGAGAGAGAGAGAGAGAGAGAACAATCCCCCAAACCACCCAAACCATCCCCTCATAATACATTTCCCTGTGTTACATGCCTGCCTTTCTCTCTCTCTCTCTGTCTCTCTCTCTGACCGTAGAATAGAATAGGAACAGGACACTTGGAGACTTATGAAGAGAAGCTATTGAAAGGGAAATAGGTAGCCAGGGAGCTTCATGAGGATAACGAGAGATGGTGTGAGATAAAAGACAGCAATAAGGAGGGAACAGGTTGTGCAGCGGGTATTACAGTAAAGAAGAGCTTGATGAGGCACATAACAATAAAGGGGAGGGCATAAAGGAGCACAAAAGAAAAGCAAAAAAGATAGTTACTATGGCAAATGAATAGCTAATATATAGAATAAAACAGAGATAGAAAGGGAGAGAGAGCGTGAGCACGAAATAGTTCAAGAAGGAGAAAATAAGAGTCAAAATCTTACCCCAGCTATGGAGTCCATACTAGTGTCTTCATGGTACCTGACTCCAACTGCTTTACATCTGTCTATGGTCAGAAGATCACTGCCCTGTAACATATGGGACACAGTTTGTCGCAGTTACACTTTCCACCTGATGGAGGTGCTGTTGAATCATACACACCACCAACTAACACTAAAACATCCCTGCTGTCACTAATGGCCTCCTCTAATCAGAGCCTAGTGCATGACTCGTGGCATTTATCACTGCTTTAATTAATAACTAGCATCAGCCTCCCCTGACATTTGCTTTAATTGTTAATGTAAAATGTAGAAGCATTTAAAGCCAAGTATGGCTTGTGTAGGCTGAGATTTGTATGAAACACAGACAGTGACACAGGACTGTGTGCATGTGTGCGCGTGTGTATGTGTATGTGTGTATGTGTGTGTGTCTGTGTTTGTGTGTGTGTGTGTGTGATCACGGTGACGACAGTGCAAGCAGCTCTATGAAGGAAACGACAGAGATATAAATATCTCAAAGCAGGGGGTGTAGAGACAGCCTGGCTTTGATGCTAGCACACTTTTTGACAACATTTTCTTACAGGCAGAGAGACAAACCACAGGAGAAAAACACTCAGGTAATCATACTGAAACGATTTCTAACTATCAAGAGGGTTAAAGAAAATAGAGGGTAAAAAAAAAAAAAAAAACATCAGGATAAACACTCATTTGTTGTTTGTTCTTCTTCTTCTTAAAGGAAAGAATAACAACTTTTATTTCCCTTAACTTCATTGAAGAACATCAAACAGCAGGTTTTCATTATTTCAGAAATCTGTAACTGATTTGATTTTCTTTTCCACACATGTCCACAACCTCTGATCGTGTAAGCAAGGCTTGTGCTATGGTTTGATCCTAAAATGGATTGTGCTAAGGCTTCTGGGCAGTCCTTTGGGCATTTATAACTGGTATGCATGCTGTCTCTCAAATGTCCATGAATTACATGCACTGAATTCTGGAACTGCCAGACCTGAGCTCTCTGATCTGGTGACCACAGTAACAGGGCATCTGATGTCAAACCCTAAAAATACCCCCTGTATACACACACACACACACACAGACACACACACACAGACACACACACACACACACACACACACACACACACACATCCATACACAGATACACACATACACTCACACCCATGGATACATACTCTAGGACAGGGATGTAACAGGGGTACAAATTCTCAGGAGGGATATGAGATCAGGGATATAAGTAAACACACACACACACACAAAACAGGTGCACACTCAGACAGAAACACACACGAACACAAACATGCAATCACACACACATAAACACCAAATGCTCAGAGAGTCTGTACACCATCTCACACTCTCCTGTTCACTGGCACATGGGACTCCCAGGGACTGTATGAGAAGCATGTGTGGAGCTTAGAGCAGTGCTACATCCATTCAGATAAACATGAGGCAAGCAAAGGACCTACTTCAGCTATCAACCATCTCATGCATTTCACAAACGTCCGCATGCTGTTTTAGATTACAGTTCAGACTGTTAAAAAGATGTGTGTGCTCAGCACTAAAATATACTGGATCTACAGATCCTTAGAACTGTGAGGACAGCTCTGTCTGCCTGTTCTCAGGCATATGAGGACAGGAGATGTGGCAGTTGGGCTGAATTATAGAACTGGCCGGTCATGTTTTTGAAAGGGAGAAGACATTTGAAAGGCTCTGTGTTGAGTTGTTATATAATGTTAAGAACACACCAAGCTTATCATATCAAACAGGGCTTTCAGTATATTCTTTCGTTAATAAAATATGTTTTATATTCTGAAGTGAAAAGATGGTACTCACCATGTATGAGTGCTCTCTGGGTTGACTCTTCTGACTGTGCATGCTACCAATCTCAGTCTGAGAACTGGAGTGAGACATGCCTTCGAAAAAAGGCCTGAAACACACACACACACACACACACACACACACACACAGTAAGACAGAGAAACATGAGTACCACATGAACAGAGACACCATAGAAATGAATGAGCAAGAAACATGGAAGCAGTCTGTGACTAGGCTACAGCTCAGTGTGAACACAGGTAGTACATCAGGATATCTGAGTTTGTACTTGAGTTAGCTATGAAGACGGTGGCAGTACAGGCTTAAAACCTCAGTTAACATGTTAGCGTACTTGAGTTTGGGTTTGGGAGTGCTCAGAACACTCTCATTATCCTCCATCTCAGGACCACTATCGCTGGGGTTATACACCTCAAGACTATCATACAGCAGGTCCAAATCCTCCTCTACCTCCTGTGTCTGGTCCACCGGGTCTGAGTCCAGAACCTGCACAGAACGTATCAGATCAGAACAGCTTCCAATGAAAAATCAGAACCGAGGCAAAAAAAAAAAGATAAAAGAGATAAAAGATTTTTTTGTATGTTAGTTTCTCTCTCTTTCATACTTCCATTTTGAAATGAAATATAAAAACAAATGGAAGTAAATCTACAACCTCTTGCTTATGAAATCAGTGCTCCCCATGAGGTATGGATACTCTATCTATGGATACTGATCACACACCTTAATGTTGTAACAGGTTCTACTTTTAGACACTGGTATGTACAACTCAGTCCTTCTACCATTACCAAGCCATGATGCAACATAGACAAAACCTTTTGAATAAATATGATGTATTTAAAAGGTGTAATACATTGAGTTCAGGTTATAAAATGAGCAAATTAATGCTATAAATATACACCTGTCCAAACTCAACCCCAACCACACTGAGGGTAAATAACCTAAAAGAAACAAGCATGAGGCTATTTCCAGCCTTTAATCTGCATCCTGTCTTAGAGTAGTAAATCAGAGACCAACCAATCAGAGGATTAAGGCTGAAACTTGGCAGAGGGCACAAAAGCTCCTGCCCTCTCCAGGGGTGGCTAGTATTTATGGCTGTCGAAGACAGTCTGTCTCTACCGAAAGGATTAGAAATGTGTTAAGTGAGGGCTTAAAGAACTGTGAGGCAAAAAAAGTTTGAAAGAACCAAACGAAAGCCGACAACACGTACCTACACTCATTGTGCCGTGATTAACAAACAAGCAAACAAATAAAAATCAAACCCTGTCCAGAGACAGAAGGCGCTACAAAAAACAGCTGAACTCTTTGAGTTCTCTGTCATTAGCATGCATTAGAAAGGACTCAACCTCTTAGTTTATGAACTTTTTAAGTTTCTCTCTCTTTCTGCTCCAGCGCTGACCTGACTAACCTCTTGTCCCCTTCCTGCCGCTGAAAGCACTAATACAATTACCGCAGGGAGAGAGGGGCCACAGGCAGAGCTGCTGGAGAAACACAAAACTGAGAGAGCGTCTAGCTAATGAATGTATACTAATGAGATTAGTCTGCACACAGAGAGAAGCAGATAATGGATTTATAGCTGATCACTCTCACTAATGGTGTGTATCAATTGTTAGCCATGTAGACCGTAATGTAACTTTCAGCCCACAAGGTTGTTTGGACATAAATGGAGATAATGATTTTTTACTAAACCTTCCATTTCACTCAAACTTTCTATGCACACACACACACACACAAAGACACACACACGTACGTGTGCACACACTTACAGACTCAAACACTCAAAGACACACACATACACAAACACACACACACAGACACACACACACACACACACACACATACACATACACATACACAAGATTATCTACTAATGCATTGTTTTGGGAGTCAGTCACTAGGGTGTTTCTTTTGAGGTCCTGAGGGCAAGTTAATACAAGTTATATTTCATAGTTTGTCGACTGGAAGATGCATAAAAGAATAAAAAAATTAGCAGAGCTCAGTTGAGCTACTGAGGAGGAGAAAGGTTCGTTGATGTGATATATAGTGTCCTCAAATTAAAATTTTAAAAGAGAAAGGAGAGAATGCTGAATAAAATTTGTCCAATGAAAACACGACTTACCTCATCGGTCACCTTGAACCTCTTCAGCAAGGCCACAAACTTCTGCTTGAAGTTAGGTTGCTGTTGATTGAACAGGAACTGAAAGTTAATTGAATGAGACGTGGGGAGCTAATTTACCATGACACATTAACTGAAAACCACAGGAGCTTCAAAGGCTATGCTTGTTACACGGTAATGAGTGCTTCGCCTGGGTCTTTATTGGAGTGTTGTCGCAGTAATTGCACGCTAGATTACTCATTCTCTGTTAGTCTATGTAAAGGACATTTTAATCCCTACGGTTAATGTCGGATATTGTGTTTCATTCGGCTAGCGCATGGAATACACAACGCGCAACATTTCATCGGCTGGGCATTCAAGCCCACACACCTTAAATAAGTGACCATGTCTGGTGTGAATTGATTCTAAACTCCTCTGCCAGTGTCCCACATTAAAAAGACATCTGTTCTCTGTGGTGGGTATCTATTTTTAACCTGTAGAGAGCATGGAACATGGTCTGCCTTCATTAAGAGACAGTCAGGTTGACCAGAATATTTTTGCATCTGTCTTATGCTGGATGCTCGATTTCTGAGAGGTTCCTCTCTCCCTCTGTTCGACAAACAATCATAATTCTCATATTATAATGCATACAAAAATGGAATATTCAAATCTTCTTAAAATACAGTTTGCCTGCTGGGTCAGTGACCTTTGAAATGATACAAATTAGTGTTGGCCTATCAACTGATTTTTAAAGAACAGAACTTATGAACGTCTCATGAGTTGAGGTGTTTTATCCAATAGTAACCCAAAAGGAATGGGGATGTTTCTCCAAACCTAAAGTTTCTGTTCACAGCATAATTCAAAACATTGGTTTTGTGATATATTTATGATTGACTGGTATATGTTCTGGTCTGGCAGGGACTTGAACCACAACTTATGTCATTATCTCTTTCAAACTCCAGTCCCTGTGTTTACCAAAGCATTTGGGCAGCCACACTGAAATCAAGGATTGTGGCTTAAATGATAACTGTCCCAGCAGTTTTATTGTAGTGGTCTTTTCTGTGATTTTGGCCATGAGTGATCAGGTCTGTGTCTCTGTGCTGTTATGCTTGAGGGGGAACTGCTCACCCTGGTCATGGAGGTGGCTCTGATAATTTTCCTCCGAGCTTTCTTTGGTTTTCGGACCTCATCGTCTTCGTCATACAGGTCCTGAAACACAATGTGAGCAACGTGAGGTGTGTGTGTATGTGGAGGAGAAACGAGTGTGGTTGTGTGTGTGTGTGTGTGTGTGTATGTTTGCGTGTTTCCCACCTGTCCAGGCACAGCATCATCGCTGGCCTCTTGTTCTGAGGAGTAGCTATCATCATCTTCCTCAGAGTAGTTGTCCATGTCAGGAGAGCGATCTGTGGGACACACACCTTTGGAGTGAACTCTCAAAACAAGACAGTAACCACGCAACTATACTGTAACGCGACTCTTTCTTACGCCTTTTTACAAACATCATTTCTTGCAGACGTACAGAATTAGAAAGATGACATTTAGCACATCCATTCTTAGACCATTTTTAATTGAGGTAAGGGGCTCAAAATTGGTTGAGACAAGCAGAAACTGTAACCCTAACCACTCAGCTTCTCTTGGCTTAGCAAATGACAGTAAGATTATACTTCAACCAAGGCCCAACAAATACCAGCAGTACTAAATCCTAAGAGAGGCAGAACCATTCAGTTATATAAGAACAGTCAATCTTACTGTACAGACTGCACTCCACAACAAAGTGCTGCTCTACCCCACCCCTAGAGACCCAAAAGACTGTACATTTCTGTGTTCAGGGACTTGCCCTTCACTAACTCACTTTATTCAAAACACCACAAGCTTTATGATCTGTTTAAACAATGAATTAAGAATGTTCACAGATGTTCAGCAGGTCCTTAAAACTGGAGCTGAAAAAACGTGTGTTCTTAATATTCTTGAACGTCATGACGTGATCCTAACAATGTCCCACTAGCAGAGAATTTAGACTGTCAAGCTCTGGAACCATTGGGCATTCGAAATAACTCTTCCGTTTTACGCTGGAAAACACTAGAAACAGGAGACCTTATGCTCCTTTATGACAGATGAGCGTGTAGCTCTGACAGACAGCTGTGTAATTCTCTGAGCATGAGCTCATGTGCTGTCTTTCAGATGGAGCAGTGAGGTAGTGGGTTGGGTTAATGTGTTCAGCTAGCAGAGCATGCTGGGAGGGTGGGGAGAGGGTATGGGTGAGTGTTGTCATAACACAGATGGAAGGCTAAGGAATGCCATTCCACACAAGCCTCCACAGAAACTGAGCAAACACTGCTTACACACAGATTCCTATTCTTACAAGTACTTTAGGGTTGTGACATCTCCACTGAGAACAATACAACTTAACATGTTATCTGAGTTATTGGCTTTGCACAAAGTGCTCAAGATCTGATTCTGAAAACTGTAACTATGTAAAGATAAAAGCACCGAAAGTAATGAAAGAAGAAAGCATTGAGAAGTGGAGTAATTTTTGACACCAACATGCACTCACAGTAATTTTTATACAGCTGTCCAAACTCTGGTAGATTACAAGATTGTGGCTATCTGAGACATGAAACAGGTTTGCCTGAACAAAGAAATTGCAGCCAACCAAATCTCGGACAGACAGGAGTGCTAAAAATAGGAAGGGACTTTTTTTTTAAATAACTTAAACATCAGGATATGCAGCTTTAGAAAAAAAAGGTAATTTTTCTAGACAGGAGGGCAGAGGTATACACTCTTGTGGGGCTGACTATTGTACTATGCTCCAAACAGGCTGAGAGCATTTGACTGACCAGAAGCTTTGACCTTGGCGCCGGCCTGACCACTGCCATACTCGTGGTCAATGGGCTGACTGGACAGAGAGAACACGCTGATCTCCGCAACACGTGCCGGCGCCTCCTTCATGTTGCTATGGAGACCGAGGATCTGACCTCCGTCTGTTGGGTGTTGCATCACCTGAACACAAAAAGATCATCTATAAACGAAGGCAATGGGTTATAATCCTTTCAAAGAATGGATGACAAAGATTTCAAAGTAAGAGAAAAATTGAATGTGATGTGAATCTGATATATAGCCATGTAACATTTTTACTGTCATGTTTATGTATGGGTAGAAGCAAACACAGTAAGCTTACTGTACTATTGCATATGCTAAAATGAAAACATTTTAATACAGACATTATTATTTTAATCATTTTATAATTACGTTTTCAATTTGGGGTAAGAAAAAAAAAAATAATGCGTGAAATCTGCATATATGGCCAGCCTTTCTAAAAACTGGATCACATTATGTCAAAATAACTTGATGCTTCACCCTGACTGACCCTAATATCCAGTGTCTTTCTGCGTGGCTTGTGCTCTCGATAGTACTAGAGACTCCAGTGTCTATTAATCAAATCAGGAGTCTTCACTGGGACTGAGTTCTTCTCACCCCAAAGATTTGTTACTGTGTCTCCAGAGAATACACTCCAGGGAGTTCTCAGAGCATACACATAGATATCCTAATCTAAGAGGAACAAAGGCAGTATCCTGCTGTGGTTGCTTTATCTGAGGATACTTGAAAAACCTGCATAAGCATATATCATTAAAAACAAAGACCAGTTGTAAGGTTGTATTTCTCCCTTTACTAAGCACCAAGCCATTTCCACTTTGTTTAAAAGTGCTTAAGAGTCACTGTTCAAGTTACCATTTAAATTAATGTTTTAAAAATGTCTGCCTTCAACAAGATAAGAGAAAATTTGTCTGGGCCTTTGTATATTTATTTCTCACTGGACATATAAATATTATTATGGCATGTCTCTTCAATTCAGAGTCACCTGAAACTTCAGTTTAATTGCTAAGGAGAAAGTATCTTAAGAATTTAACCCAGACAGCGACAAGGGAATAGCTTGAAGCATCATTGTTTCCTTGATGTTAATATGATAACAGCAGGGATTAGAAAAAATGTTGGATGACTTAACATTTGTGATATAGAACAAGAATAACCCAGCTAAAGGACCAAACTTGTCTGCTTTAAGCAGAACAACTTGAAACTCAAGTTGAAGCCATCTACCACTGAGGCAGTACAGAGTGTTTGAGGACACATTATTAGAGAAAGAGCTAAACTGACGTTCCCTGGGGAAACATCCTGCCAGCCTAAGTGGAAAATACAGTGGAGAGTGCTCAGTACAGATTATGACAAGGTAATTACTCTGTGGGCCCCAGTAACCCAATCATAAGACGCCATATAGAAAATCGAGGCAAAATTGAAGAAACAAAACAAAGATAAGGAACATTAAAGGCATTAAATGTACTTCATAGCATCTGTGCAGATGGAACACACACACACACACAAACACACACACGCGCACACACACACACACACACACACACACACACACACACACACACACAGACAGACACACAGACACATACGCACGCACACACAATTTTGTACGTTAAGGCCACTTGTATTTACCCAGCACGAATGAAACACAGCATGGCTTTATAAACTGTTTTGCTGGGGAGCAGAACACAAGATCTCATCCAGATGGTCCATAATTTCAAACTGTGCTTTGTGTTTGAGATATCTACATAAATCATTTAGTGAAATAAAAAAAATGGCCAGCAGAGAAGCCTATAAATTTGATAAAAAACCAAGCAATGGAAATACAATGCTTGATTGCCACACATTCACTCAGAAAGACTTAGGGGACTCCGAAGAACTATATGAGACACAAAAGTTTTGTAAACAAATATGATCAGCATCATTGATAATACATGTTTTTTGTCCCTTTCCATGCACTACATAAAAAACAAAACACCCAAGGATCTATTTCAGTTTATTCAAGTGTTAAGTTGTAATAGAATAACTCAAGGCGTTCTGTGAGCCATCTGTTGATATAGCCTGGAATTTTCCCTTCAGTAGAGTTTTCTCACCTCTGCCATATTAATGACACCCACTGCCAGAGTCTTGTAACCTAGGATTGTGCGGTTTTTGTAGCGTTTTCGTCTCTGCAGCATTATCTGAAGCCGGTTGGCATCTCTCTTGAGAAAGTGTGGATACTATAAACAATAAAAAAAAAAACAATATCATTCAACAAGTGGTTTTTGTAACATTATTACATCTCCAAGTGTACACAGCCAACTAGCCCCTACTTTCAACCGTGTACAATGCTACAAGGGAAATGTTTGACACTGATTCCAATCGATTCCAATCCAAAAGACATATTCAAGCAATTTTTATTTAAACAACAGCTGTCTTTTCTGAAGCCAAATGTCAATAGACAAGGTGTAAGAGACAACAGTATGAAGGAGTGATACAAGTAGACAGATGTACTGAGAGATATGAATGGGTGTCAAGCGAAACTGATCAGCTGAAAGTGTGAGTCAACGTGTCCTCGGGTCTCAGCTGTGTACCTGTAGTGAAAAGGTCAGTTCCAGGTCAGTCTCCATCAAGCCGCTGGGTGGAAGGATGTATTCATTTGATCTCAAAACTCTTTTGGAGCCCTACAAAAACATCACAGAAACAATCAATCAATTCAAAATCAATAAAAAAAACGGTCACCTTTTATAAGCTGGCTGGCATTTTCTATCTCACACTGTGACCACACATTTATATATATGTCTTTAGCTACAGGATCGAACTTCAGTCATAGGATATTTGAATCTTAAATCCTCTTGCAAACGCTTATATTGTTTCATAATGGAATTCAAAATTAATTCTCTCTTCCTAGTATATTGTAAGTTGTTCTTTTGAACTTTCTGATTCTAAGACCAATAAAAAAGATAAAACAAAAAAGATAAAACTGCCCTTCCCTTGAGGCAGAAATCCTGAATAGTGTTGGCATACTGACTTTTAACTTTTAACAATAAATGCCCTGGTGTTGCATAGCTGAAATTAGAACTCATTTTCATTATCACTAGACTGATATTAATTGGACCTGAGGACCTTCTTTTTAATTGAACATGAGAAGTGAAAAATATTTGACACAGTGTGAAATTCAAAAGTAAGAATTTAGCGACTCAGAATTATGAAATCTTTACTCAAAAATTACCCCAAAAAAACAAATAACACCAAAAAACAAAATCATCAAAAAATTAATTTAATATATAAAGTAAATACTCTGTGTTTGCCTTTTGAGCAACTCTTATCCCAATGACAAGCAATGTATTTTAAAGCTGAGGTTACTAAGAAAGGTAAATGCAGGATGTTGACTTGATATTTTAAGTTAATGTACTGTCAGATTCTTTTAGTGTGTCCATTTCTAGAATTCCATTGTTAAATAAAAATATCTCTGGTCAAAACACGCTGCACTGATGGCACGCTTAATAGTCCATTTACAGAACCCTTAAACTGTTAGTCTTGGTTTTGACCTCCTCTGACTTCTAAATGCTGAGTGGAGACTAGACAGCTGAAGTCCCCAAGTGTCCTTTCTGGAATCTTCTGCATGTTTCGAAAGGCTAAAAACTTTGCTGCTCCATGTCACATAGGTTTATTTGCTTGTGATTAAGCTATTTTCATCTGTGACTACTTCTGTATGTGTGGGCAGGGTTAAGTGTTTACTTGTTTTAACGAGGTGGCAGGGCCTGACCCTCATTTACTGGAAAGAGACAGAGCTACAGAGTGGCTACACAGGATAAGCTCCACAAAACCAAGAGATAAAACTATGACTGGTCCACTAAGGAAACCAGGTTGCCGTTGTGACTAAACTAAAAGGTTGCAACATCAAATTAACACATAGTATTAAACAGAACATCTGACAGCACTGGACTTAAAACATTTTACAGGAATTGGCTACCTAGAAAGGTAAACCAGAGACAAGTAAATGTTTGACTGCTATCATTTTTAAATGTGGAATAAACTGCGCAGTGCAATATTTTTGAGGTTCACCATCAGTGGCTTTATGATTTTAAAAATCAAATACACATTCAATTCCGTAAAAATATTCGCCTGCAATATGCAAATATGACACAAAGGACACTATAGATTTTATGATAAACGAACATAAATGAAAACCGATTTAAAGCCTATTTTTTGTGTCAGATACGGTAATACTGATAAGAAGATGGTTGATATTCCACAGGCAGCCTGACAAACACAGACATACAAATCTGATGACATAACTCTGGGACATGTGCTGTTATTTTATAGAGTCTCTGTGGTCGTAAAGACTGAGCAGCATGTATGTCACAGTAACTGTCACTATCGAGCGAGACTGGTTTTGTTTAACGCAACAAAAAAACTGTCAGACATACCAAATACCACAGTGCATTATTCCATGTCATATCAAGAAATCTCGACAAACGAGTGATGTTTCCATTCACATTCATAATCATAACCATTTACACAGTCAGCACAAATACTGGCCAAAAACCATAAGCCTTGACTATGAAAGACATGTATTGTTGGCTCAGTTGTATTGCATGCCTAGACACATCTAAGGCAGTAGAGTTTGGTATCAACTGTGGAATGACATACGACACCAGAAATACAACACTCACTGACTGATGGACTGATTTTAACGCCACAATTCCTTCAGCTCATGAGTATTGTTTGACAAACTGAACACTGGGGCTGTGTGGGGAGGAGGAATCACTTCAGAGGCAGAGTCAGAGCCACAGATATAAAGGCCATCAGATCATAATATCCATGTAACGGCATTAAATTACATTTATATTGCCGACTGAGACACTGGCAACAGAGGAAAACTTGGAACAAACAAACAAAAAACGTACTGCATCTACCACATATCTTTCACTTTACTAAGTTATAAAAGTTGAGTAATACTAACATGCTACTTTAAAACTAATACATAGAACAAATTTAAAAGGTGAATTGCTTACTGAACAGGACAAAAGCTCACAACCTGTAATTTAAAGTTTCTAGGAAATTTCACAGTGTGAAAGACTCTTTAAAAGTCAAATGCCGCCGAGTTTTTTTTTTTTACTGTTTGGTAGCTAGCAGGTGTTGAATACCAGCGCTAACAACAGGCTCTCCATAGCTGTGCTCAACTTAAATCAACAGTGTGTGGTATGAGATATTAATAGACATTCTTAGAAAAGAGCATAGCTACTTAATGTCAAATTACTTAATGATACAGAGAGGAGAGTAATTTACTGGAATGGAGAACTCTGTTGAACTGACCTTAACAACAGGCTAAGTCACAGCCTTGCTGAGGTCACTCGGGACAACTCATGGCTAGCATGACTGACTGGATGAAAGGGGTCCATATACTGTCCTAACAGAGTGCTAGACACCCTCCAGCTCTTTATCACACCAGTCTTCTTCCTCTTCTGATACATCATTCACTTTCTTTTCTGAAATCTAGGCCACACACTACCACACAGGCCCTAGACATAATGGCAGCAAATCATTCTGTTCTAACTCTCTGTCTTCACTTTTTTTTTTTTTTGATAACTATGTGAGATGTTACTAAGCTAAGAAATTTGTCATTAAAATGATATTTACATGACTATAAAAATAGTGAGATTTTAGGCTTAAATCTCCTGCACAATCGGTGAGATTTAGAATGAATCAAACCCATCTCTAATACAACTTTAACATGAATATTTTCAGCTTTCCTTCTCTTAAATGTCAGAGAAGAACTCAGTCTACAAGTAACATGCCAGCAGCCTTGTACCAACCCACTCTGAGCTGCAAAAACACTCCATCACACAGTCTCAGACACCAACACTGAGGGTGACTGAGCTGCACGTAAATAAATTATTTCCATTAGAAGCAAAGACAAAAAAGAATGCTTTACCAAGAATCACAGTGTCAAATCTAGACAGATCTGAGAAACTGTTCTGAAAGAGCATCTTATTTAAATTCTCTTATATTAAAATCTTCTTTCAGAAGCAGTGTAACACTGACCAGACCACAGGTATAATTCTCATGTCATGACGGACCACTGTCATTGAGAGCAATGAATAAAGGCTGCAGTGTGCTACACTTGAGGCTAATGCACAAAAATTTCAGATGCTGTCCAGAATCGTACAGCAATTCACCCATACACAAACACTCTTAAAAACTGGAACTAACCTCTGTTTCCAGAGATATACACTGATTTAGCAGATTCCTTGAATTGCAAGCTACGTAATACTGATTTGCTGTAAAGGTTTTTTTTTTTTTATTTTAACAAGAGTGAAGAATGAAACGTCTGCACAAAATAACCTGCTGATTAGGAATGCTTGACTGGGTCGAATGCATTACTATTATAATGCTCCAGCATATGAGATTTCATTAACTACAAATGTTGTCTAATGAATGTCACACTAATGCATGCTCACTGTGTTGCCATGTAATTACACAAACGGAAGATTTATCTCAAGACTTCCTCTGCTCTAAAATCAATGTAAATAAAATAGTTCTACTTTGATTTCCACATCTAAATAAACAATGACAACAGCTACAACAACAACAACAACAACAACCACAGCTACAAGAGGAAGAAGAAGAAGAAGAAGAAGAAGAAGAAGAGGAGGAAGAAGAAGAATGATAATAATTCGAATTGTAAAAATAATATTAACGATAGGAAAAGATGGCAGTTTAAAAATCCATTAATTTTTCAATGTTGTGATGAACAGAGAGTCCCATAACTGTTCTGAGCAGCTAGACTACGACTACATACTTCTTCACTCAGACATTTTGAAACAAGGACACGTTTGACAACCAGCTCCCACACACTACATGAATTCTTACTTTCTGCTACAGCTATACAGAGTGAAGCAGGTCACTCTGCTGTTAAAACCATGCAGCCAGAGAACATTTGGATCAAAGCGCTTTTCTTGTCTGGTCACCGTTTCACCCTCTATGTTTTTGAGGGCACGTTGATTTCAAAAACAAGTACAACTTTTACAGCTCAGACGCACAACGTTCTGGGTCAAGAGCTTCATGTTAGCACTCCTAAAGGGATTTGTCAGGAATGCAGAGTCTCTGGCATAGAAAAGGATGGCTTTCCTGGCCAGTCGACACACTCATGAGTTTGGATAACGTCCAAAGCATCAAGACGATAATAGCTTGAGCAGAGCTTGGATCTGAAAAAGGGGATGATTTCAGGACGGTTCCCATGAGCCTTAACAGGCCATAATACAATGAGGTGAGCTGTGCATGCACAACAAATGATATGACAACAAGTCAAAATCAGTGGCCAGAGTCCAGGAGCCAGACCAAACAGTCTGAAGTTATAGAGAATGAAAGGTGCCAACGTGCAAAGAGGGATTTGGTTTCAGCTCTTGGAAGCAGAGGCTGCTCCTTATACAGTAATAACAAAGTGAGATTACACTCTGGGCTGAGAAAGTATTACACAACAGTCAAAAAAATCAAGTGAGCTGAAATTTGATAATGTTTGGACGACTTATATCCAAGAGTAAGGAATGGAAACAATAGAGCAGTTGATTAAAATGAAGAATACAAAGGCTATTGAAAGCAGGTGCTACTACAAAAGTGTGATTCCAGAATTAATTAAGCAAGTAACATTCCTCCATGCTTAGGGCCATGTATGAAAATCCTACACAAGGCAAGTCATCTATTACGTTAAAGAGATCTCAGTTACTTCAAAATGGATTGTCGGGGAAACAGCCTCAGTGACAAAAACTCTTCAAGTTGCACAAGTTTCACAACAAACAATGGGAAAGAAATGATCACCTATGGTCAAATGTGATTGAAGTGCATATCTGTGCACAGGATGTCTGTGCACAAGTTACAAATGACTGGGATGTCTGTGCACAGGTTGAAAATGACCGGGATGTCTGTGCACAGGTTAAAAATGCAATTGGAAACAAACAAGCAACAGCAACTGTGAATCAGCTGAGGCAAATAATTTATGCCAATTTATGTCCATCTCAGTCATGAGCTTTTAACCCAATTGAATCCTTATGGAAGATTCTGGAATGGTACCAATATGTTTGTGTTTTATTGTGGAGAGCAGTGCCTTCCACCACTGGCAACAAAACACCAAATGATACAATTACATTTTTTTTTTTTGGAGGAATGGTGTCTCATTCTCTAATAGAGTTCCAGGTACTTGTAGAATCTATGCCAAGGTACATTGAAGCTGTTCTGGCAGGTTAGGGTGGCCCAGTGCCCTAATTCCTTTATTTTGGCAGCTACCTGTGGGCCAATAAATGTTCTCAATTAGTATGTCTCCAAGCATACTTAGCTGTGCCTTGCTGTAAGATTGCTGGCCTATGTCAGATAACTTGATAAAACACAAAAATGATTATATGTAAACGTAATTGTGAGTCTTTTCATAATTGCCAAGGCCATTTCTATTTGCTCAGACCGAAGCAGTCCTATTGGAGCTTAGCTTTATTCCTCTTTTTTTTTATTCTCTCTCTCTCTTGCTCTTCCTCTCTCTCTCTCCCTTTCCTTCTCTCTTGGCTGGCAGGACCTGCTGGAAATCGGATTTAATGCTCCAGTTCCAGAACTCAGGCAAACAGAGGCCGTTCTGCTGCCGCTCCTTAGGGCCACGCGGCAGAAACGGAGAGATTTCACGCTCTGGAGCAAACGCAGCGAAGGGATAATAGTACACTCCAGTGACTCCAACACACACACACACACGTGCACATACACACACACATGCACATACACACACCCTTCATTGCCTCTCCCTCATGGAGGCTAGAGAGACAAACAGTGACCTTGCGCAACATTAATAGTTAAATGTAGAAATGTAGAAAAAGGACATGAAGACATGTGGCAATAGGCAATGAATGAATCCTGCATGCCTATAGGAGCAGTAACTCTTGTTAGGGTCATACATGTGTCGATTGGGATAGGGTGATGTTCCACAAAGCCCACTTTCTCAGTCAGCCATATAACTAAAAGAACAACATAGAACAGAAGACTGTCTAATATGAGAAAGATATATGAGTTAGTTATATCTATATTCTAACAATATATCTATATGCTAACTGAGACTTTTCATGAGCTGACACACAGCAAAGCCATTTTTCTTATGATATACACATATAACATACCACATAACACACATACACACACACACACACACATTATTATTCAACTGGGTTAAGAGAAGAGCTAATGTAGTCAGCATATTGCACCCTGTTGACATGCAGGGACTAAGGCAGCAGAGAGAAGCTGCTGTGGCTGGCTGAGTGAGCCTATCTCAGACACAGGACAGGTGGTCTAAACACTGCCAGAGTCACCCATAATACCCCCTAATGAGGACTGGCAGGGAGAGGAGGGGAGCAGGCTGTCTGACTCAGAGAGAGGGAGAGAGAGAGAGAGAGAGAGAGAGAGAGACGGAGAGAGTGAGAGAGAGATGAAGAAATGGGTTTTAGTTCTGCTCCTCCTCCGTTTCTGTCTGGGTGAGAGATTGACATCTGTGCTGTATAGGAGCGAGCAGAGGGCCAAATCACACAGCTCCTATGTCAGCACTGTATGATGGCTATGCTGGTGCTGAGGGATGTCATTTAGATATCTATCATCACACACACACACACACACACACACACATAACCACTCAGTACTCATCAACCAAACATTCCTTACAAGCTCAATAAGTCAACTCTTAAATGAGGAAAAAACACACTTAGATGCACTGAAGGAAATTGAAATTTTACTGTCCTCATCAACATAAAAATGTTTGCAATAGGAAATAAAAAAAGATTAGAAACGAGCTGCAGGCAAAGAAATGTACCATTATCATTCTCTATTAGTATGGACAGGCCAAAATTGCACAAGAGCTCCACAATTCATTGGGCACACTGATTTCTTTTTATAACTAATGGTATATTTACCACTTTTATCAGCAGTGACATGAAGGACTTGGCAGAAACAATTGAGAAATGACAAAGACATGTATAACAAGTTTTGCTTTCCAGAAAAGAGATTATATCTGGATGAGTTTACATTTGTAAAATGGGACTGAATTGATACTTTGATTTGTATGCAATTTCAGGATGAAAAACTGTCCACTCAATCTGCTTCTGTTTCATGGATTTTCTCTTAGGTGAAAGTGAGTAATCTGATGTGCAGTGGTTATCAGACCTAGGGACATAGTAACTGTGCTGCTCCCATACCAGCCTGTCTGCTCAGAGAACAAGCTACACTAACAGTTCTCCAGTAGAGTAGACAGACACAAACCACCACCTTTACTGAGAAAACATCTCCTCCCTACTGCCTTTGGGCATACCGCTGACTGACTGACTCTGTGTGTATGTGTGTGTGTGCACTTGAGAAGAACGGTAATGACAGAAGGAAGAGCTGCAAGCTATTTATGATCTGGTGGTTGTAAAGAGTGATTGGTGAAGTGTGTGATAGCTGTTTCTACTGTCAATATATTTGTATTTTATTGTGGAGAAGGGGGCGTGCGTGTGTGTGTGTGTGCGTGTGCATGCGTGTGCGTGTGTGTGTGTGTGTATGTGTGTACATCTCTCTCTGTCTCTCTCTCTCTGTCTGCCAAGCAGTCTTTTCTCATCTCTCCCTGCTGTTACCCTCCAGTAGGCCATCACCTTGACAACCTGGCTGCCTACTGGGGAGCAGACTGTTCTATGAGTCTATCAGCCATTGGCTGAACTAAACTCATATGCGCTCACTGGCTGAAGCACCCAGGACCCAGTGAATGACCCGAGCAGTCAACTCCAAAGCCGCGCACTTAATAACAGTGACAGCAGACCTGTGAGAAACCGCTGTGACCATGCGAGTATAATCCTGCTATGACATCTAATAATACCTCTAGGTTCTTTTCCTTCTGTACAGGAGTGTTTATTTGACTTTTTCCCATGAAAAAAAAAATCTATTCAGCAGTATTTCTGTTCCATCAGAGTTCCATCAGATGTAGAATATTTCTGCTGATTTGAATTTGCAAGAATGAAAACAACGGATGTACAGTCTCATACAATAGCTTTCAGAAAGAACTCTATCAGTAAAATGGAACCTTACATCTCCCTCGTACTTGTGAACTGGAGAGTCTAATGACACCATTCAGTCTGGCGCTGTATACTGCAAATATAACACTTCATCACAGTGAGCATGGGGAATGTATTTATTTAAGTCCAAGAGAATATTTCTCACATCACAACTGCAAACATTTAGCACCTAGAGCACTGTAAGTGCCCCTTGATTCACAACTAAGAGCTTTGTACACTAATATTTATATGAATGAAAGTAAGGTAGGAGCTAAGATCAACCTTGGTGTTGTATGTCATACTGAAACTATCTTACCGAAATACACTGTTGTCATCGTTCGTAACACTTTGTTTTCATTCTGTTAATTCTGTTCTGTTTCTATTTCTAAGCTTGCATAATGTTTGCTTTCTGATGCAAGAGGCATGTGCTCACTTGATAATGCTTCTCTAGAAGAGTTTATCCTCAACCATTCTCAATTCACACTTATCAGAAAGTGAGTTTGATGCAGAAGTGTCTGCCAGTAAAGCGGAGTGGTTCATATAGATTTAAAGAGCTTACCACTGCCTGAGCTGACTCACCCTATTTACTGTCTAGCAGACCGTCTGATATTTGTGTAGTCATCCACAGAGAGAACAGAGAGAATTCACTTTCACTGCAAACAGTTGCAGTCCAAATGTTGCTTCTTGCTTAGTTCACCAGTATTAACTTTAACGTCACTCACCTGGATTTTAACTGCTATTACGACAGAGCTGAGCTCTTTGTCCAGTTCTCTTAAGACAATCAGCTTCTTCAGGGTAAGGCTACACAGCCTGTACAGGAGAGAAAAAAGAGACAGGGACAGGGAAATGGGAGAAAGGAGAAAGAGAGAGAGAGAGAGAGAGAGAGAGGGAGAGAGAGGGAGAGAGAGAGAGAAATATCAATATCCGTCTTTATATTTCCCACTTCCTCCAGAGAAACAGAGCCACAGTAAGCTAACGTTATTACACAGTCATGAAAGATGAGAATCAGCCGTATTACCTGGCAAACATTCAAAAACAACACAATACTGTATCTTTATTTCTCATTCCTGGGCTTTCTGACTTTAAAGAGGAAACATTATCTTACATATTTTCAGCTTGCTCATTTATTTATAACTTCGTTTGTTTGACTTACATTTTTGAATATCTACTTATTCAGTTTTTCCTATAAAAAAAAGTCTACACAACACTGTGGTTTAAAACTGCTCTGTTACTACGAAAGAGTACTGGCAAGAATGAGCTTTTCCTTAGAGAGTTCAGTTCTGTTCATTCATTACAGACACAGTGCAGAAGGTCACATCAAAACGATTCACTTGGGGGGAGAGTGAAAGCTCAATACATCACAAGACTTCTCCATAGAACATGTGTAAAACAAGAGAAAGTAAGGGAACAAAGACAGAGAAAGAAAGAGAAAGAGAGACAGCAAAAAAAGAACATTAGTCACTAGAGCCTGGCTCCAATCAGTGTGTATGTGTATATATATGTGTGTATACACACACACACACACACATACACACACACACACACACACACACACACACACACACGCATACACACATACACACAAATATATATATATATATATATATATATATATATATATATATATATATATATCTTATTATTTCATGTGAATCAATAAGAGGCACCAGAAGGGCAGTGCTGTGTTGCTTAATCACACATAACATGGCTTCTCATAGCCAAGGGTAGGAATGAATAGTAATATAATAACATTCTCTCTCTTGGACCCACACTGGTTCAGAGAAGAGTGTACGCAGTGACTAACGTCTTTAATATCAGTCACACCTGTGCTCTGGTACACTGTTCAGATAGGCTGTTCAAACACACACTGAAGTGCACACATCCTCTAAAGGAGGCAACTGGGTACTTTTTTTTTATTATGACAGTGTTGTTTCTGTGGAGGGAGAGAGAGAGAGAGAGTTTATATGTTCGACAGCCATCTCTATATCCTCGTGTTGTTGCTGGTTCACTTTAAAGCGAGCAGTATGTAGGAAAATGGGAGCCATCTGCTCCATTTTAAATAAAGTCTGTAAGACGAACATGCATTCCCCTCAAAGTGAAATCCATTTTATACTCCAGAAACAGACTATCGTTATAGTGTGCCACTCACACTCAGCCACAGAACTGTCATTCCAGAACAAAGGAGCCTCTCAACATTAGAGAGAATGTTTTTTTGTGAAAAATGAGAGATGTGAACTGAAACTCGACACCAAGGCATTTCCTGTTGGAGAAAATACTCCTATAATGCTGTTAGTCAAGGGACAAAACTTGACCTCTCGCTCATTAAAAAAAAAAAGAAAAACAAAAACAAAACAAACAAAAAACCCCCCACAGATGCAGACAGAGGCGTATACTAATTCTCCTTCTGTCTCACTCCCCCTCTTTCTCTTTCTCTGTCTCTCCTACAATCACACACACACACGCACACACGCACACCCCTTTTCCCTTGCCATCTAGAGGACCAGGGTTGCTTGCTTCCCTCAGCTAGAAAAATTTGCTCATCTGCTCTGCCTGTTTCCAACCAAAAAGGTCGTCTGTGCTGCAAACCATTTCCAAAAACGTCAACAAGATCCACTTGTCCTCCCTCCCTGACCCACTTTCTCATCATTCTCCTCGCATTAAATCACAAAGCAGCCACAGCCTGGCCCCTCTGCAAGAAAGCACATTCTTTCAGAGGAAACTCTAGTGCTCTGGGTCACTTTTCCCGAAGCCACGGAGCCAACATGGCAGTTTCTACATTGTCTTAAAGTCAGAGTATGCTGTTAGAGGTCGTGAGAAGGACAAGCTAACAGTTAATGTGGTCATACTTTATTCAGATGTGAGCTGGCAATTTATTGGGGTGTTCCAAAGAACTGCACTTTATTTTTAAGAAATACACACACACATAAACACAAACATTTACACACACACACACACAAACGCACGCACGCACCCACACACACACACACACACACACACACACACACACACACACACACACACCATGCCCACTATTCAATGCCTTTGTGCCACTCATTTGCCAGATTTATCTGAACCAAGCCAGCAGGCATGCCACTCTAACAAAGGCTGAAAGAGAGAGAGAGAGCATGTGAAACACTTGCAACCTGACAGATGCAAATCCTCATTTCTGGCATATCAATTTCAGCGGATGATATATATAAAGAAAGGGAGAGAGAGAGAGAGAGAGAGAGAGAGAGAGAGAGAGATTACTGTTTGTTTCTCAGCCAGAAAGAAAAACAAAGCCAATGGAATTGTGAAACATGGGAGAGAGTGAAAGACAGGAGGGAGGGGGGAAGGGGGGGGGGCAGTTGTACTTCACCCAAATCCAAATTTTATAGCACAGCTCATTTGCAAGAAACCACTGGTTATAATCCACCTACAGTCTGTTTCCCAGCTGATAAAAGTAATTCTTTTTTTATAGTGTTTACTCATGATGCGCTCACAAAACAACACTACTGCCAACCCCTGAAAGAGAGGTAATAATTGTTAGCCTGCTTGTATTGATCCTAATGGTTGTTTACATTCCCAGTCAGTTCTTTTGTCAGCATATACTCCTGTAACTCTGACTCACTCTCTCAATCCCTCCTTCTTTCCCTCTCTTATTCTTCCTGCAGACAGGCAGATAAAATACAATGAGAGAGCTGCGCCATTTGTTTACTTAACTGAGAGAATAGACTGACGTTCTGAGCTTTATGGAGTAGCCTCTTACTTTGCAATCAATAATAAAGAATAGCCTATCTCCCAGAGTGTCTCACACTAATCTGGATCAAGGGCTTTAAACTGACCAATCCGTAGAGGCTCTCCTCTGTCACCCTCTCCCCCCAAAAAAGTCAAAGACTAGATTCCTATACAGCAACTTTATAGTGGCTCTTAGTTGCAAGGAGGGCACAGAGCTGTTTGACCTCCAAGCTTTGGGGTAAAAGCATACAAATGAATCAGATCAGTTGTGTGATTAATTAATGCTCATGTGCCAGAAAACTGTCAAGATAATGTAAATCTTCAACAACAACATATAACATCAAAACAAAACAAACAAAAAAAAACAACAGGTTTTGAAAAAGTTCTATTGCATGTCGTTGTTCACCGGCTCTCTCTCTCTCTCTCTCTCTCTCTCTCTCTTTTTTTTGCTGTTGCGTGTCTATCCTTCTCTTTCTCATTCAGTCTGTTCTGACAGAGAGATGCAGTGATCAAACTCGCTATGACAGTACCATCCTACTCACACTCCTCCCAAATTCTTCCTGACAGAGACGGAGAACAGAGATGAGCCCGATTCACTACGCTTTTCTTCAACTCTCCCTTACTGTAACTGACAAACTCTCTCTCTTCTTTTAAACAGCTCTATCGTTCACTTACTCAGACATGTGTACAGCCCATCACGCTATCTTTCTCTCTCTTAAAAAAAAAACAAAAAAAACTAAACTCTGAATTCATCTTTCATATGCTTTCATCTTTCACTCACTCTAACTCAGTAGGACAAGTGAGACAAGATGCTTTGCTAAAATTGGACCAGTAGATAGACAGGCAGATAAACGTACAGTATGAAAGGCAATCTGAAATACCAGAATGTGAAGAAAATAAGCAGGGATCAGTGGAGGCAGGGAGGAGTTTGGTGGGCTGTGTAAAAGAGCTCGAGCAAGTCTTTCACATTAAAAAAATAATTCAAAAATAGATAAAGCTTCAAGGTTAAGTATACTCATTTAGTCAAAAAAAAATCGCAATTTTCATCCATTACTCCCTTTAAATAACCACAGAATATTTGTTTAGGGATAAGAAGGGACTGTGGTTTCCTCTGCTTAACTGCGGTATCTGAGTATAGTTTATGGGGCTTAACACATAGCTCTACAATGCTTTGGATAACAACCTCAACGCAGCTAAATCTTTATTGGATAATGCTACACTCAGTTTAACCAATCAACTTCACGGTGTGTTTCAGAATGAAAACACGACTGAAAGGAGAGAGAGAGAAAAAACAGAGCACTCTTCTGCAGAGCTGTGGGACTGAGAGAGAGAGAGAGAGAGAAAGAGAGAGAATCAAGGAGCTACACAAACATTATGACACGCTATGAAAAAGTCATCTGATTAACCTCTGTTTGACCCCACAACCCCTCGCACCCATTATAAGTGGACTAGAAACCAGTATTTAATTCTATCCCAAAGAGTGGCTTCCCAACCACCCAAACCACTCCTGTTTTTCAAGCTGGTGTTGAGAATAACAACTCATCTGAGATTTCTCTGATTTAAAAAAATTACCTCCACAAGTTCTTTTTTCTAAGAGAACCCACTTAGAATTTCCCTTTTAGGCAATGGTACCAGTTCAGATACCATGTGAAAAGGACGATACACATCGATATCACTTTACCTGTGGAAAAATGATTTAAAAATCACCATGCATAATATAAATGTCAAGAGAGGAAGCTCTTCATGCCAGTTCAGTTCTGTGTCTAGCATTTTAAACTAGTATTTAGACTAGCATCACTCCCACAACTCCCCAACAGAAATGTCTCCATCACATCATCCAGTCTGGCCTTTTTTTTCTGTTGGCATGTCCCGGGAGAAAAAAAGAATGAGGAAAACATTTTCAACTAGCCAAGAAGCTGAAATCTGAACTTGAAGACATCACAGTATAAGACAGCACAGGAACAGTCGGACTTCCTCTGTCAAGGGTACATTTGCCTCCCTGTTGATAGCATGAGGCGTAACCAGACAGAATGGGACAGTCTGATAAGAACTGACTAAAAACAGCCGCTTGTTACGACCAGTATAAGCAGTACTGAGATAGGACCAACTCATTTTGCCTGTGGCCTATGGACCCCATAGGTGTGGACTGGCAAAGCGCAGACATGTGGTCGGTCAATACAAGCCACCGGCTGAAGTATTCTTATCAGTCAGTCACTAGTCTGGGATGTGCAGAGGTCTCCACGAGTGAAGCAGTACCTCTGTCCATCTCAGTCACACAGATAATGGAAAAACACATCTTCTCCGTGGTGTGGCAGGGAGGTTAAGTGAACAGGAGCTTAAGCCTATGGGGTTTTCTGTCTCAGAAGATACAGAGGGCCATTACAGAGGGTCGACAGACACCAGGACCCGAAGCCAGATGATAACGGAGTGACACTGAAGGCTTATGTAGAATATGATGTTATTTTAAGTTCTAGTGAGTGCTCGGAGTTCTCTGTTGTTAACTGCTATTGCCCTTGTCTTTAAAAGAAGAAGAAATTCCTTACTCTAGATCCTAAATTTAGATATCTAAATATCAGAAGATGGTCTAATGTAAAAAAAAAAAGGAAATGTAGACAGAAAAAGACAGCAGTTTCATAACACTCACCTTTTAAAACCACATAAGCGAAGCAGTTGTGTCACAAGAAAACTTTAGAAAAATGACAGTGTGGGCAGAAAAGACATACAGCTATTTACGGTACATGGATGGCTTAAGTGAACAGATGGACCATGAAGTTCAGTATGAATGAAGCAGAGACTTTGATGTGGAGGTGAGTCATCGACACAGGAATAGCAAAGATGCGTTAAACCTCTGGGATGTCAGACATGCTGTGTGGCACTCAGTAAGCATAATGTATAATCTGTTAATATGACGGTCTATTTATATTCCTATAAACAGTCCTTTGTATTCATTATAGTGCAATTTAAAAAAACAAAACAAAAAAAAAAAGAAACTTTTATAAGGCCCAGAAATCATCACTGTGCTCTGCATTAACTGGTTCTCAAAGCTTCTGACCCACTGGTTCCTGCTGGAACCGATCAAACTGTATAGGAACAATCACAAAACGACAGCTGTTCCCTCCCAAGCCTCAGATGGTTCAGATTAACCTGCCTGACACAAGAAAGCTAAAGCGGCGTATCTAATAAACGAATGCTAAACGAAAACATACCTCGCACACATTTTTTTCCCCCCCATCGCTCAGCATTCCAGATGATGTTTTGCCGGTCCTGTCTTTATGGTTGACTGAACTGCGATGGATAGAGGCACAAAAGAAGGGGAAGAGGACGGGAGAGCGAGAGAAGAAAGACGGGAGAAAGTGAAAGGAGAAAAAGAATCGTTCCACAGGGGAGGACGAGAGGATGAACAACCATAAAGGCGCACGGGGCCGAGAGCCATCTTTTGCAAGGCTAGCATTCATGTTCTCTGAGACATTTATTTTTCTTCACAGGATTCAGGTTCTCATAGAAGACAGACAGGAACCTAAAGCTTTACAATGTTTTTTCAATCTCTGCTTCCCTGAGACCTATACAACCTAGAGGCAGATTCCTACTGAAACTACAGCACTACATTATATAGAACACTGTGCTATGACAAAGCTTTTACTTCCTCTCCCCTAAAAGTTCCTTCCAGAATGGGCCACCACATGTTGTATATATATATATATATATATGGGGGCATACCTGTTCACTTTCAGCTGCATAATTGAGTACAAATAAAAAGCGAGCATGTTTAAAAGCTACTTTTCTGAATATTTAATACATTTACTAAATCCCTCTAGGGAATGAAAGCCTATTTGAGGTTTTATTCATTTATTTATTCTTCTGAGTCCAAGACTATGGAGTGCGATGGAACACAGAACAACAGTGAGACTGAGGATGGTAGAAAGAAAAAAAGCATTATTAATGGTGCTTTAGGACATACTGGGTTTTTTTTTGTATTTAAAACAGCAAAATAACATGAAAAAAGTGGTATAACCACAAAGGTCAGTTTTAAGAGATTCACACAGTAGGGGTTAAAAACATTACAGCACACATGCTAGAGACAAAACCCTCTGAACCCTGCTTCTGCCCATTTTAAGACGTATATATCAAACCTTCATGCCAGATGGCCAGGCTGGAAGGGTTTAATTCTATGAATGAAAATCCTCATTTTAGAGAAGCAGATATAAACTCTCCCAAAAGGGACAAGAGGGAGTCACTTACTTGCCCTGTCCTGATCTCCAGACAGACTAATCTCAATTAGACCCAGCGTTAAGTCTTGTAATAAACAAGAAAAGAAACAAAGATGCCCGAGAAAGAGAGAGAGAGAGAAAGAGAGAGAGAGAGAGAGAGAGAAAGAGAAAGAGAGAGAGAGAGCGCCTTCAGGGAGATGGGGCTAAGCTGTACATTGACTAAATGCAGATGCCTTTACAAATTACTGATGATTCATCACACTGATGATTCATTCAGTCATGCTCCATGGGCCCCCTGCCGTGGTTGTGAAGATGGGGGAATCCGCATAAGAGGTCGTTGGCATAGGACTCGGTTTTTAAAAAATCTGCTGATTGATACTTGAACCCCTCCCAGTACGACTACTCACAAAACAATGCAAAGCCCAGCTCACAAAAAAAAAAAAAAAAAAAAAAAGCCTGTCAGAGATATTCAAGCCAGGCGGGTATCCTCATATCATATGACGACATTTCTTTTTTTTTGTTTTCTTTTTTTGACAGTCCACTAAAGAGCTATACATAGAGGTTTTAAGCTGTTTAAGCATGGCCAAATCCTCCTGCATGAGGAATAGGCGCATGCTTTACCGCACAAGCGTGACGGCTGGGGTAGAAGCATCTGTGTTAATCCACGTCGCAGCACAAATGTGACACACTAAACCTGCCCCCACCCACCGCTGACCAGGTCACTGACAGAATCACCTTACAGAAAGTCGCGTCTCGGTTTTCCAGCAAGAGGTGTGATAACTGTAGGAGGGGACGTTCCGAGATTTTACTGTAAATAGGCACCGCATTGGCAGAGTAATCCTGAGTGACCATATCTTCGGCCGCCATCCAGGAAGCTGCAAAATAAAGGCTAAGACGGTGTTGTCACAGGGGAAACGCTGGAACTT
The DNA here is from genome assembly GCF_902362185.1 of Chanos chanos. NCBI lineage: Eukaryota > Metazoa > Chordata > Actinopteri > Gonorynchiformes > Chanidae > Chanos > Chanos chanos. Next base: position 37,614,588 of record NC_044498.1, on the reverse strand, counting down.
TATGCGAGAGCCACCAGAAAGTTCCACTTATTGAAATTGGTGGAACTTCAAATGTTATGATGCAGGTCAAAAAATGTGCACCATTTGTTTTGTGGGCACTTTTGTCATAGGTCCAGGGGCTTGGGAACCCACAGCTGTATCCTTCTGGGTCATGAAGACTCAAAAGACTTTTTGACAAAAACAAGGCATTAACCAGGTTTCATTTATTACACTCTTGAATCTGAATGAATCTTGCCATCATTTTCACTGAACATTCCAAGTTTATTTGTTTAATTTTTTTTGTAGTTTGCTCTTTTCATTTTACTCTCTATAGTTTTACTCAAAGGCAAATTTTTCAGTCAGGGGAAACAGCTGGTGAGGTGGGTTCTGCCTGTCTATCTATACCAGGCTTGCTGGGTAAGTGAGACAGGTGTTAGCAGTCAGGTATAAAATCATCCTGGAGGATGCAGAATGCTAAAATCACTGAGTGTGCATCACCTCTCTGTGGGACAAAAAAAAAAAAACACATCCAAGTGGTAAAAATAACTAACATGCTTTCGTTACATGGTGTCCTGTGGTGTTTTACAAAGCAGACATATAAAGCAGACAGCCACATATATTGCCTGTGCAAAGTCCAAATATTCAACACCACCATTCTGCATGAGACCAGAGGGAGATTCTAATCTTATACAGGCTAACATGTTTACATAAAGACTGAACTTTCATTCATTCATTCATTCATTCATTCATTCATTCCTTTTCTAAGCTGCTTGTCCTAATTAGGGTCGCAGGGGGTGCTGGAACCTGTCTCAGCGTTCATTGGGTGAAAGGCGGGGAAACACCCCGGACAGGTCGCAAGTCCATTGCAGCGCAGACATATAAAAGACAATATATTTTATCGGTGAAGTAATGTAATGCACTGCGTAATATTTTTCCAGTAAAACTGTGAAAAAATGCAGAGCGTTTCTTAGATTAGAACATGCATTCCGTTGGATCAGAAGTTGTAAGAGTGGTAAGTCCTTATGCTGTAATCAACAATACTGATCACCACTGATCACATGACGTTTTTATGAGGCATACAATTAATGAAACAGATCTTTATATGTCGTTACTTCTCCAGTCACTTTTTTTTTTCCCTGTGAACTTGTTATTACAGTTTGACAGCTCCAGTTGAAGCAAAAGAACTGGAAGTCGAAGTCTCTACATCAAAGAGCTGAAACGTCTTAGTGCTTCTCTTTCAAACGGCTGTAGACGCATCACCGTCCTCTGGATTTTTATTTTTAGATCCATTCTGTCTTCTCTGACTTCACTGGCTCCAGCTCCTCACAGGATTGGGTTGCACTCAAACATTAGGCCGCCCTACGTGGCATGTGTGAACACAAACTAATTCACAGCATCCGTTATTGTCAGTGGACCTCAGTTCGGTGTAGCGTAAACAAGCTCTTTTGTTCACCTCTGATCACTTATTAATGAGTTCACCTGGCCCCTGACTGCTGTGGATAGACAAGCCCAGACAGGTCTGTGTGCCATGGGTTTGTCTTCCTCTAGAGTTTCACATAAACAGTCCTCATTATGACACACACACACACACACACACACACACACACACAGGAATACTCAATATGAGGATCTATAGCTCACATACCTTTTGTTTTGCTTACAATGGAAAGATTAAGCTATACTGATTGTAAATATGCGGTATTAATTAGTGCCATTGACTGATCCTGCTAAAAGGGTATTGGTGACAAGGTCTTTGTTCATGTCTGTACTGACATGCTTCAGGGTAATATTAAAAAAGAATATTCAAGAATGTGGCTGAGGGGTCAATGATAAGGGGTGGGGTAATTCTTACTGCGGTAAACACACTACTGTGTCAGTATACACTCAAGTCTTTAAGAAATGCATTACGAGGACCACACCTCGAGGGACCAAAGTGTACAGCTGACAGATGGACATAAGAACTACGTCAGCAGTTGGAGTTCAAAATGTCTCACCTACTCAGTGGCATGCTGGAAAACACAACTGTCACTATAGTGCCAAATGCTCTGCATACATAACAGGTTCAGGGAGAAGATGTTTCATAAGAGGACCAATGTCTAGAGCACAGTGTGAAATGTAGAGAGCAGAGGAAATACACTGAGATAGACAGAGAGAGAGAGAGAGAGAGAGAGAGAGAGAGAGAGAGAAAGAGACTGTAAATAACCTGACCTCTCCTGCAGTATTTAATGATAACACATTCATTCTATACATTCACTGTAAAAAAGGTAAAAAAGTCTCTCTGTTGATGTTGCATTATACTGAAGCAACTGCATCATTTATTCATCCAATACTTTGTGAATGAATCACTTTTTTTCCCTGCCTACTACTCCATCCATTCATCTAAAGGAGCAAAAGCCATTGTAGAAGCTGCTCAATCTCATTAAACGAGGCTCTGAGACCAGCTCTTCCCTCCGCTGTCAAATCACTGCTCTACGTCATAACAGACTCATCCATCCATCACCCCAAGGCTTCCTTGAACCCCCCCCTCCCGCCTGTCCTCAAATCCCATCTGCCAGAGCTGGAGCCTGGAGCACTGCATTAAATGAATGAGGTTCGGTTGGAGCTGTTTTTCTTTTCCTGCCTTGCCATCTCAGGGGCTCGGACTCACGGCAGGCGCAGCAAATCAGAGCCCCCTCTGCTCTCAACAGCAGCCTAAATTAAATGGCTAGACACGGAGGCTGAGAATAACAGAACGACATGAATAAATAAAACCAGCGCCCATGTGCACGGGTACATGTTCTCTCCCATCCAGTACTTATTTAGAATGGGGTCTGCTCACATAAGGTGATTTTGCTATGTCGGGTCTAAAAGGCACTTCACTTTTCTAAATGAATACCTGGAGAAGAGAGAGGGAAAAAAAACCAAAACACATGGCAAATCATGTCTAAAGGGCATGAACACATCTACTGTGCCAACCAGTGAGGGCAGGTGTTGGATTCTTAGCAACTGCAAACCCTTGAATGATTGAATCTTATTTAGGGCCTATTTATGAGGTTGCCTATGCTATACCGGACACATAATATTTGATCTTTAATCCTCAACCACTGGATGCATAGGGTCATTTTAATCCATAAAGTGCTGTTTTAAGCTTCAGATAAGCACAGCTCAGTCTTAAAATAGCATCTTATCCTGTCTGTCCATCAATAGAAAACATCTGCTTCCTCAAGCAATAGCAGGTTGTAAGAAGATTATAGGCCTTGACCTGGTCGCCTTCATGTACACACACACGCGCGCGCACGGGAATATGTCCTAAACCTCCACATGGGATCACAGAAGGAAAGGCTTCACTTCTCCAAAAACCATGATCAACACAAGCTTTTGTACAAGAGCAGCTTTCTTCTGGTTTGTTGGTGAGGGTAGTGAATTTGTCTGAAAATATAAAAAGTGTGAGCAGATCCACCAAAAAGCTTTTCTTCAAATAATAAGTAGACACTTAGATACTAGTTGCTGTACTGGAGAAACACACACCTTTGAAAAACACACACACATACACACACACACACACACACACACAAAGTGACATTATGGCATAGAGGGTTGAGTCACACTGCTGCAGTCCTCACTGAATCCAATTAGGGTCTACAAACTTGTCTGAGCCTTTCCTCAACATGAAATCTTTGTTTACACCATCACATTGTATGGCAAACGCAGAACCGAAAGCCTCTTAATTCATTCCCACAGGACACATACTTTGGCTAAAGGCTCTGAACAATGGGATGTGTGCGCGCGCGGGCGCGTTTGTTTGTGTGCGTGTGTGTATATGTGTGTACAGCGTATCTGGGTATCTGTGTGAGTGTATCTGGGAGCAATGGGAGGATGGTGAGAGGTAGGAAAGAGTAGGCTTAGAGCGGTTTTATGAACATTTGTTCCCTTTATTCCAGAGGGACAAAAGGTTGGACGTTGATGGGGTTATGCAACTCCGCTATAATGCTATGATTATAGAGCCTATCCTCCGGGTCAGCACCAGCATAACGGACCCTACATGCATGTTGACACACAAAGTCCAATGGGTCATCATTTTAGGAGCTCCAAAGCCACAGAGAGTTACATCACCATAGCTTCGTTGAGCCTTCAGGATTCAGGGACAGAAATCTGTTTAGAAGCGCTGTCAGTGATCAGAACACAAGTGAAAGTATCTCAGCTAATACAGCTCTCACTAGGGAGTTAGCGATACACAGAGACTTTAACGGTAGCAAATTACCAATATAGAAATTCAAATGAATGCGAATGCAGACAGATGTTTACATCTGTGAATGTATACATGCAGGCCCATGTTAAAATCAGGCCAAACTAACTACAGTGCATTAATCAAGACTAGCCTTTCAAAAAAAGGCCAATCTACTAGGCCACAGAAAGAGGAAACTATAGAGATATGAGCAATGTGTGCTCTAGTGATGCCAGTTGTAACGTTGCTAACTCAGATGCCTGCAAAACCTCCAGAGTAAGTAAATTTTTAGCTAAGTAAGCAACGCTCTCAAAAAAAAAAAAAAAACCCAGAAAAAAAAGAAAAGGACAGAAAAAAGGATGGTGGTAGGGGGTGGGAGTGCATGGAAAAAAACTACAGAAACAGAGAGAGAGAGAGAGAGAGAGAGATTGAGAGAGAGAGAGAGAGAGAGAGAGAGAGAGAGAGAGAGAGAAAGGGGACAACAAAACTAGATGCAATGCAATCAATAAGAGAGGAACTACAGAGGTCAGCAAGTACAGGATTGCTCTTGTTTTCCCTCAAAAAAAAAAAAAAAAAAAACAGAAAAAAGAGTTACAATGCAGTAAGTTAGATATGTGACCTGGAGTTTATGCTGAAGTGCTCAAATGTTAAGCTGTCTATACTGAACTTTCTGACCTTGTGCCAACAGAGACAGCTTTACAAGCCAGCTTAGCAAAGAATGTCAAATAGGCAATAGATGGAATGCAGCAAAAAGCTTAAATATATGTATTAAAAAAAAAAAATCTCATCTAGTCTGAGAAACAGAACCATATGTATTGTGACTTTATCTCTCTGACCCGACGTCACCCACCTAGTGTCCTGGCAGGATAATTATAGTTTCAGAAGTACAGAGGGACATCTCAAATGAGACAGAGCTGCTAAGAACTGTGGCTGTAACATAATCAGGCTCATTAAGTAATGAGATCCAACACACACAAATACACACACACACACAGAGAAAGAGGGAGAGAGAAAGAATATGTTAAACATCTTTGTTTAGACTGACAAGTGCTGGGGTCAAAAAGGCAGTAACAAAAGAGGGCCAAAATCAACTGATTCTAAGATGAAGATGAATCCAAGATAATGAGGCTGTAGACAGCAGTTCTTTCATGTTCTGCCTCTTTCACCAAAGTCTGAGGTCAACGAATCCAACAACCCCCCCCCACCCCTTCCATGGAGATGTCTATAAATTAGACCTGATTATGTTCATGCCACCGTGTCATAGACTCTCACTCTCTGCCCACCCTGCTGTTGATGCAGACCAACAATGATTTTACAAAATCAAGAAATGATTTGCGACATACAAATTTACAGGACAAAATGGCATTTTAGACAGAGTACACCCAGTATCATCAGATTTAGATATAAAAAACACTTCAAGCCTTTTGAAAAAAGAAAAAAAAAAAAAACAAGTCTTTTAATCTTCCACTTCAGAGAGACTGCTGTCTCTGAGTAGCTTTGGCCCAATCCGAGATCTGGGTTGTAACAGCTCTTAAACAAGTCTGTTTAGATCGCTTACGTGCAATTCTGTCTAATCAGTCTCAGTTAATCTAACTATGTAACTGATTAATCTAACTGTACTATACAGGTATCAAGGGTTCACGCAAACATTCAAGACAATGAAAATGAGAGTCCAGGGAGAGTTAAAACCACATGATAGCTGGATAGTTTGTGTTCAGGCATAATTACGACCAGCTATGAGAGAACAGAGGGGCCACATCTTTTCTGTCCTGACTATAAACACTCTCTGTGCTGCTGCTGGCACACACAGCTCAGGAAATGCCTGAGTGGAGAGGAAAAAAAAAGAGGGACAGAGAGAGAGAGAGAGCTAGAGAGAGAGAGAGAGACAGAGACAGAGAGAGAGTGAGAGAGAGAGGGGGCGGCAACGAATATAAGCTAAAAACTATTTTGTCCATTCTACACATGTTTATTTTGACAGGTCCTTGCTGCTCTGTGTGTGGACATTTCCAGACCTCTGGGCCCTTGGTACAGGGTTCTCCTCGAGGGAGATCCCTCTATTTTGAAAGCACAACCCCAAAACAAAAGCCAGGGTTGCCACCGATTCCTTATTGAGACTCAGGTAAAGAAGTAAAAGTTTTTCTCCTCTCCAAGTGAAGTCTATTGCCTATTATTTCTCATCATGCACAAACTACAGATATGGGTAGCACCAACCCAGTTCTCTACTAAAGAATCTGTGCAGGTGATTAATCTAACCACAGGGTTTCTAAGGAATGTCAATTTCTTCCCAAGGAAATCAGTGCCACTCCAGGATATCTGGTAGAGGAAGTAAGCTGAGAAAGAGAGAGAGAGAGAGAGAGAGAGAGAGAGAGAGAGAGATTGAGAGGAAGTGAGTGGGGGTTGATAGGAGTGTGGAAGTTAGAGAGTTGGATGAGGACTGGGGGGTTCCAGGATAATCCACAGCAGGTTATAGTTGTCGTAAATCCCCGGGCAATGGGTCAGGACCCCCCAGCCCCTCCCCTCCCTTCTACTCTACAGCAGGACGCCATCCAAAATACAAGAGTGCAGGGTAAAAAAAAATCAAAGCAAAATATAGCATTTGGACCGTGGATTCGAGACATGAAGCACTGAGAAAGACAATGCAGTTCAACTTGGAAAACCCAAACCAGCCAAAACAACAACAACAGACATTTAACAGATATGTCAGAGGAATTTCCATCTGCCCACACTGACATTTTTGCCAAAAGTATGATAAATTACTAATGACAGTACTATTAAGTCAACACCGTAGTCAGAGTAGCATTTAGGCTGTGTAACGCATGGGCAGATCCTAAATTACCAAGACCTAATTTTGGACAAGCAGCACAGGCAGGAAAGAAACAACAGGGTGATTTCATAACCACAAGCTTATTATTTTACACTCATCAACGTGCAAACCAGCAGACAAACAATAACATCCAAATTAGTTCACATGCTCAATAGCTTTCTTTTCAGTTTATTTTCCATCTGGGGGGTATTTTGTTGAGCAGACTGAAGAGTTTAATAAGTGGTTTACAATGAGTACAGCCAAAAGGATAGAGCCCTGCTATATGCTAAAGGAAGGCTTCCTTTACACTAAAAGGTCAGAGGTTTGTTATTGACTCAATAGACAGAGGTTTGCTGTATAGTATGGCCAATATGTGACATCTCAGAGAAACTCCATAATTAATATTCTAGGAGAGAGTATCGCTGTTGTTACTGTCAAAGGATGTGTTGCTGTTTTCAGACAGACTGCTGTCAGTTCCTGGAGCGCCCCGGAGAACATTTGAGCCATGTCAATAATTCCAACGAAAGGGATTAAATTGGACCCTGCGCTATGCAGCATCAGATTACTGGCTCATCTTCTTTAGAAGTTATGAAATCAGATTAACAAAGCTCCCCTGCTGAGGGAAACAATGCCAAGATGGACAGCTTGTAAAAATCATCTTGTAAAAAATCAAGGGAAAGCTTTGCCTCCGGTCTAGCTGTGAAAATATACCAATTTACATCTTTGTCTACAGGGGATGAAGCTTCTGTTTATAGTCTGATATGCTGATATGTCTAATATTAATCTAAAGCACAAATACATCAATGAATTTAAATCACTTACGGTGACTGAAGTAGATGGAGTAAAAGCTATTGGCATATATTAGAACAAAAATAAGGCCATTTTATAATTTCATGAGTGCATTTGACTGATAATTCTGTCTTAAATGAGATGGCTTAAACCCTCCAAAATTATGAGAAATTTATGGGGATGTCTCTGTGCACTCTACTACTACAGATCTGGAGAGGGCGTGAAATTCGGCTCCTCTCATGTTAATCACTTTGTGCTCTTTGAGCAAAACGACTACTGCCGTGTTTACAGGGGTAAATATCCCGAGGTCAGTTAGTTAAGGAAAACAAACTCAAATGTCAAAACAAAAACATGCTTGTCAAACCGTAGCTACACTGCTGGCTCCGACGCAGTGCCATCCACCTGCAGGCAGGAAGTGACTCATTCAGGCGAGACCAAAGCGCCAGGATGGAGACATAAGCCAGTGGCACAGATTTTAGAACACTCCCTCACTCGCTAAATCATTCACTCCTCTGTTGCTTCAAGCAGGTGAGTCAACAGCACACTCCACACAAGGGTTGTGCTCAGTTTAAAAATTTAGACATGATTCCCAGGTGCCATCTGGCTACTTGACATTAAATGATCTGTAATTTTTTTTTTGGGGGGGGGGGGAGGGGGCTGTGACTTAAATTTCCCTTTGCTTTCTGGCTTGCAGCAACATTCTAAAGGTTCTTTCACTTTTTGTCACTCAAATTTAAAATATTACACCCTTTGAGGTGTACTCAATCATTTCCAGAAAAACCTGAAATGAGCGCATCTATGCTCTATACACACTCACATCCATCAGACTCCTTCCATCAAACCAATGAAAGTTTGGTTTAAAACAATGGATACTGACTGGCTCTGGAGTTCATAGCTGTTGGTTCCTGCCACAACAAACGGAAAGGAGTTGGGGTTGCAGGAAGAAGGAAGCAATGCTAAGGATACATGAAATTGAGACATAACAACTTTAGGTGCATTAAGAGCTTGATTCCTTTCAAATACCTAAACATATGACAACAAAAGCAAGGGCCAAGAAAACACTGTTTACACACACACACTTAAAGTTCTAGTAAAAAGCTGAAAAACATGTCTCAGCACTACAAGATAGTAAACAGCATTATTTCCTTTGATAAAAACAATAACAATGTAATAATAACAACAGCTTAATCCACTATTCACTAAGGCCAATTACTGGCTCAAAGCAAATCTACCACAATCATGTTTTTTCCTACCTGTGCTACACATGATAACGCATTTCCATAATAATTCTTCAAACACGCAGATGAAAAGCACAACATTTCAGCGGAGACAGGGCTAAAGCCTAACCCCAGGCAGAATTCAATCCAACCTGACTCAGATGAAGGTTGCTTGTTCATGGAGACAGTTCTGTCCACTCACATGAAGTGTGCAAGTGTAGACTGATCATCTTGAGCATGCAGACACAGGACAATCAAAAACAGCTGAAAATCTTAATTAAATATGAACGAGTTCTGACTCAGAGCATAGTCCCATGCTGTGTCAAACACAAGCAAAAGGGTTTGTACAATATCCACTGACAGTGTGCGGTTCTGGATCGTAATGTAAAGCAGCAGTTGTTGGTCAGGCCGGTTAGTGTTGCTGTAAAACTTTAACTCTGAGTCAAGATATCAAGGAATGCACTTCAACGAAAAGTTTAAAATACTCCAGATTTAGGACTGAATCTCAGATAAATAGATATCTAACGTAAAACCTCTAATTAGTTACAGCCATTGTGTTTTAAACATTATTTCAGACATTACTTTAGCATCTTAAACATAACTTTAGCATTATAGACTAAAGAATCTTAAAAACATGTTTATTAAAGTATGTTTAGCGTAACTGAGAGAACCGCCACCGGTTCTGTTTGTTTTTGTGTCTTTGTTTGTTTCGGTCATGGTATTAGAAGCTGGCAGAAGGCTTTTAGTCTCTTAGGAGAGAGATGCCAAACATTGCAGCATACCACAGCACAGTCTTCAGTCTACTTAACACTGATGTGAAAGGTCGTAACCTCTGGGTCTGAGATGTCAAGAGGCTTAGCCTGCCATGAACCCGCTGCTCAGAGTTTAGCCATAAACATCATAAACGCCAGACAATGAACAAAACGTGATGCATCTAAACATCATCCAATCAATTCGCGACAGCTGATCCCCCTCAAAATAGCCTGGAAAGAGAGGGATTAATTCACTGAACTTTTTTTTTTCTTTTTCAAAATAGGATTTGTTGTGAAGAGTTGAAATTATGTTTGCTTCTACAGAAAAGTTCTATTAAGCACTTCATTCTCCTGTGTCCCTCTCTACTCAGCAACATTCACGTTGCACTGGTCAGCGTGTCGGCTCAGAGAGAGGGAGAGAGAGAGGGAGACTGAGAGAGAGAGAGAGAGAGAGAGAGAGGGAGAGAGAGAGAGAGAGAGAGGGAGAGAGAGAGAGAGAGAGAGGGAGGTGAGTAAAGTAAGAAGAAGTAGAAAAATGCTCTGCCTAAAAGCACAGCCAAATGTTCTCCCCAGAGCTCAGGCCTCATGCTTAATGACTGTGAAGGAAAGCGAGAGCAAGGGTAAAATATTCAACACAAAAAGAGAATATCTGATAAAAACACATCTACATGACAGAACCAAACTGTCAGTTTCACCTGTAAAACAAAAATCCCACGCTATAATACAGCGTGTTACCGCACAGAGAGTCGATGATTTTGTATACAACATAGAATTCTTTCAAGATCTTTCTTTTTTTGATGTTTATAGAAAAAAACATTTGTAGTTTGTTGAAAAACTCTGGGTTCACAGGAAGGACATCGCTACCAATCTAGATGTCTCTATTCTGAACAAACTGGGACAGTAAATAAACTTTTTTTTTTCTCTCAGATCCTGCAGTCAACCACTTTAAACACAACAGGAGAATGTCGTATGCCTGTCATCCAGTAACAAGCAGAACTGCGCAGGGCCTTATCTAAACTCCCCAGATATCAAATTTTTCATAAAAACAAAAATAGACAGACTGAAATGAGTCTGTCTCAGCCACTTTGCTTTATTTGTCTCCGTGTGTTTTCATCCAGAACAGTATTTGTGGTGGGCAGACAGCCTGGCAAGATCTTGGCCATTTAACAATTCTAAATGTCCACTAGACAGCTGTAGTCCAACCAGGACTGTCCTGCCCAGAATGGTGCCAATACCTATTCAACCTCTAGTCACACAAACCTGTTTCCATGCCAACCACAGAACTGTCAGACATCATGTCACCATGCTTGCCACGGCAACTAAAATCAAAGTTTTGGGCACCCACCAGCTATCAGAGACAAAAAAAAAGAAAGTATGAGGGGAAAAAACGAAAAATAAAACAAGAAATGTGACACTCAGTACTCTAACATACCGTATGACAAAAGCGCCGGTAAATTGCCTTCTTTGATTTGGCTCCATGTTTTGTTTCCTTTGAGTGTGAAATCCTGGTGTATATTTGAATGGTAAACAGAGAGTTTAAGTGAAAGTGTGTTACAGCAGCAGAGAGAGAGAGTGAATAGGAGGATCTTCCCTGAAGAAGGGTTTATGTGAGAACAGGCAGATTAACATTCTAGAGACATCCCATGTGCAGTTGTTAAACACTGCAGGAGATGAATTCATAGCACACTGACAACAAAACACTAAGCCACAAAGCAACCTGAAATCATATAAATGGAATGTCTTTCTTGGTACAGAATCCAGAGCGTGGCTTTGTTTCAAGGAGTGGTCCTCTCTGGAAATACCGCCGAGGAGCTATCGTTTACAAACCCCAGCTGGAGACACAGGCGTCCGTCCACATGTGTTAAGGGGAACAGCTGCATTAGGAAGCCCCGCCCATGAAACTATGCCAGGGCAGCAGACCAAGCTAACGCTCAGCGTGGACGCCCAGGTTGGAGCTCCATCTCTGCATCTAAAACTGACTGAGTGGTGTGGAGGTTATCCGCTCTTCTTCCACATGCCGCTTATTTTAAACTTATATCCTTTTAAAGCTATTTAGGAAAATCCAAATCCAAGTGGTCATGATTCAAATGGATAATTCATGTAAAACCTAATAAACAAGACAGGGCTATCAGGCCTACCTGTCTTGATGGGTCCGTCTCTGTGATAGAGCTTGCTGACAAGAGCCGCTGTGATGCAGGCAGTGCCACAGAGCAAACGCGTATATTTTCTCGGCCTGATCCAAGAGAACTACTCAAGTAAAGAGGAAATTAAGACTGAAACAAATAAGCTAATTCCCTCCTCAATCTGACACAGTTTATAAAAAAAAAGGTGGAAACTAATTTACAATGAAAAATAATTGCTTATATTGATCCAAGGTATAATCTTACAAAACAGAGGATAGACTTAGAAAGTCAGTCTCAGAAACACACCAGATTACCAAGCTAACCTGACATAAACATGCATAAACAGAAAACTGGAAAAATCCCCTTCCTTACATTCCCACCCATTTTTTTTCACATGGCAGTCAACAGAAAAATAACTGATTTAACAGAGAGACAGGACAAGTAATGCAGTAACATTCCATGAACAGTCATAAAACGGACTTTTAACATGAATCTGTTTCTCTGACTCCTTTCCAAATTGCTCACAGGATCTGCAGAAGCCTGAGTATTACATGCTAACACCGTCTACTCCCAACCACCAAAAAACAGTCATACTAAACAGACTCAGGAGACCAGACTGGAAATACCATTTCAGCTGTGTCCGGCAGCCCATTTATCTAGTCTGGACTGAGAGAGATGCCTCATGTCTGCAGAGCAGATTGGACCAGATCTGTGTGTGCTCCACACTCTTATTATCAGTCTCAAAGGCAGCCCGACAAGACCAAGCACTCAGAAGCGAGAAAATCAACAGGAACAAAAAGAAAAAAAAAAAAAGAGATATCCAAAAGTCCAACATGCAGATAAAGGAATGTTATGCTGCTTGGGTACATTCGAGATTTTTTATTGTTAATTTTCTTAAAACGGAGCATTAAGTTTCACTTATGCCGAGACACAGGGACATTATGAGTTCAAGTCTATTAAAACAAACACATTTGGACGTAAACACTTGACTTACAGCTGTCAATGTATAAACATGAAGACTGCTCCATTGATTTTCACCTTAACCACACTGTCAAGTCCAATAAAGGGGTCAATAAGGCAAACAGCACCGGGAAGAGAGATGAAATAAACAGGCAATGTGACATTTTCCCTCATCTTTGCCAAAGCACAGAGTACATTATACTTAATGGATGCATTTCACAGCAGGAGGTTACTCTTGAAAGCCTCCAGTGCCTAACCACAGAATCACAAACTACTTAAGCATCTCCCAAAGCAGACCGGTACCCTCTACAGAAAAGATCCATAAAGCCTACCTCTCTCCATCAGAAACAACAGACTGAGCCTTGTAAACACAGCAATTATAATTCAATAAAAGTTCACGCATAACTCATCCTTTACATTAACAGTTCTCCAGCGTAAACCGAATGATTGTGTCGTGATTTATTAGACTGTTGTTGTCAGTATTTTTGTGGTTTTGCTTTTTCCTCCCAATACAGAAGACCCATAAGCACCACTCATTACTTGTAGCTCTATAATAAACTGCACAACCTCTATCATGACTGAAAAACACAAAAGCTATGGGAGGTATGTTAACTAGAAATTGAAAAGTGGACTTAAAGGACATTTAAGTCTTTCTCATTGTATGAGCATCTCAACACTGAATCAGTGGGGAGGTAACAAAGTATGCATTAGTGAAAGGCGATGGGATCACAGCCTTATACCAATAATGCATTGACTTTGCAGCTCTGATTTTAGATCTCATTAAATAATAATAATAAAAAAAAACAGGAGGGCCATCTTTTTAACTGGTCATGATTTGTTTTCACTATGTAAATATGTGAACAATTCACAGACATATACACACACACACACACACACACACACACACCAGGGAAAAGCCACAGAGCAGCCACTAGGGATCCCCCACCCCTCCCCCATCACTGCTGGGTTGTGGGACGCATCTAGGTCAAAGCTGATTAATGTGCCCACTGCTCCTATGAGGCTCTCTGTCAGGTGCCCAGGCAGTCTCCACTGCCTGCGCTTACGCAGACAGGAAATCAGACATGCACACCTCTGCACAAACCATCACAACGGGAATTCATTCAGATCTCCTGTGAGACGGCAACAAATTTGAATATAAACCCAATTAACCCTGTAGGGGTGAAACAGGATGCCCCCCCCCCCCCCCCCCCCCCCCCCCCCAATTACATCCTGCCTCTGTAGACTAGTGATAGGACAATATTAGAACAAAAATTCTCTTAGTGTAATGTGTCAGTAAAGATGAACATCAGTAAATGGAGGTGTCATTAATGGACACAGGATATAGACCTGATACATAAACAGTTTGACTAAGTCAAAAAAAATAAAAAATAAAAAAATTGAACCTATATATATATTTTAATATTGCTAGGCCGGACATGAAATTAATATTTATGAAATGTAAGGCTAATATGTGTTGTGAGATAATTTTGTCCGAAAATTAAATATACATTAAATATACGTTGATGTATTGGTGAACATGAAATTGTTGTGACACGTGGCTTGAATTAATATTTAAAACAGTAATAGTCTACACTGCCTCCCTAACAGCAAGAAGCACGTCTGTCAGACAAGCGGTCTTAAATTTCCTGAATGTTTGCAGACAAATGATCAGGAGCATGGGTTCTGAGCTGTGATACAAAAACAGCTTTCCCACATCAGCCAATAGAGAGTGAGAAACAGAACTGGCCAAAATTCTCACGGGACCATCTCTGCTCACATCAAAAGTAAATACAAACAAACAAACAAACAAACAAACAACGGAACAACCATCAAATTAATCTGGTAAGCCTGAATGGATTACTGTCCTATGTTACTGTTCTTACTGTATAATAGGTTAGATGAATGTCAGAAGCAAATTACCCGCGGTACAAGAAATGTTATAAATTACAGCGATATCGGTGAATCCACTCAAATCACAACAGGCTACTGACGCTATATACAAGGGAAATTTTTAAAACTGCCGCTATGTACGGTTAAATGTGTTGCTGGACACACTAAAAATAATGGTCAAGTAACACCGACAGTTGGTACGAGCTGTTCTAACATTTTTAACACCAGCCCTGAAACTTCCTTTGGACAGCAGGACTTCGCGAATGACAGAACAGTGAGAGAGCGACTAACTCTTCAACGCCAATAACTTAGAACAATATGGTTATAAACTTTAGACTGCTATCGGAGTTACATTTCTGCCGTTGCACGGTAGTATTGACAACATACATGGAGCCTTCCCCAGACCCATAGCTCGCAAACTGACAACAGGAGTCAAAATAGCAGTCTTATTTTGGGAAAGTGATATGAATGCGATCGTTGAGTACATGCATGCACAACTTACAGCATAGCTACGAATACCATGCACGTGCTTTAGCTGTTATTTTTGTTGTTGTTTATGATCTTGTTTTTATGTGTTTTTTTTCCTGATGAACAACAAATCAAATGACAGCGAATTATCGATGTGACACAGAAACTCTGTCCTCGTGCTGAAAAACTATGCACGGAAAGGCTGACCGAACGCGCTTTCACATCGCTGATCAGTTCGGCAGAACATTCTTATACAAGCTTTACACTTTAAGCGGTAGAATATTTCCTCGTAAGAACTTAACAAGCATGAACATTGTGAATGCACTACCTCGGCACACAGCTCGGAGAAGAACGGTCTATCTCCCAGGTCGCGAAGAGGTTCATAGGGACAGGCATCGGGCCGGTACCCCCAGAACCTAACACAAGGGCCCCGGCGGCCGCTCCAGCCGGGACGGCTGTCGGTGCTGGTCCACCACCGCCGCTGCCAGGGTTCAAGAAGGCGGCCCGAACCCCTCCTCTCTCTAGGGCTGCCGCCATCATCACCTCTGCTGGGTTGCAGCTCAAGCCGACTGTCTGGCAATGAGACTGGCTAACTCTATTGCACAAACTCCCCTCCTCTCTCTACCTCTCTGATTCTCACTGAACATTTAATGAGGCTAACACTCATCCTAGCTGTACAATTTGGCAATCGCGACACTCAAAGGCGGAGCTTTGCAATTTATTTAGGATGAAGCGCAGACTTCCTTGACCAAGCGATAGAGGGAGCCAATTCCGTAAGTTTATCAGTTACGAAAAAACACGAAAACAAAAACACGATTATGCGGTACATTTGGACGGAAATAATGACATATGCGAATGTTGATAAATGGTACATGTCGACAAGTTCCCTGTAAGCGAATTCCTTTTATGTACTGCCACTTGTACTGATCTTTTGCTACTTTATACCTGACCTCATCAAGACAATCTGCGTAATGGACTAATCTCACAAGTTGCCCTCTGATTTTGCTCCGCGGCCTCTGACAGCCACGACGAACAAGAAGAAATTAACACTAAATATCCCTACCTATGAAACTGTCTCACAGTGAACTTGACGGGACACAACTTTGTGTATTTGCTACATTAGTGCCCCAAATACGCACTCAGAGATAACAAACACTGCATTACACGAAACAACCGTCAACATCCTCCGGATACGGTATTATTGCCTACTCCGTGATGCATAACTTATGTTTTCCACGATTGCACACGCGATAGAACGTTATGGAAGCTATGGAAAGTAAAAGTAGTCGATTGCAGGCCTAATTGATTATGGAGCGCAGTAGTTGTATCTTTGTTTTACCACGCAATTAGACACATTTGCACTTGTTAGACAACATCATTAAAATGTGTTTGTGCTCTTTTAAAGGCTCAAAAACTAGAAAGTGCTGTAACTCACAAAGCTTTATTTATTCATTCATGTATTCTAAATAAGTTAAAATCAGTAAAGATATGTATATATATATATATATATTTAATCATTGCTGTTGTTATTTGCTTTTTGGGGTTTTTTGTTAGCTGTCAGTTTCTATTCTAATCTTGTCTAATCTATTAGATTCTTATCTACTTGCTGTACTTAATGTAATTTCTGCCACTGCTATAATTAATCCTCCTTCCACCCTCGTATCTTCATCATTACTGTCATCATCACGACCACCGTCAGCACCAGCGGCACTATAATCACCTGATATTACCTTTGTTATCCTCCGTGTTTCACAGATACATCTGTGGTAGAGTACCTCAGTTCAGCTATAAATGTCAGCCAGTCAAAGACCACAAACAATACTTCATTACAAATCACGTCGGAGATAAAGCTAGGATTACATGTAGCATAGCGCCATCTAGAGTTCATATAGGAGAATCCTGCACAACTGTAATGAAATAAATATATCCAATATAAAAGTGCCATTTAAAAGAAACTTTAAAAAAGAACCGCACTTTACAGAGAGTGAACAATAGTACAGAGAGTGATTACAATCTATAGCCTGTTTTGTCCTTCATGACTCGTGAAGCACAAATTTTATTCAAGCTTACCATTTTAATTTACCTTACCTCAGTAGGAAAATAGTTAAAAAAAATCATATTATTTCAGCAACACTGCATCATTTCCAAGCTGTTTTGCATCTTGTTTAACATCCCAGATCTCTAACATTGCTGTTCCTACTAATACGTAGCAGGTGGCAGTCTTTCTCTGGTTAATTTTGCAATAAGCCTCCAAGTCCTCTACCGCAGTATCCAGGTCCTCGTCCCAGAAGCTCAGAGCACTACGCATTTTGAATTTTTCCTTTTTCAAACACATCAGATTCAACTCATTGTCTAATTTACTTTGCTGGAAAGAGTGCTTTAAAGCATGGAGAAAGACTAAGATTAGGAGACCATATTGTACCTTGTGTGTCTTATCCAAAGTTCTTCTTTTTGTGTGTGTGTTTGTTAGCAAAAATTCTCCTTTCACACTCAAGGTGTCCATTGATTTCACAGACTACAGTTCATTGAGTTCATTGCAGTTAACTCTTGAATCTTGTGTGAGTCATATTCAGTGTCAGCCAGAATCTTTCACTGAACAGCAGGTGGCACTCTAACATTCTACACTGACTAAACGAGAGACAAGAACAGTTTATTGGCACTCCGAACGTGAACCAGGTGGATGATGGGACAAGAGGGAACTAGGTGGTGTGCACTGGCATGGCCATGGAGTGACGAATGCTCTGTAAGCACCATTGTTCATCCCTATCTCCTGGCATGCAGGATGAAACAGTGCTGGCTGCCTTTTGGCAGGGTGTAACTGCCGTGTTGCTGGGGCCTTGCACTACAAAAGAGATTGGTGCACAGGACAATTAAAGATTATAACCTCTAATTGTATAAACGAAGCAATTTTGGACAAGGGCTTGGGAGGAACACTGGTCCCTCTCTGCCAGAGGTCAAGGATTTGGGAGAGAGTTCTGTGTAATTTGGGGTATAAAAATGCACATGCCTCTAGGAAAAAGAAGACTTAGTGGCAGGTAAACAATGGGATCTGCCTGTGTGTGCTTTGTTATTGCTGTTCACACAGCACATGCTTACACGATGCTAATTTGTCCATGTTTGCAGCTTCATCTGTCCAATTAAAACAGCAGATGGCAGATCAAGTAAGCCTATCAATTTTTTTTTTTACAGAAAAAATGATAATGTTTTTCACTGACATGATGAGCAGAATGCCAGATCTCCATCACTGCCATCAAATCATAATAAAATATGGGGTGTTAACTTTTAAAATACTAAATGCAGCCATGCAATCAGTATTATCTTAAAGTGCATGGTCACAGTTTATTTTACATGTTCCTAGTATACATTTTTTGCTTCTTCATACTACACATATTTGCATGTGAACTACAGTAATACCTTGCAGCACATATTTCTGGATCTTATAATATAGTAAAATATATATATATTGCATACTGCTATGTACAATGGGAGTTCAGTGTAAAAATAAAGAGTTAAATAGTTCTTACATTTGTAGCTATTGTACAAAACTGACCAATCATATTGGTGGAATGTGTTCCTTGTGTTTGCCATATCAAAAGCAATAACTGAGAATTCCCTCTGTCGAATGACTCAAAGCCATTGGCCACGGCCTGTGGTCCAATTGTGAGATAAACTGCAAATCAGTCAGATCAGACCTGGAGGAGATTAAGAGGACATCTTTTGAGGCTCCAGGCCCTTTAAGAGGCCCTAGATAATATCACTGCACGCCTCTGACTCAAGCATGTGATTGAAAAACAGAGGAGTGGAAGAAATAGGGGGAGAGAGGGGATAACTTCTCTTCTCTTTGAAGACAACAATGGCTTATGGGGAACATAGGAGACTGGATTTTGTGTTTGAGGGACTAGTCTGTTCTCTGGTTCTTTCATTGGTGTTACTGTTTGCGGAAGGCATATGAAATGTAAGTTAGGAACATAATTTTTTTTTCTATGATGTTTATAATTAAAATACTAAAATACAGAACACACTTCAAATATCGACCATTGCTCATCTGCCCATTAGCAAGACGTAAATAAACAGTTTGTAAAAGATGAAAAAGCTGTTGCACAAAGATGAACATTTTAAATCGATACAGCACAGTAGACATTGGGAAAAATACTGTAATTGAATCTGAGAGAGGGGAATTATTAATGAAGAGACTCCAATCCGTAATAAAAGACTCATAATCAATTGAAGACACATTACTGTCTCAGGGGTAATTAGACAACCCTCTTATGGTGTGCCCCAAAATTTATGATAAGATAGTTCCTTTAAAATATGCATGAATCTCAGTACAGATCCATGAAAGCTAAGGCCTTCACAGATGTTCAGAATGATTCTGTGAGCTTTATACTGTGACAACTTTATGGGGTTGGCCTTTACACAAGAAGACCTTTTTTATCACAAAGCAAGGCTTGTGAGCATGTGGTTGAAGGAGAATATTTCAGAGACCAACACAGAACCCCAGCTTTAACCACGTTAAACTATATTTTCAATAAATGGGAAGTGAACTGGTTGGTATGAACACAGAAGAGCTAAAACTCTATAGTTCTCTGCAAATAAAGATATTCTAATCATAAGTATTTATTTTGCATAATATCTGGTGTAAGGGTGTATTCTATAAAACATACAGATATTCACATTAGCACTTCTTAAAGCTAACCTGGGGAAGAACAGTAAAGAGACACAGACTGCTTCCCATGGGCCTAGTAAACATAGAACTACTGATGAGTTTTAAATATTTAGATGTGGTTGTGGTTGTGGTGGTGGTGGTGGTGGTGGGGGGGGGGGGGGGGGGTTGCTATGGTACCTGCAGGTTAGAAAACAGAATTGTTTCTCTCACTGCATCATTCTCAAAGGGGAGAAAAAAACATCCGACCCCCCCCCCCCCCCACACACACACACACACACTTTAAATTTTAAACCACCTTCATGTGTTCTGGGGCAAAAAATGGGGAAAAAAGGAGAGAACACAAATGACTTGGCACCAGAATGATCGCTTCTGGAAAAAAAAGGATCTTCCTCTAAAACACGCTGCATTCTGCTTTTAAAAGAAAACAAACAAGATGGGATGATTTCGGTACTTTCTATTGTCCCAGTGTAGCTGCTGTCAAATGTTGTGTTCTTTCTTTGTCAGTCCTCAGCTTAATAACATACCAAAATTTGCCCAAAAAGATGAAAGAGACACGCAGCCTCAGTCGCACCGGGAGGATTGTTGTGAAGGAAAGTTTGGATATGAACAAAATTATTACAGAGGGATGTTGTTCTGCTGTCTCTGTCCTCAGGTAGTATGAAAAGAGTCACATGATAATTTAAGCCTTCATTATGCTGTGCATGGCATAGCTATTTCACATCACATTTCAACTTTTCTATTATTTTTCAGACCTCATTACAATATGGCTTCAAGCCCATATTGAATAATCAGTCTGTGGCGTGCAGTCGGAGGCTGTTTGAATCTTTTATCAATACGTGAACATACTAAAGAATCAATTCGAAGTCTATCTCCAACGGCATGATAAAACTTATCTCTTCCCTCTACAAACTGCTAATTAAAGCAAATCAGTCATAAGAGCACTCAGATATCGCTGATGTAATTATGGTTATGTTCCCCAATGGATCATATGCCGCCCTTTCAATCGATGTGCAATTTCCTTCCTTTTCTCATATGAACTAACTCCTATCACTTGCATGATTCTTTTTGATCCATAATGCTACCTGGGGTGATTAGTCATAAAGCTTATCAGCACAAATTTAATGATGTGTGTTTAAAGCTATGACAGGCAATTCATCATGTGCTGTAACTACATGTGGGTTGAAGCTTGGGACACACAGACAAGGTTACCTTGGGCAGATGTGTAGAGATCTTGTAGCTCTCACATCAAGGCAGAATTTTAACCGCAAAAACAGGAAAGAAAATTGGTTCTTATGTTATGGGCTGGCAGTGTCACCTGTCAATCAAATGACCAGCCGGGAGGGGATTCAAAGGATTTGATCATAGGATTGTTCATATTGCTCAGAAGGGTCAAATTGACTTCTGGGAATTTCATGTACGTCAGCAAAGGGCAGGCTGTTTTTAGTTTCTTGAAAAAATCCCTTAAGCTCATACTTTCATTTCCACATGAAAGACAAACCTGCTCTGAGAGAAACATATACACAGAGTCTGCAGGACCCTGTTTTAACTGAACAGGGAGGAAGTCGCCTTCTGCTGACCTCTAAACTCTTTCAACTCATCCAGGGTACCAATTAGAGCAGTACTACTACCAGCAAGTGTGCTGTATGTTGTGCTTCTTGTTCTCAAAGGTCTTGAGTCTATAGCTAATGATAATGCAGTAATGTTGAGTTAGCTTTAAGAGCTGTTTGCCCTGCTGCTTCGGTATCCCTCCTGCTTTAACAAAGCCAAGTGAACAGAATTGTGATTTTTTACACGTGCATTTCCAATACATCAACACTAGGTTATTTCATTTATGATTTAAAAATTTACTTGAATGAAGGAGAGAGAATAAAACACAGGGGAGGGAAGGAATAAAAAAAAAAGGGGGGGGGGCAGAAAGGGGGGGGCAAAACTGGAAATACATTCACAATAGCTCTTTGTATCCTGAAGCCAGAAAGCCGATCCACTCAGCAGAGACATGAGAAAATGGATCAGTGGGCATCCATGCTAATGTCATAGTCTTTGTCATACCCAAAGAGGTAAGCCCTCAACACACAACAAACTGCATAATGGGAGGAGACAGAGGGGGGGTGGGTTCCAGGATATGCATTAACATGACGGTGAAACAACAGCCAATTCACCTAAAATACAAATAAAAGTCCCAGAAGCCCCCTCTCCTGGGATGTGTTCACTCTTTCCTAAGCCTCATTACGGCACCTGCATGAGAGCGATTTAAACAGCCTGACTGTCACACAATAGACACACAATGGACAGGCTCCAGGCGGGAGACAGAAACCTTTCTTCTGCAATCAGCGTCTTACTGCACTGATGGCAAACATCAGGTATTGCAGAATATAGACTCCTTTAATGAATAGATGTTAAAGAGCCATTTTGTCTGGGTAGCTGGATGCTTTTTTTTTTTTAATCCAGTTGAATTTTAAACAAAGAAACAGAAGCACATTATCAGTGTGGTACACAATCCTAAGCAGACATAATAAAACTGTTGACCCTAAAAAAGCTATGGACCGGTGGAATGAAAAGAGCTTATGTTATTAATTATTTGGCACCCATGGTCAATAGCTTACATTCAAAAGTCGAATCTGAAATAAGGGTACTTTTTGTCTGAATCCCAAGGGGTTAGTGCCGTATCAGCTGATTGTCATTTTGTTTTTGAAGTACTCAAAAGTGCTCGACACACTTTTAGTCAGAATCAGTCAGAGACTTATTTAAATCAGTAAAGGGAAAGAAAACATTACATAAGTTAGAGGAGAATAAAATCCAAGCCTGAGTAGTGCAAAAAGCTGTAACCTGTAAGCTGTGAACAAAATGTGTCTATATGAAATCCATCCTGCTATACAACGCCCACTTCTAGGTCATCCAAAAGTCAGACCTGACATCAGTTTTTATCTCTTGCTAGGGGCAGAAAAGTTTGTTCAGGCATGTCAGGTTGGAAAGAAAGTTCGTTTGAGGAGGTTGTGGCACTGAGGGACACAGAAACATGAAAGAAAGGAGAGATATGTGACCCACCAAGAGTCTGAACTGAGGGGAAAAAAACTGTTTGAATGAATAAAAAGAACATAAAGGTAGGGAATAATCAATCAGAGAGTTATATTCCTCTGCGCCCATTTCACAGGAGGGAATAGACGACCCGATCATTTTTTATTGACCACCCTGTGAAAGGGTTGGAGATCACTCCATTCAGTTCATCTCTTCTCAAGCTACACTTTTCAGCTGGTTCCTCCTCAAGCTGGGCCTCATCTCACATTACTGTTTACTTCCCGATTTTAACATCAATTTCTAAGATTCAGTCAATGAAACTCAGAATAGCAAGCATTGCAGACCTGTCATGTACTAAATTATTCAAATTTGGGACACAATTTATTAAAATGCTGGCTCAAAACTTTGTGGCTCTCGAAACCTGTCATTTTGGCTGAAAATGTCTGTGCTTAAATCAAAAGTATTCAAAAAACCACAAAACCATAAACCATGGTCTTTCATTACTACGGTCAAACACGTTTTTAAAAAAAAGCTCTTGTCTTACCTCTACTAGCCATGTAAGATGATATGTGACATATGATACCATATGATGCTCAGTGACTCAAAGAGCGGCCTTTGCTTTTCCATCAGTAAATGTTAACTTCTGGGTGGACCGAACAGCCAGAACTAGCCTACATAATGTGCAAATTGGCCAGAGGGGCTTGGGGAACTTTAAACTCTCTGCATGTTGAGTCTGTGAGCAGAAGTATGTCAAATCAACCACGCAAGGCCCTTCAGTTCCTCTGTCAGAAAGTGTTTAGCAAAAGCAGGAGTGGCAGAGCTGGGCACTTCAAGGAGTTGGATATGCCTTTGATTAATAAACCAGTAGCAGTCAAACTGCAGCATAAACGTTGACAAGCCTGTTCTGGTCTTCTTCACCCTCTAGTCCCAAATGAAAAGGAATCAAGGGTGACTGCTGCCCCGACCAATAGAGCAAGGAGAAGCTATTTGGTGTGAAGGGTGCGTCAGGAGAATTCAGGGACCACCGTAAAATGACTAGCATTAGTGTTGGAACACACAAGACGGAGGAAATGAGTGCTGCAAGAGTGTGGCGTGGAGACAGAGAAACGTCTGCTGTGGTGATACCTCTGTGACAAGGTCTTCAGTATCAGGCTATGTGTGAGAGGACCATATGGGTTATTTAAGAATGTTATAGGTCACAAGATGATGAGTCAAGAAAGCAATATCTCACTGTTTATATGGCTATAAATGCCTCTGGTGTATTGCGTGTGTATGTGTGTGTGTGTGTGTGTGTGTGTGTCTGTGTGTGTGTGTGTGTGTGTGTGTGTGTGTGTGTGTGTGTGTGCCATCTAGCAATTTGTTCCATCTAGCAAGCCTACTCGGGATCGAAACAGGGCCAGACTCTTTCTACATGCCAGTGGGCAGCAACGCCAAACTCCCCTTTGTGTTTACCCTGTCATAAACAGCCCTTTCACCCCAAACATACATACCATGTTCACCTCAAGTTGGCACAAAACTCCACTTAAATATCTGAATATAACTGACAAACCTGGCCCTTGCATCTACTGTCACAGATCCCTGAGGGAGAAACAAAAAGGTCTAGAATGTTCACTCATGCAAGCAGAATGCTAGAGAATGTCTCAGCTACTCAATATAAATGTCGGAAAATTGTTTTATACTCTTTACTCTTGCTTTTCAGGTGGAAAATATTTTCATTCCCTTCTAAATTTATACTTTCAAGAAGATATTTTTGCTAAGACATCAGACAGCATCCAATTTTAATGAGGCAGGAAGTAGAAAATGGTGAATAAACATCAAGCATGCAAAACTTTATACTTTCATCCACATTATTTCAGAATATGTGTGGTAAAGAAGTGATAAGTACATAATTTGAAATACACGCTAAAACAAAGTTGTTGTACTGCATTCAACAAGTTTAGTCCAAATCAAAAGGTACAGAAGTAATCAATTTTTGCATTCACTAACTATAACCTTTCACCTAAATAGAAAAAACCCTTTCAGTCCACTGCAACTGGATTATGATAGTACCAGTGAGATACTGGCACCTGGCCTAAGCACAGAAAAGGTGCCAGCACCCACTTCCCAGCACATAACACTACATGGCCGAGAAGCAAACCAATTTTGACATTGTTTTCAGTGGTCATTCACTTTGGTAAGGGCAGTTTAAGCCAATATTTTAAACTGAATAGGACAAGCCATATCAGGTTGTTTGAACCTGAGCCATAAGTTCTGTCAATTCATAGAATGTGGTTTGATTAAATTACTTGATTGAACATTGTATGTATACACAGAGACTGCATCTATAACATTACAGTTAAAAATCAGAGAGTGACTTAAGAGGATTATGACTTTTACCAGACTTATGGCTGACAGTCCTTGCTATGACAGACGAAAACACATTTTAAGTGTTATGTGGATTAGGAGCAATTTTCAGGATTGTCGCTGAGAGATCCAAGTCATCATTAGTCATTACACAAAAACACCCCAGTAAGTGACAGTAAGTATGACTGTTATTCAAAGGAGAGGAAAGCTTTCACTTTACAGCAAACAATGACTGATTTAATAGTATTAAAGATACTGCAACACTAAATACTGTTTTCAGTTTTAAACTGCTGAAAAATATCTGACTGAAACTGTGCCTTAGAGAGGCAAAAATGTAATAATACACTGTAAATAGGAGTAGACACAGTGTGACATGAAAGTAATTTAAAAAATAGTAATTGTAAATTATTTATATCACCAGTGACTAATAAGAACTCCTGTATACGCTCAGACTAAATGCTGTTTTTGGGTGCATCTCTAAATAATTTTATAAACGAGCTGTTTAAACTGTTCTTTGATGAAGTTCTCAAGGAGCATCTAGATGATAAACTTGAGAATTGCAGATTTGACTAGAAATCACCTGGGTCTTTGGCATTACTAAACACTTAGAAACCGCTGAACATTTCCCAGTGGTGGACATCAAAGGGAACTGTATGAGCCAACGTGGTCTGATTTGGAGTAAAGTGACAACTTGGAAAAAAAAAGCTCTCAGATGCTTTTCATATGAAAATTATGCAGTTTGATCCAACATTTTCCAAGTTTATGTATCAGACAGAATACACAACAACTGACAGGTTTTCAGATGATTCAAAATAAAATAGTGAAACTGTCATTTACTGTTCTTGGACAGGTACAACCACAGAGAACAAAAAAGCCAAGAGAGAGAGAAAAAAAAGACATGAAAGTAATTGTGATATCATGCCCAGAAAAACTGGATTCATTCATATTCATCTTTGCTGACAAACATTTACTTCAGAATTTTTTTTATTCTGAAAATGCCCAAACTAACAGACAAATGAAGAGATATTTGGAAGTTCAGCTTCCTACTCTGTCAAGTCATTCTTGGGGAGAAGTATTGGAGAGACAGTGTTATCTTTTTTGACTGAATTGTCAAAACAAACAGCATTGCCTGGGATACTGGTGTTGGTGTTTGTCCTGATGCTACAGCAACACTCACTGAATAAAGAAAGCATTCAAAATTTCATATATTCAAACACACGATTCAAAACAGATTTAGCCTTTCTAATGTAACATTTCCATATGTTTAATGTGCAGTGGTTGAAGCCAGATAAATCACATGAAAGTACAAACGAATACATTTCACTATTTTTTTTAATGATAAAATGGAGGCTACATCCAACAAGTAAAATGTACTGTCCCACACTGAACAAATGGTAGCTAAGTTATATGTAAATAAACATCATTTATCCATGTGTTTGACTCTTAACCAAAGCTCAGAGAGAGGTTCACAGGAGGAGGTGCTGTTCAAAGGCTACAGGAATATTTGAACGTCTGGTGCAGAGAGATCTGAGCCGTAACACACAATTAAAGGATTATCAAAGACAGTCAGTCTCTGGCATACATGTTATTCATGCTTTAATATCACTAGTTATATCCACTGAATCCTGATGAGGAAGACCAAAATAAATTATACATTTTTTTCTTTTAACAAAATTCCATGTGACACTGTGTGACTGAAATAAACCAAGCCTCAGTCATCCTGTTGTCTGGAGGTTTATGTTTCAAGGGTTTTATATTACTAAGGAAAAGGATCTTTTACTCTCATCTCTAACTTCAATTTTTTTAGAGGAACAATAGAGTTGTCATCAGTGTCCGGCTGGCTCGGCTGAGTGGTATGTACAAAAACAATTCTCCAGGAGAGGAAATCATCTTTGGGGTAAACAGACATGGAGGGAAGTCGATTGACCTGTAACACGCACAACTGGCTGCTGCTTTTATGATTATCCAGTTATCATTTCCCGTTGTTCAGTGTCCAGAAAAGAAAAGAGGAAAGAATATCAACTCTAAAATCCCTTTTCAGTTTAGCCTGAAAAATAGTGAATGGTGTTACTGACGCTGCAGTGGAAAAAGATAGATATATTCCTGTGTATCTGGCTGCCTAGGTCAGTAAAATAAGGTCAAGGCAGCAACAGTTTGAAGTGAAACTTTTATGTTTGTGTAAAGGGTGCTATAAAGAATATGAACCTAATATTCTTACCCCATTGGAGGTGAGCCGTATTAAATGTCTTACAAATCATTGTTTTAAAATGGTTCGTTATCTTCTTTCCTTGAAGAAGAGTGGAGAGAGATGATCCAATCCAGAGTGTTAATAGGTTATCATGTCTGCGGGTGTAGATTACAGATTTAATCCCTGCTGACTTTATGATATTCGTGGAGATGAACTCATTACCCTGTCAGAACACTGCCAGCACAATGACTCAGCGTCTCTCAGGCAGTGAGCCGTGACAGTGCAGGACTGCAGGGGTGCAGTCACCTTATTTACTTCTCAAGTTTGCCACCAAAAAACTTCAAAAAAAAAAAAAAAAAACCCTTGTAAAACTGCTATATGGATCTTTCCAAAGTAGTGGAGAATGGCACTTGTTTTGGACCATGACGCTATGAAATGCCCAAGGGAGGTAAGAAGTATTGGATGATATTAGTTTATTGTTAGTCAAGATTTATTGATCAAAGATGATGAATATGAGACACATGAAACGGGAGGCTGAAATGCTTTAACTAAGAGCAGATCTGCCATGAACACTCCTCCCTCCTTGTGACAGAGAGGGCACCAGGCCCAGCAAGATGTCAATACTCAGGAGACTCACGCTGTCCCCAACAGAGAGAGAGGACACCCTGAAACCCCTGCAGTTCTATTCTAAACGTCACTGAACTTCGTGTGATATACATTCATTTGCCTAATATCCTTCTTTTGTCACAGTGTACACAAGCCTTGTATTGAGAGTATTATAACAATGCATCCAATACAATGTTTTATAGTCACAATACTTTCCTCACAGCCTCAGTAACCATTCTTCTGATTTCTTCAATCTCTGTTATCCTCTATTATGTAATTCTTTGTATTTGAATTTGCTACACATTACAATAGACATCTATTACCATTTTATTGTGCTGTAACTAATGTGTAAATACATATTTATAAACATATAAGCATTCTTTTGCCAATGGACCTAATGTCTAATGATCCTAATTTATACATCTCTTTTTGTATGGGAGTAAATAATAAATGGCGACACAGGAGAAAAATTCTGGGATTTTACTGTGTAAGTACACAGACTATTTTTATGTGCTATGTTAGATGACAACAGGATTAAGCAGACATACACAAAACAATACAAATTACATGACAGAGATTGAGGGCAAAACAAAGACATTATCACAACAGGCATTATAATTAACTTTGAATGTTTAAATTATCCTTGAACTATCCATCAGTCTTATCAGTCATGTCAACAGTGTCTGAACCTGAGGATGAATAATTACAGGGGGAGTAGTCTGTCTTCCTCAACCCTGAGATGAAAAAAAAAATCCTCTTTTTTTTTACATCTAGAAGTGTTCCTTGGTCAGAGGTATTATGAATGAGGAACAAATGTTCTCAAACATGGACTCTTTTTCAGAAAGGCACTATCACACAAATAACTGAATTGGTTGATATCAACAGGGCTAAACATCTTTGAGAGTTAGTTGTGTATAATGTAAACATAATATGATTCAAATTTGAATTGTATTATGTACTACACATGGAAATTGGAAGGTGGATTGAGTCTTCTTCATGAAAAAAAAAGAACTTAATGGAAGAACTAGTTTCCTACCCTGTACAATTAGTCGCTGATTAAGAAACATAACTTAATGCACAAGAGGGTGTTAACTGCTAGCCCTACAAGATCCACTTTTCATATACGCAGGCCTAACGTACAGCCCAAAGCTGGAGGTTGATTGACCTATTCACGAGCCAATAAAATCAATCAGAATGTTTGTTGAGAGGACAATCAAGTCCTAAAGCATTCTGTAAATGACAACAAGATGAATAAGAGGCTCACGCTCTGTCCTAGGGAAAGCCAGGCTCCTTTCAGCCTTTTCCTCTTGTGGGGTGTATACTGCTATCTCTGCAAACAAGCAGTTTGATGCAGATAGATGAGGGCCCTACAGTGGAGAGAAGGGGGAGAAATGAAAGGAAAAACAATGACACTATAAAAAAAAAAAATGTTATTGTGAAATGAGTCCGGTTGATCATTAGGAGGATAATTTGTAGTTTTTTTTTTAAAACCATCTCCATGTAAAAGTAACAGAAACAGAAGAGAACGGAGTGGAATAGAAACAGAAAAGAAACAGAACAGAACAGTCAAACGCAAACCCACATTATCATCATTATTATCATTATTCAGTAATCAGTTTTCATTTTAAGTCCTTCGTCAGGCACTGAAACAAACAGACAATAAACAAAGATCTTTAGAAAGGGATGACAAACATAATGGACATGAACACACAGCAAGGAGCATATAGGGGCTCTCATGTCAAGGCAACCAGCTGTGATAAACTAGCAAAACAATCGAACATATCTCAACTTGTTAACTCCCATTTCATGAAGGCAAGGATAAAAATACCCAAATGCTCACAACTTCTGGTACAATTTACAGACAAACACAGTTGTCTTAGCAGAACAATAACTTTGCCAGTCAGTGATTAATGGGATCATTACATGTGCTAATCAAAAGAGATGAACTATCATCGGTTAGGCTGCCCTTATAACATCCTTAAACATTTATTAAAAAAAAAGAAAAGAAAAAAGAAAAAAAATCGATTTCCGTGTATGTGAACAGGTTTATTTGATTCCATCAATCCAACAGGCAAATCTGCCAGATTGCATAGATATCAGCAATTTAATACTAAAACAAATGAAACTATTACAGGCTGAAGCAATCACACACTGACCATGCTAATCGCCAAACTGTCAGCTAAATGAGTGGGGAAACTGGCTGGAGAATACCATTTCTTTCAGATATCAGGACATCTGTCTTAGTTAAGTCACCGAGGTGCAGAGCAGGTAGACAATTCATTCACCTTATGTGTCACATGTATCACTGAATTATTGCAAATGGAAAGGCCCAACATTGTGGTTCATCACTGCACTAATTAAAAGACAACCCTTCACAGCGTGGCCTGTGTGGAAGAAAATCATTACGGTGAATGTCACTGTAGCTGTTAAGGGGATTGGGTTAAGGGTGCCGGGCAGATAGAGAATAAGCTTTTTTTTTTTTTTCTTACACAGTCAACCTTCATCCTGATTACGCGGGAAGAGCGGACTGCTTATCAGACCCTCACAGCAAATGACTCGGGATTCCGTCTCTATTCAAAAATCACTTGGCAACAATGAAGGGTCAGAAGCAATCTTGTTTATTATTACCTCCCTTGCTTTTTTTCATCCTAGTTTGGAAGGCCCAATTAGCCCCAGTCTCCAAAGCCTCACCCTTGTATGGCAGTCTTATTGTTAGTTGCCTCAGTTGATGTAGGTGAGGCCAACACCCAGGCATTAATTTTATCTATACGACAGCTTGCATGGTGTTGTCAAGTTACATCACGTGCTCATGTTATTTGATAAGCCACACTTGTCTACAATTTCATCAGTGTCTGACCGGGAAATTTCAGTGAATTTTTCAATTACGATGACATCAGCAAGCCATAGCACATGGTACACTGTACTGCTGAGGCTTATTAAATACCATAGAATAAACATAAGACATTACCACAACAAACTCAGCCTCAGTTTTTCAGATAACTTCCTTAGAATGATGAAAAGATTTGGATATATGAATTACTTTCTCATTATCTCACCTGACAACCCTCAAGGAGTTAAATGAAAGGATGGAAAAAAGGTTACGGTCTCAAACAGTTTGTTGTTCTGACAAATTTACTAAGCATCAAACCCTGATAAATAAACACAAAAAGTAAAATCAACATCTCTTTTGAGTCTCTCGCTGTGATTTAGAGAGTAATGATGCTGAGTTGTATACAATGCGGGAAATCAGTGGACTAATGAGAGCAGTCTTGATTAGTAAAGTCTGATGACCTGAACAGAGATAAAGTTGGAGAGGGAGATACAGAGATACAAAGAAAGAAAGACAGAAATAAATGAAAGAAAGAAAGAAAGAAAGAAATGAAAGAAAGAAAGAAAGAAAGGAAGAAGAAGAGAAAAAAAGAAAGACAGAGAGAAAGAAAGATAGAAGAGAGAGAGAGAGAGAGAGAGAGAGAGAAGTAACAACGTATTTAATTACAAACCCATTCTGAAAATGCAAATAATACCATATTTAACCACTATTTGCACTTCTCTTCTATAATATTTACATTCTCACAGATTTGCATAGATACAGCATGTAGACCATTTCTTTCCTCTGCTTTAGCTGACAAGGTGTAAAGATTTGAATAACAACTTGAAATAGAAAAGCTCCTACAGAGTTTTCAGTTAGAAGGCTGCAGCACATTGTCAGACTAAGCGAACAAGACACGAGCGTGGTTGCTTAGCAATTCAGTGTTTGATATTTCTTGTTGAAGAGGCCCTCACCTGTTAGCTCAGCTCACAGAAGTCCAGCTTTTCATATGTTTCTGAAGCATGTTCATTTGGCAGATCAAGTGCCTGTTAGGACAATGGAATGAAACAACTACTCATTCGTTGTCCATAAATGAAGCCTGGTTGTACTGTTTCCAATACTCTTCCACAATCAACAAAGGGCTATCATTAACTGAATTAGCAATGACACGTAAAGCTGGTTTCCTCTTTCATTATAGTTCATTACTGACATTCTTCTTGTGAAATCAACAGGACTGAGTGATAACGCCAGCAAGTAATCACAGGAGGGAAAGAGTGATCATTGTAATTACATACATAAATAACAGCTGGAAACTCTTCATAAATCTTTGAAAATTAAATGAATGGGAATAAGAAATGATACTTCAATCAGGGCTTTGTAGTATATTTTTTGTAGACTCATTTGCATAAACAAAGATGGTTCTGAGCTCTTTTTAAAACTGCGTCTATCTATTCAGAAGTCTGCAAGTGGTCCAAGAATGTGCACATCAAGCACTATTTCAAACAAACGAAATGATATGATCTATTTTCAGAAAACACATCTAACGAGAAAATATTAGAAGAATTGATTTGCTCTTGGAATGAATGTCACTATAACAGTCAATATTCTATTCAGCTGTGTCATGACTCTTGGATTGGATTTTTTCCACTTTATTCATTTTTTTCTCTGCACATATAGAGAAAACAGAGGGAACAGAGAGCATCTGAGGAGACAAAAGAGATTAAAGCTAGAAGCAAAGCTAGAAACAGAAAAATAACACAATTGCTATACAAGTAGCCATGCAAGCCTATGGGAAGTCTCTCTCTCTCTCTCTCTTTCTCTCTCTCTCATCTCTCTTTTCTGATCTTTAATCTTTCACCATGAGGAATCCTCTCAACTTTCCTGTCAACGAAAGCTAAAACTTTGTAATGGACTGATGAATTTTTTCCCCCAAAACATGTATTTCTCCAGGCTTAATATGGTTAAGAAGCATATTTAACCATTTTTTAATGACTTTTGGCATTCTGTAATTTTCATGATCCTTTCAAACCAAATAATGTTGGTTCCTACCCCTGTGTATCTTCATTAGAGAAGACAACAAAATATTTATAAAACAGCTAAAAATGAGAAGTTTCTCAAGCTCATCTCTCTAGTGGAATGTGCTCTAGTCTGCCTTTCTATTGCCATAGTGACTGTGCAAAAGAGCCATTAAAATTTTCGTTTCAACTCTCTGCAAGTTTCTGATGGTCCAGCTTGAATGAAAAGGGATCAGTTGCTCATCACAAAGTATCCATCGCTGAGCCGAGATGCAATAAACCAGCAACAAAATCCCTTTCACTCATGCAACCTCAAAAGAAAGAGGCATAAAACTATCCTCCAAACTCTCAAAGGAAAAAAGAGAGTGGTATTCAAAGCTCAAACGGATCATTCCTTCACAATTCCAATAACCCCCCAAAAAACCCTGAGAGAGGTCATGAGGCTGAATTTTGGCTAAACAGACAGTGTCCTTCAAGGATGGAAGACTGCAAGAGGGTTTCGGCTTGGACCAGATCTCTTCTGCATCGAGGTTCAGACAACCTGTTAGGAATACATGAATTCAAATTAATCCTAGTCAGTATGTTCTAAACTTCAAGTAACACACGAGGAATAAAAATAATAATAACTTGAATAACTTGAGAAAGTCCACCCATGGCAACTGATGATCAGTAATAAGTTGAAAACCATCTCCCCTTTGTCTTAAACCCTTTTGTTGCCTAGTTGTCTAGCTCTCAGTATTCCTCTGTAAACAGCACTGAATAAAAGCATTGGCTGACCACCCAGAGACGAGGAATATGGGAGAAATGCTCACATAACGAGGGTGGTAAAGGTGAAAAGAAAGAACACCATGTGGGAGGTAATGCACCGGCTGAGCCTTGCTACTAGAAGTGTTAGGGTCAACTGTGAAGCAGTCTCTCAGAAGTAAACTTCAGAGGACTCAGTGGAGTGAAAACAAAAGGCTAAATGCAGAAAAAAAATGCCCTTGTTGAACTTTAGTACCTGCTGAGTATAATCATTCCGGTATCGTTAACTAGCATGAGGTGCACACAACTCTTGGTAGGTGACACAAGTCTTGTCCCCCAGCTATTGTACTATTTTATTGTCTGTTTTCCCAGTGTGACATCTCACCCACAGGTTCAGCTGTTTACAAGGCTGCACTCATGCGTATATCAATCATTCATGGCTCTCAGGAGCATATTTTGTTTTTTATGGGGTTTTTTTTTAGTGTGCAGAGACAAATTGTATTAATCGTGTACACGTGGGAAGTTACAAATTAAAGAGAAGAAAAATGAAAAGCCATCCTCTTTGCTACACACTTTCAAAATGTGATATGAATATTTGAGTGCACACATTTTTTTCAACATCAAGGAATGATGTATAATTTAATGAACTTCTGATGTTTAAGAAATGACTCCAGTGGAATCTATTGACACCTCTTGATAGAGACACAGGTGTGGGACTGTCGTGGGAAGGATTCAGTTTGCTTCCTGGGCTCGCGGACACGCCGCTGAACTTGTTCTGTCGCAACAAATATTTTCCCCACTCCTCCACATCCTGTGTTTGTCCTTTACCTTGTTTTGACAGAGCACCAAGAGAAGCTTCTACAAAAAAAAAAAAAAGATTCTCATCTCTCCCCTGACAAGCATTCTTTAAAGTGATAGACAGGTCATCTCTTTAATAAAACATATTTCATACAACAGAAAAATAAGTTCTCAGTTGAAGTAAATGATTGGAGTGAAGCTGCTAGAATCTGATTGAAATGATGGTGTGGGAAGGCGTTTTGAAATGACTTCAGCAGATCTGTAGCAGATAAATGAGATTAGAGGGCGGCTGTCTCTCTCCCTGTTGTACCATACATCATATCCAAACTTGGATTCTAAACCTCACATGCCAAGCATTTATTCTCTGACTCTGGTGAATGGAGCAATCATGGAGTTTAAACTCTTTGATTCAAAGTTTTGTGTTAGATGGCTTTTAGTATCCATTTCGAATTTTCTCTTCTTTGCCTGTGTCTCTCCCATTTGTTTAGATATAAAGACTTAACAGTACAGCATGGTATGTCTTTGAGATAACTTTAGTATTTGTCTCAGTCAGCAATTTTGATTAGTCCTGTAGGTGTATGAAGGAGAGGCTTAGCATGTCTGTCTGTTGCTGACTTTGAAAGTAACCTCTCAGTTTCTGAAGTCAGAAGCTATTGAAACCTTGTCATATTTGTCTCAGAAACATGGATGATATTGGAGGATGTGGGCAGGTTATATCTCAGGAAACAGCTCTACTCTTTTTAGAAAAGTCATCTGTCTGGAGTTGATTTGATCTCTGTGCTTTTTTTGTGAAGGAAGATCATTTCTCAAAGTTCTTCTCAAAGCAGTAACAAGATAAGCAGAACAATATCAGAGAAAACTTGTTTACTTTTATATGGTTACAAAAAAGCATATAAACTACTAAAGGATGAACTCTTAAAGCTAAAAGGATACATTTATATTGTGATGGCTACCTCATATAGCATAATCACATTTATGACCATACATCCCAAACTTTTTAATCAGAAAAGACAAAAAAAAAAAGTTTTGCAGTGCAGTTTCAGATAACTGTATAATTTTTCATAACTATAACTATGTAATTAACTAAAGCATTCACATTTACTTGTCTGTTGTAAGTTGAATTAGAGGGCGTTAATTAAGACGGGGTAAAAGGGGGCAGAGAAATGATTAGATGATATGTTTTGGGAAATCTTGAATACAGAACTGATAGAAACTCAAATAGGCTATGAATCATAGAACTAATTATGGGTTCTAGAAACAGACACTACTTTGACTTCAACTTCACCGTCTGTACAGTTCATCAAAACATTTCACGTCTTCCTCATTTAGCTAACCAGTCTTTCTCTGTTCTTTTCTGCATTTTAAATTGGGCTCATGGAGTTCCATAGTGAACTTAAGCTCAATAGGGATATTCTATTTTTAGCTCCTTGGCATAATAAAGTCATTAATATTCAGCATTTTAGCCAGCAAGGAAAGAGATGTGATGGCCTAATCTCATAGAATGGTCTAATTTTTCAATATAGCAACATCAGGAATGGTCTAATCGATGCGTGGGATGCTTTTGGACAGAATCCTGCAGCATTAAAACAGAATGACTGATGCAGCAGAATGCTCTCCATGGAAACAATAGAATCTCTATGCTGAGGGAGGGAGCTCTGCATTGCTGATGCAATAATACACTTGATATATTTGTTTGATCTATGGCGCCATTAGAGACACCCGCCCATATGAATGAGAGGGTTTCGAAATTTTACTGGGCAAGGTTAATTAGACAAAATATTATTGAAATGTTTAATCTAAAACTGTTCTGAAAAGTTAATGCAGGTGATCTTATAGCTGTGTGTGGACCCATTCATTCCTGGTTAAGATTTATATGTTTGTATGCCCAAAAATTACTCATATTCTCTAATATATACTCATATACTGTCATGGACTCCAGTTCCACAATCCACTCCACTCCTTCCAGTTCTCAATCTCAGCGTGATCAATCACCTGAATATTAGTTTCACCTGTTCTGTTTCCATACATACCCTGCCTGTTTTCTCTGTTCTTTGTCAGATATTGTTGTTTGTTCCTGCCCAATACTGATCGTGCGATTCTTCGTGCTGTTTTCGTTTTTTCCCTGTGAGTTTTGTGATTTTTTCCTCGTGTTCTCCTATCATTGTTTTTCTCCCTACCCTGCTCCTTTCGTTAACGTTATGGACAGATCACTCAGTTTTGACTTTGGACTTTGTTCTTTGACTGTCCATTTATGGATTATCCTTGGACTCTGATTAATAAAAGTCTCTGATAAATAAAAGTTTCTGGATCCACTCTGTCCAGTTTTGTTACATATTCATCATATCATACTCATATACATCATACATATTCATCATACATACTCATCATACTCATATACAGGGCATGTAGTGCTTTCTTAGTTTATAATACAGAAAAAGTGCTTGTAAAATCCAAAATCCAGAATGACCTTTTCGATTTAAAACTCCTGAATCTTTTGTGTAGCACTCTGAGCTGACTGAAGAGACAAAATCCAAAATGAATGCTTCAGCAGGTTTTCTTGTTAATGTGCTTTTATGAAATAGAGATAACTTCATTAAATCAAAACAGAAATTAAACATGAAACAAGGAGACACTCATTACAGAATCAAATGGTCACAAGAATGACAATTCTGACTCTGATTTTTGAAGTTTTCTCATTATATCAGTTCTGATCTCATCACCAGTCCATAACAATCCATGTAAGAGAATAGGCTGCCAAGACTAATGAGGAAGGAAGAGGCGACTGTCAGAGAGTTGTTTTATCTCTCTATCTCTCTCTCTCTCTCTCTCATACACACACACACACACACACACACAAACACTTGTCTCAATATTCTAAAGGGGACTTCCCATTGACTTCAATTTTACTGCATTGTAAGGCCCTAATCTCAGCCACAACCGAAGAAATATTTAGCTTTTTGTCTTTTTGTTCCTAAAGTAACATCAATATATCTCTTTAAAAAGGGTTTCCCACGTGGGAACCAGTAAAAAGTCAATTAGGTGCCCACTGGACAGATATTTATGTCCTCAGAGACAATTGGTCCAAACAATGTTAAACAATGCTGAAGTCCAAACATCCGTGGTGATGCGCATTTAAAAATAAGCAAACTCCTTCATTACTACCTCTTACTTTATTTTACAAAATGAATAAAATTTCATTAAAATCATGATGTAATACATTTTCTGGCTGTGTACAAATTCTCTATGGTGCTATTACTAATACTAAATTGTAACATTGACTTAATGTGCTTTCATTTCTGCAATAAACATGGACTTCATCGTCACATTTCTTTTATCCTCATTTTTTAAATGTACAGCTTTGAGCTGAACAAGCATAATTTATAGAAATCTCAAGGGTCCATGAAAGAGTGGTGAAGTGTGATTCATGTGTTTAGACTGAGATGCCCTGACATCCCTAACAACTTTTCTAACTGTCACCCTCAGAGATCAACTTGCATTGTTTTGAAGCACCAAGGCTAGACCTATCAGTAAAATTAACATCCTTCCATCCTCAGGGTTTTCAGCGTAATTAAACTGGTGGCAACCAAGGGAAATCTGAGGTTTCAGAGCCAGAAAAAAGACTCTGCCTTCCAGTACAGTTGGGGACCTTTGACACTCCAGCAAGTTTCATTTCTTCTGCCCACAAGCTATAGAAACAACACTGCATGATTCTTCTGGCGGCAAGAGGTAGAGCCCAAACTGAGTGGCTTCTTTCCAGAAAACAACCATGTAGAAATATGGGCCACAGAGAGAGAGAGAGAGAGAGAGAGAGATTCGTGTATAAAAATGATTCCTTCTGACAAACTGCCTAAGACTTGTCTCGATCCATTAAACTGTTCTGTCATAATAATAATAGAAATAATGATAATTATAAGTTAGTGATCAGCTTTAGCTGATCCCCTGCAGCTTTGTCAAAGCCCGTGGAGCATTTGAGTGGTGCACAGAGAACACTTTTCCGTAATGCACTTTAATTAGCTTTTATTCTCACATCCAACCCAGTCATGTGTGGAAGTGCTTTTCTGTCTTGAGAAAAGAAAAAAAAAAGGAAAAGACATTTTTTAAATTCATACTCAAAAAAAAAAAAAGAAGAACAACAACAACAGAATAAACCAACAAAAAAACCCCCAAAAAACAAAAACCTATTCAACAACAATAGCTACTTGATACACTACCACTCAAGTGATGCATATCATATCAGCGTTGCCCGCTCATTTTCCAAATCAGGTTTGAGTTCCTTTGATGTGTCTTATAAACGTAGTTAGTACATGCCAGAACTTGCTTTGGTACAAGCTCCTGGAGACAGAGGATTATGGTTTTGCGCCATTTAAGCAACCAACAGAGTCAACAAAAAACCCTTTTATCTATCAACTCTTAGGGACAGAAAAGGATAAGCTGTTTAAGAGTTTATCCACATACACAAAATGCAGAGTCTTCAAAAAATATCGAGCTCATCTTTGGAAAGCTAATATCCCAGAGGACTGATCAATACACATTTGTGACACAGGACATGCACTTAGTGTCATTATACGTGGTCTTGAGGTAAGAGCGTGACACACTTCAAATGGATAGGTCCTCAGCATTGACACAGGCATGGAATAGCCAAAATCACATCACTCTTATTGGCTTAGAGGGATTAGAAGTGAATTTGCTTCAAAGAAAGACAAAACCCTTCAGCAAAGAACTCTTCAGCAAGCTTTACTTCACCCCACTGAGATTCACAACTAAAAAAAAAAGAGAAAAAAAAGTGTGTGTGTGTGGGGGGGGGGGGGGGGGGGGGGAGGGGGGGGGGGGGGGGGGGGGCAACAGAACAGTTGTTTTGGAACGTATGAAAACAAGTTACTGCACTAATTAACCATAAATCTGTTAAGAATTTTCTCAGTCTCGCACAGAAGGCTGGGAAACTTGACTCTCAAGTGCTCCTTTGCTTCATAAAATAAAGCACATCTTTAGCTCATCTATGTCAGATCAATTTATTATCCAGAATTAATGAACCCTGAAGTGTTTCATTCAATTAAGGTGTCATTTGATGCCCATGTAATCTAGTTCAAAACAAATTGACAGAGAGAGAGAGATCTGTAAAGGCAAAGTTCGTCTGGAAACCCCTTAATTAACATCTTGCTTTGGCACATCTTGTCTTCTGAGCTTTGAATTTTCAAACCAATAACAGAATTCTGCTACAGCTCTAAAGGAGAAATTATTGTTGTCAAGACGACCACAGAAAGACCTCGGAATGGGTTGCTGACAGCAGAGATGTTATGTCCTTCCTCTTTGCAGTCAATAAATCATTTGATGAGCATATGTGGAATGACAGAATGCCCGATTTATTTATTTTTGTCCATACCTCTGAATAACGAGGAAAACAGGTAACAAAGGTGAAATCAGTCACGGCAGGGGATTGTTTCCCGGTTAGTTATTAGCACTTAAAGAACCAGTGAATCTGCTGAATTGTGTTTTTGTGGTCAGTGATGCCTCTTTTCCACTGTCTAGGGGATAATGACACTGGATTCTGACCTTAAAATGTCTGATGCTAAATTTTGCACCACCATTCTTATTGATGTTAATGTGGTTACCGTGAACAGGGATATAACTGACAGGCCGTTGTTGTACTGTAACTGTTTTAAGGGACGTAGCTGGAGGAGTGTAACTGTTGTGGGATGTAACTGGAGTGATTGGCTGAGAGGTTTACTGATGGCTAAGAGTCTAATATGAAGCATGCTTGTCCTGAAATAAAAACATGTGGGAGTAGCATAGGAAACCAAGCTGTATAAAAAGCTCATTAAAAGTTTAAGATAAAAGTTGATGAAAGAAAAAAAAATTGAGTTTATTTATTTTTCTTGAGCCAGAAGAAAAAAAAAAACCAAATATTGGCAAACAGAGACAACAGTGTAAGAAGCTTTTTATGAGGAATTTAATGAAGCACAGTAGATTTGGGGTTTTATTTTGGATATTTACAGCATTTGAACTGCGGTTTTCTATTTTGTTCCAAACATAAAGCAATGAAACAGGAAGGTATAAGGTTAAAGCTAAATCATTATTCTTACCCAAGTTTGAAAATTGTAACGCTACTGTTAGATATACCTCTATGAGCAAACAAATCAAATATGGAAATGTGGGGAGGCCAGAGAAAAAAAAAACACAACAAGACAACCTAAGCAATCTCCAAACACAGCTACATCACCACCCCGGACTACTAAAACCTAACATGAACTTATGAATTACTGGTCTTGTTTTCTGAAAAGTGCAGCTGACTGTATTCGTAAGTGTGTACATTTTGCTATGGGGAAAAAAAACACTCTGCCAGAGGTTCACTGTTTCCCTAACTCTGTGTTTATG
Organism: Chanos chanos; assembly: GCF_902362185.1. NCBI lineage: Eukaryota > Metazoa > Chordata > Actinopteri > Gonorynchiformes > Chanidae > Chanos > Chanos chanos. The sequence goes on along the minus strand of NC_044498.1, from coordinate 37,573,847 downwards.
TCTGTGACTAAATGTAAGTCAAGCATACTGTTTCCAGCATTAGTTACAAATAAACTCTTACTTGATAAATGCTAAAAGAATTAAATAACTGTCAGGTGATTCTTTACTTGAAATCTTTTATTCTGTGGATACTACGGGGGAAAATGAGGAGATAGGGGGAGGAAGAAGTCAGTTCATTGCACACAAAGCTTTGACATGGTCTGAACACAGTGGCTTTATATGTTGGTAGACAAACAGCGCAAACACAGGGCCTAATGGTATGGAAATCCATACCTGAATAACCAGAGCTGTATAAACATGTTTGTCTGTTTGTGCATTTCTTCCTGTGTCACTATCTCATGAAAGAGAGGGAGAGAGAGAGAGAGAGAGAGAGAGAGAAAATGTTTTTTTTTTCCAAGCTATCTGATATTTTGGAACTTTTCTCTGAAGATGTGACAGCGCATTGCAAATTATTCTGGAGAATCATTTGTTCGATGCTTTTATATATGTATACATATATATGTGTGTGTGTGTGTGTGTGTGTATACATATCTATGCTGTGTGTGTGTGTGTGTGTGTATATATATATATATATATATATACACACACGCAGTATAATTTCTGGGAAAAAGATTTCTTTCAGTAAACATCTTCATTCAACCATTAGCTCTCACATAGACTGCAATTCAGGACATTAGTTCAAAGGAACATGATTTAAGCTCAGAACACATCTTAGAACAGAGTGAAGTTTTTTTTTTTTAGGTCAATGTTTTCTTTTGTTTACGCTGTTCAAAAGATATCAAAGATAAAAACAACATCCCTAGACAAATCCTCAGTGGAAAACAAACAGCTGAACTGCATTTCGGGCATCATCAATGTGAACGTTTGACTGACAGCAACCATTACTTGCACTGTATGGACATCATCTCATAAACACATAACACACTTCTGTCCTTCTAATACAGATAAACAGTAGAAATCTAAGCTTCATCTTTATGAATGTCACAATCAAAGAGCTGCTAATTATTAAAATAAAAAAACATTCAGTGATTAAAAAAAGATAATAATGAGAAGCAACAACGCAAAGAGACATACAATTAAGAACAAAAAAATAAGCAAGCAAGTGTAGCAATGCCTGATGTAAAATATGCAATAATGACAGAGAGCACTACAGCAGGGGAAAAAGCCTCAAATGTCAACACTGAAATATTTGCCATTTTCAGCCCTGATTTTTTTGCTGTGGGACCAGGTTATGAATTGGGACAATGGGACTAGACAATCTACCCCACCCCCACAGCCTGTCACCTTCCAGAGCAGAAAATTAGCAGTGCAGCCAACCTAAACTAATGCACTTTAAGACTAGGGGGGTTTGACAATGGATCTCATTTAGTAATGTAGAGGTGACATTTATTTGGATCCCATAGGGCTCCACAAACAAACCAGGGAGAGAGGGAGAGAGGGAGGGAAGGCTGCTGTGTTTTCCCTTTCTTGATGTTATTTAACGAACAGGAGGCTGTAGGCATCCTCTGAGAATGCAGGCTTGTTGATCGCAGCATGAGTGACAGAGAGAGACGGGACAGGGCAGTTGCCTGGAGATGACAGCTGGCAGAGCAAATGGTCCAGGGTCCAAACATATAAAGCAATTATATCGTAATTATCACACGCCGCACACCATATGGAGACAAAGTGAATACCATATATCTTTGAATCATTTAAAGGGTGTGCGGCCAAGAGTGAGTCAAATATCTGTATTTGCCATTATCATTGGCTGAGTCAACCGTGGCAACAGTTTTTTTTAATTTTTTTTTGTTTGTTTGTTTGTTTTTGGCGGGATTGTGGTGGTTGACTCAGTATGCATTGGGTATGGATGGGGAATGGATGGATGATTTATTTTGACTGCACAGTGCAAGAGGACTGAGACAAATAATGTCTGAGTCATATTGTTATTGTGTTCAGTGTCACAGTGCAATTCTCTAGATACCCTACTCTGTTGATTCCTTTTACTCAGAATTAAATAGTTATGACAAATATCAGAATATAGCATCAACTGGGACAGTATCCCTGACCTAATTATCAACATTAGACTCACACACACACACACACAATATTTTCGGCTGTCTTGTTTTCTTTTCATTTCTCTGATATTTTCTTCATTTCTTTTTGTGTACTTCCTACAGGGCAAAATAATACAGGCAGTATGAGGACACAGAATCTGTTTCCTGTGGATAATTACAGCCTGCTTGTTTTAAAGGGTTTCACTGTTTTAGGAGCTGCAGAATAGAGTGATAAACTTCTGATAAACTACTGATGACCTGCCTAGTTCTCCTTCTCAATAGAGAGCAAAACATGCCCATGGGACATCTTAGAGCAATGCTATTACCCTGTAATTAACCTACAGTTGTTTAAGTAAGCTACAAAAGAAACACTGTTGGATCTCTCTGTGTGAATAAATATGGACGGAAAACACCTTTATAAAAAGAAAAAAAAAATGTCAAAAGAAAATTTGACAGTAATATATGATTTTTCTACAGTTTCTTATTGTTGTGAACGCTGTTGTAAATATATGCATGAACTATAGATGTGAGCTATACGTCCACTATAGATATTCGTCCGAAATATCTCTTCAGACACGGGTTTACTTCTGTCCAACAGTCAAGCAATTAGTTAAATTAAAAAGATTAACTCTCTGTGAATTTGACTTCTGCATTTAACCCATCCATACAAACCAGTAGTGAGCAGACACAGACACAACCACTAGGTGGGCAGCATGTATGTGTCCAGGAAGCTGTTGGGAGTTAAGTGCCCACTGCAGCCAAGGATGTTTTTCCTGCTGTTCCTGGGAATTAAACCAGCAACCTTTCAGTCATAAGCCTGCTTCCTCTAACCACTAGGCCACTACCCTGTTCCATATTCCGTTTGTTCCATATTCCATTTCTCCTCTTTGTTTCACTGTAATTTTCTTTAACTTCATCAGTTTGTGTCTTTTTTTCACATTTACAAAGCTGACAATATCCCACTAATCTGTTAGTAAGGCAACATCAGGTGTTTCAACAGCTAACTGGAAAAAACATCTTACAGAAATAACAGTTTTTCTTGGACTACACTGAGTTCCACTGTTCACATGTGCGTGGACTGTGATGCTGTGATTCTTCTTAACCAAACCACGGTGACAGAAAAGCACGTGATGGGTTTAGTTCTCTAATAATGCCACTCCTGCTGGAGATAGAACATTATTACCAAATGAATACGGTCAAACACGTCTCCAGGTCCAGACATATTGTCATGGGCCATAGCTTTAGCATAGAGTTTTTCCATGTATCATCCTTATGATCTACTGTGTTGCTGTCCCAGTTTACATGCTCAGATCCGGGGCTTAGGGTGGGATTGGAGCCGACTGAGCCGGAAGCCTGTGAAGGTAATAGGAGACTGATATGCAGTTTTCTGAGCCACTGTGGCAGATCAGGGAAGAGAATCAAAGCCCGGTTGGCAGGCATTTCGTTAGCTCGTTTCCAGTGTGATATTAATGGAGTGGATATTTGGTGGAGGGCTGGCAATTCAGGCTCTGTGTTAGGAGGTCGGATCCAAAGCATATATGAGGCCGAAATGTTCCAGAACCGTCCAGATTCATAGAACTGGAAAGGTGCCTAAACACAATTAAGCGCAGGAGTACCAACAGTGGAGTCTGCTTCCATTTCAGTTCCAAACCCTGATGAAATATTAAAGGATTTTATAAAGGCATGTACCACACCAATTTTATTTCCTATATGTACCATATCGCCAATAAACAAATCCATTTATTATGAGTTCAAGCATTCTGAATGCTCTAAAAGAATAGGAAGCATTCCAAATGTGGAAATTGGAGGCTGTATAGTTTTTTATTTTAAGTGTTTAGCAGTGAACTTTTTTTTTTTTTTGCTATTTAAATCTCTTTGCTTCTTGGACTGCTTGCCTCAAGTTTTGACTTTGTTTGAAAGAGAGATGGTTTCCTGATAAGACCATTTGAATTCTTTACCACTTTTTTTTTTCACCCTGAAGTACGCCGTAACATGTTTATCTTTTGATGCTCCCCCTGTGAAGGCTCTTCCACAGAAGCACAGCAGGAGATTTCTGTTTGATGTGTTTCTGATGCGGCTACACTTCAACCAAACACAGCATCTCCAGAGGGTGAAGCATCACCTGTTTCAGCTGAACCTACACATAATCGCTTATCTGTGGTTGTCATGCCTGGCCCTCTAGCCCTGCAGCTATTTGTCATTAACACGTACGCCCAGCTCCATCCTTCCCCCCACCCTACGCACAAGCAAACACAAACATGCACACACACACGCACACGCACATGCACACGCACACGCACACACAGACTGTCCTAAGATTTACTTCACCTGAAAAGCATCCCATGTTTTTCCTGGAAGGGAACAGCATGCTCTAATCTCACATTTTTGCTGAGATAATTAATTGGCTGTCAAACAGCTACCTTCAGCAGAACCATGAGGAGTATCAGACTCAGCTCACGTACACTGGGATGGCAGATCTGCTCTCCTGTTAACATTGTTGTTGTTTTTTAAACATGTTCGTGCTAATGTGCTGACATGTTCTGTGTGACATTAACTGATCTATACAGCTGCTTCATCAATGTGCCAACAGCTGCAATATCATTTCAGGTCTTATGTGGTTTAAGGAGCATGTTTGAGACTTTCTTTCTCTCTCACTCTCTCAGCAGAATTAAGACCCAGTTCTTGATCTCTTTCTCTGTGTTTGCTATTTCTGTTGGTGACTCCCATTCTCATCATTTTTCAGATTTTGGATTTACTGCATGGTATTTGGCACTACAAAGAGAGAGCGTGGCTGTGTTTCCTCTGTTTCTTTTTTTTCTACTGGCTGTCCTACAATTTGGGCAACTGGATGTTGTCTGAGCAAATAATTATGACTGAATTTTTATCTCTAGCCAACAAACAAATTGAGACCGGCTCAATTAGACACAGTGAAATGAAAGCACTCACCGCAGAGGTCGGTGACAGTACATCTGAAAGTGATAATTCCCAGTGCATACACCAGGACCTAAAAAGCTCTAAGAGAAACGCATCACATTACTATGTAGCCATTTCTCTTGATCCACAAATATATACCATAAAATATACACATCATCGTGCCCATTCAATTTTTGTTACATTTTCTGTAAATGCAGTGCAAGGCAGTTACTGACAATGGACTAAAATATAAATTCAAAAATCAACTTTTTATTTCCACATTGAAGCAAGCCCGGTCATTGCACCCTGTCAATGTTTGTTTTACTTTGCATGACTGGAAATGAGTACTATCCAGATTGATTTGTGTACTCAGGGTCAGTCCCAAGCCAAGACGTATGAAAAGAGATAAGCAGGTCCGTGTGGAATCAGAACGCGACCGTGAGGTCCGCTCATGCAGGGATCTCAGGGGGGAGGTCACTATCAGACAAAGGAGTGAAAGAATGACCAAGCAAATGACGGAACATGACAGAAGAGTACAGCTCTGAGATAAGCATCCAGATAGGGCTGAATAGATGCCCAACAATAGAACAGTAGGGGAGCCTTCACACATTTGTCTTGTGTCCTCTGTCTTGAGTGCTCTGAAAGGTAATCGATTCCATCAAGAGCAGGAGTCAGCCCAGTACAAACCAGGTGTTGTGGAAAAACAGTCCCTTTAAAAGCCGAAGATGCATTTATAAGGCTTCCAGCGCACTCAGAGCACAATATTCAATGTTATTATCAACACTCACAATGACATTTTTTTTTTCTGTGATCTCCAACTATACAATGTCTCTTTCTTTCAAGTTATAAAACATCATTTATCTTTTATAACTGCATTTTATTTTCCAAAAGTGTTTTTTTTTCTGTCTTCATTATGATGATGATGATGATGATTATTAATATTATTAATATTATTATTATTATTATTATTATTATTATAAGGCAAAACCAACCAAACAAACAAAAACTCTTGCATCCCAATCAGACACTGCCTTCCCCGGTTCCTGTAGTTCATGTATTTATTCTGTAATGCATGGAGCTATGTGACTGGTGCTGTAGATGTATGACCCATCATTACGCTAACATAGCTGCCAGTCTTGTCACATCCATCCGACCCAAGCGGATTTTGGTTTTTTGTTTGTTTTTTGTTTTTTTACATCACACTGTACACTGGATATTCCATTTCACCTCCATATCCTTGAACATGACCGAAGCAATAAATATCAGGGGGCATCTTAAGCTCCTTTCATAACACTGACATCTGTGGTCTGATCAAGATTTATTACTATTATGAATCAGTGTGAAATTTCAGAAAGGAATATGACAGACTAAGAATATTCCAGGTAAACCCTGATGACCTCAAGCCACTGTAACACAGAGAAGGTTTCACAGAGATTACAGTATGAGTGTCTGGTTGGCAGGTGAGTTTTATGGATGTAATGTCTCTTGTCAGATATAAGGAAAGAGGTTGTTTAATCTCAATCTCTCTGAGATGAGAACTCTTATTCATTTTATTTTTCATTCTGTAGGGCATTTTGACATTATCTCAAGACAGGTGATCTGCTTTTACTTAATGTGATCACTTATTATTAATATGTTTACTTACTCGCTTAGACCAAACGAAAACCTAGTTTTAAGATGGAGCAGAGACAGCCATGAGAAGAATAAACCTATGGTGATGTTGCCCATGTTGAAAATCACATTGTTTAGAAGGTTTGATGAGTAACGTTCAGTAGACGCTCTATCTGTTCTCTGGTTTCATGAAGTGTACCATATATACTGATACAACCTATGACATTTACCATGTTTCTGTGCAAAACAATGTTGCAAGAGGCTTAGCTCAATTTAGATTCTCCCACAATCCCAAGTATGATTGAAGAACACCATGCAGAGGCAGAAGACAAAATGCTGGCGAGGATAGATCAGTTGGTGATGGATACAGTGAGGAAAGAGAAAATAAGAGAACCGGCTGTGCAAAGTGAAGGAAATGTGCAGAATATGGAAAGGAAGATACAGCAGTACAGAGAGAGAGAGAGAGAGAGAGAGAGAGAGAGAGAGAGAGAGAGAATGAGAATTTGGTTTTTGAATGTTGCTTTGGGAAGGCTTCCTGCCCTCACCAGAGAAGAGGGATCTAAGAGATCTATTGAGAATCTTGTTATGGCAGAGTGGCAGGGCTTAGACAGATAGCTGTACTAATGCAGTGATGGAGCAGACATCTGTGTGCGCCACCACACACATAGCTCCAGGCGTTAAGGACTAAAGATGAGAACTACGGGGACAGGGGAAAGCAGGTACAAGAGAGCAGTGGCTCACTGAATGCCAGAGGCACACACTAGATTTACTGGTGACGCTTGAGCTGGAAACTTGAGTATCTGAAGTTGGCTGATAGAGACATGGTCTTATTTTAAATATGTGACTAACACAGCCTTTCTCTTCAAGAGGAATAGGAAGTGGTCTTTATTCGAAATTAAATGAACCAGGAAATTTATTGGAGAATTAATTCATTAAGTAAGAAAATTGGCTGTTCAGATAAATTGCCAAAGATTTAAATGACTAATATCTATCACTCACTGACTCACTGATCCACACTGACTCACTGATCCCCCCCCTCCCCCGTTTTTTTATTTACATCTTACTATTTATTTCTTATTTGTCATTTGTTTTTGAACAGCAGTTTCACAGGTACAACTAACAATCCAACTGAAGAACTAAGCTAAACTAAACCTCAACACAGACCACATTCTCTGGGTTTTAATTGTTGTTGTGGAGCTGTTTCAGCCTGAACAGCATAAATATCTCGAAATAAAGACCATAACGACACCTCCTCTAAGCATTATGGGAATGTAAAAGTGCTTGTAGGGCTGTATCCTTACTTTAATGAGAAATCACAAAAAAAACACAAAAAGAAAGATTTAAGTCTGATCTCATGTTTCCACAGTGCTCACTGTATTCGGATTTCTCTAAAACAATTGCTGCGCGTTTACATTTGAAATCCACCTCCACTCTGTTTTAATGGAATGGTCTTTAGTCCGTATGGATGAGTAAAGCATGGAGTAGCTCTTCCTCTGTAACATGCAGTGTGACAGGGCTCACAGCCTGTTATTTACTCTGATGGCTCACTCCACCTTCAGCTCATCTCAAGGTCACCCTGAGTGTTCTTAAGAAAGGTTGAAATACAAGAGTTCTTCCAACCACTTATCAGAAGCTCATTTTTTGCAAATACTCCTCTTCAAGAAATAAATAAATAAAGAAAAAAAAAACAACTTCATCTCGCAGTTGTATAACCAGAATTGCTTCTGGCTCTTTGCCTTATTCCTTTCTTGTCATTTTAAAACCTTATGGTGACATTGTGGCGAGAATGCCATCAGCTACAGAAGCTGAATACAGCCCACTAAGCTATCATTGCCTCAGGGCGTATTTTGCATGCGGTTCTACTGGTCATGACTACACATGGGTATAAAATCTCACTGTGGGGAAATAATCTGCATATATAAGTATTGCTCTAAAAATAACTTCTGTAACCAGAGGAGAATAGGCATATTCTGCACTGGTTGTGAGTACTGGTAGATGCAGGATCTAATGCAGATAAATCAGAAATACAAACAAACAGAAAAAGAAAAAAAAAAGAAAGAAAGAACTGAAACACATAGAACAATTCATATTGTAAACCATACCCCCATATGACATTTTATTGGTATTTCAGCATGACCTCTATCTGAAAAGCAAGCTATACTTATTCTCAGACCTGTTATTTCTGTTCTGTGTCTTATTGATGAATCTGAAGCTCAGTGACATATAAAGTCTGTGGACGGTTGTGGATGAGGGGGACTGAGAAGGAGCATATGAACCACAGGTCATTGACGCCTATGGAAAGTTCACCAAAAGGAGGGTGCATTGTGTATTTAAAAGGGCTTATAAACTTTACACTAAGAGCTAAACCTTCATCTGGCAACAAGTGTGTTTCAACTCATTAAGATAATATGTTATCTTGTCATGTCAAACTCGACGTGTTATTTTACATCTTTAATAGCCCTGTACTAGGAGGGCTGTGTACACGAACTGTACAAAAACATTTAACATGTGTGTGACAGATTAAACATATATTTTTAACAGAGTGATGTTCAAGTTCATAAAGTCCAGATTAGCACATATGAGGAGGTTGAGTATATAGAGGTCAAAATCCCTCTGGAGTGAGAGACCTGATAAACTGGGGCTTGATTTGGAGCTCAACTTCTGTTTATAATTCATGCCAAACAGTGTTCAGAGTTTCCGATTCTGACCAGTGGGAACATATGACAAGAATTGGGAAATGAGACGCAGCGATGATATAACCGTTTATCTTCTTGTTTTAGACATGGTATTTGTTGTCTGTACTTAGGAAGTTCAATGGACACATTGATATGTTTAAAGTCAATCTTCACCGTATCGGAGGTGCAACCCTCTGAGAAAACACACTGAGCTAATTGACCAGTGACTGTTCTTGCCTTTACCTGCAGTAGGATGCAAACACCGATCAATCCAATGTCCCTTGGTAAGTAAAAAAAAAAAGAAAATGAAAAAAGGTCTATATTTGAAACTGATCTAAAGATCAAAGGATAGAAGTGATGCAGGTCAGTGGAGTTCTTCAATGCTAATTGATCATGATGCAGATACCACTCCTTTTAGATTTTAAAGAGCCTAGCTGACTTGTTAGCTCTGCGGGTAATGAAGTCAGGAGTGGTTACTACTGGTTCGGGCACAGACTGATCCAGCAAGGCCCAGGTCACAAAGATAATTTATGACTGATGTTAATAATCTCTGTAGCCATTTTTTGGATTGGAAGCAGGCACCCAGCCATTTTATTCCTGACTGATTCAATGCTTCACATCAGTGCTGCCAACAGCAGAAGCCTATAATGTTATCCTCCAAACCTGGAAACATCTACTTGGTCCAGTTGTATTTTTCAAATGTGCTGGGAGGCCACCTATATTACTGGTCATCAATATTTGCTCGGAAAAAAAGGCAGACAGTCTCCAAACTTTGATCATATCTGAGTAGATATAATGATTTTCTGACGTGTAACAGAAATGCAGGTACAAAACATCAAAGAAGGGCAAGTGCTGCGGAAAGCCTCATGGCTGTCACATTCATAAACAGTACTCACGTGGTAATTTCAGGGACAGTATTATCTTTCTTCTATTCAAACGACATAATAAGCCCTGCCAGTCTACTTCATCTGAGGAAATAAAATCTCCCGAGCAATCTTGTTAATACAGTATCAGAAATCAAAATGTTAATCATACGTCATTTTATCCTAACTCCAAAGTCATCTTTTAAAAATCCTTTGTTCATCAAAGCAAATCTAGCAGGAGTCTCGTCTACACAGACTAGTTATATTTATTCATAGAAGAGAGAGCTCATAAAAGGGAAACGCAAATGGAAATTTCATTTTTGGAGGACAGATAAAACACGTTGAAGGTCCGGTTTATCGACTCAGAGAGGAAGAAAGAAGTGCATTCTCTCTGCAGACAGTGAGGGCAGACAGACACAATATTGTTGGCTTTGTGAATTAGACACAGGATGGGAAGTGCAGAGCTGTCTGAAGAAGCGAAAGACGTTTTAAAGGGGCCAAACTCAAAGAGGTGGAGAAGGGCAGACAGGAAGTGAAAATTAAAATTGCCTGTGATGAAACAAGGCAACTCATCTCAGAGAAGACCACTGGACCCTTTAAACAAACTTTATCAGCTGAAAGACAAAAAGTGGATGGTGATGTTATGGTTTTGGTGAGCTAGAGCAGCATTAAAGGGAATCTTACTAACTGGGGGACCCAGCGTCTCTAACATCATGCTGTTACAGTTAGAACTGCAAGCTCATCAGAGCCAATCAAAATCTTCCATCCACAGATCTAAGACAGCCCATACTCCCTGCTGCTGTTCTCCTTATTCATCATACTACTGAAATGAAAAATAAATATGTTCAGGAATCATTTTTACGAAAAAGAAACTTCAAACATACAACAATGCAGTCCCATTAATTATGTCTTATGGTTGAAGTAGAAATCACTTAACTCAGCCAAACTGATTATTTAAAAACATCAAGCTTGAATAATTATAGTTTTTAAAGAAACACAATATGTTTAATGAGCATAAAGTCTCGAAGGAATTCTTCCAAAAAGCTTGACAAATACAGCATAAATTGCCTCATATTGACGATATTTGCGCACCTCATCCTCTGTTAGGCAGCTTGAAAGAATGACTTATTACTGAGCACAGTCTCTGTCAGTAAAGATCAGTCTATTTGGCTGTTTTTATTTAGAGTCTGATTTAATCAAACTCTCATTGAACCATTATATCCTCTGTGATATGTTTGGCACTTTTCCAGTCTGTGGGAAAAGAGGCACAAATACTTTTCTCCTGTCACACAACAATATTTGACTAAAAAGCAAACACAAAAAACATCCACTTGTACCATAGCTAATATTTTGGATTAGGTTTTGGACTGAATACCTGGCACCATGACAGCCACAGATTGGACTGTACCAGGGGATCTTTGACTTCCTCCTTGTCTACCACAAAAAAATGTGCTAAACATGTGTCGTGGAGTAATAAAATTTGAGTGCTTCTCCTGCTCCTTTGTCCAGTTATAAATTTAGGTGAGATCGTTTTCCTGCATCTGTTTTTGAGGCTAAACAGTGTTTCACAATAAAGTCATTCTTCCTTACAAACAAAAGACAAAAGACTTGTGTTGTATTGCCTTGAAAGTCCTTAAAAAAAGTTTTGTACTAGGAATATGATCCCTCTGCGCAAGGGCTCATCTGCAACATGAATTTAGTAATCCCAAACAACACAAACTGCTAAAAATTAAAACCAGGAAGAGGGTCAAAAAGGTTCTCGTAATGTGATTTTTCCAATTAGTTGTCATGTTCAACAATCTTGAAAACCGATCTTATGCTCTGAAAAGACTTACATGGCTACGTTTTAGAGCACCTCTCTTGTAATGTGTTTTTGTAAGGGGCACAATGAGATGGAGAGTAAATTAAATCAGGTGCTCCAATGGAGGCTGCTTGATTCTGCAACAGGCTCAACTCTCTATAAAATCGTATTACCCTCCCTTTCCTTCCAATCAGATCTCCCACCACACCTTACACTGTCTGATCTGCTCAAGGCTTTGTCATTTCCAAGCAGTCAAGAGCCACCAAACAACCCAGACCATTCAGTTTAGATAATGGAGAAAAAAAATGCTTGGTCCTAGGTAAGAAAGAAACTGTCTGAAATTAATTTAACCTCTTTGGGTCATGGACTGAAAGAGATTAGAGGAGTTAATGGTTTGGAATGCAATAGCTCTGAGTGCAGAAGGTATCAATCGACATAGAGAGAGGATATGTCTTCACATGTCCTCCAGCTCAAACATTATGTCTATGAGACATAATGATGATAAAAAGCTTTCACTTCTATTTAAAACACATATACCCACAGGTGCAGCAATAATGTCACATTAGAAGAAACCAGGAGCTAAAAGTGCTGATGAGATGATTTACTTTGGAATGATTTTGTGGTCGTTCAAAAAAGTTTATAGAGATGCAATCTATCGTGTCATATCCATGTCCATGAGCATCAACACAAGCAGGTGGAAAAGAAAGACTTCTTCTTCTTCTTCTTCTTCTTCTTCTTCTTCTTCTTCTTCTTCTTTTCATCGGTGCTTCCTTACATCTCTCTGTGGACTTTTGGGACTAGTAAGCTTCTTTTGGTGTCCAGGGCATGCTTATATAATTATGCCACATTAAGTAACATGCACAGCTGAGTGGAGCTTATTATGATGTGACTGTCTTCAGGCTCTAAGCACAAAATAGTGCTAACCAGAAAGTGTGTCATAGAAACCATTGTTAGACTGAGTTCCCAAAAAAGGGAAAGAAATCCATTGAAGAATCAATAAGAGAAAAATGTGGCCAATCCCTCACTTACTGACACTGGATGATCCATAGGTGGCCCATTTAAGTCTTTAGTCAGGGCACCACTGTCCAATATGCCAAACTAATGAAGAGGAGGGAATGTGCAAATCACAGCTTCTGCCCATGAATCAGTTAATGCACAAATCATAGCTTCTTCTCGTTAATCAATTGATTTAGCAGCTAACGGCTGACCTTTGTAGGAACAGTTTCAATGAACTGTGCATTTAGTAAAGCTCAATGTACTTTGATATATCTGGTATATTTATCCTCTTTTTCTAAGAGACAGGTATATATAAGGGCATTCTAATGGTTTGCCCACAGCAGGAGCCTGTTCTAATCAGAGCGGTCTGACGTAATGACCCATTTCAGTCACCTTGTGCTGACAGTGTCTCTTACATGAAGCTTATTCATAGGTGGAATATATGTTCACACAATGTAATAAATTGATTGGGGTGCAGCCTCATAACAAAGTCATCATTACATGTCAAAGTTGTCCGGAAATTTCTCATCTGTCTTATTTCAGTGTCTTTCAGGTGAAAGCAAGCAGCTACAGGAAATTTTGGCTGCGTCACAAGCCGTCTCTGTGGAGAGACATTACTTTAACTGACAACTTTTATTACTTTTTCCTCCAAACATAAAATACCGCATAATTACCAAGCCTTGCTAGTGCATTATAGAAAACCGTTAGTGACTGTCGTTTGTACGTCCTCATGCATTGAATTTTGCTTCTCCTGGACAAACAGGTCCTGGAGGAAGGTATTAGCTGGAAGCCAGCAGACGGTAGCTAATATCAGAGCTGTACTGCTCTCTGAAAGGTTGCTTTAGGTTGTTTTTCTCCAGCAGAGGGATGAGTTTGTCCAGGGGGCCAACGTCTGGTGTCACACAGATGAATTTCAAGACATATACTAAAAGCAGGTTTCTTGCCAGGGGACAATGAGCCCTGGCGATAGAAAAATAGGACACAGCTAACTATTACCTGATACACCCCCAAACCGCAAAAATGTAGTTATATTCCTGTTTAAAGACTGTTCCAGAAGATACAACTGAGCTCACCCATGTAAATAAAACAAATCATCTTCAGAAGAGGAAAATCATACCAGAAATCAGATACTTTAAACAATCAATTTAACAGTAATTTCTTGGGAGGAAAGCACATATTCACATGATGAAAAAGTAAAGAGATTGATTTTTGAAAAACAAATCTAAATAAATTGTACAAAAACTGTTGCTGTGGAGTAATGATTCACTCGAAACATAATCACAAATGTCTTCATGATAAACGAGTTGCAGTAGAATTCATAATAATTATAATTTATCTTTTACCAATATCCAACAGTGCTATGAGTCATTGATTAATTTCACTAACCTGGAGAAGTTGTTTTGCAAACAGGATATATTGTCTATACTCAAAGTGGAGTGAACTATCAGTCATCAGTCCTGTTCCCACAACCTAACTGTGTCTTTTCTCACACTGATCATCTGCACAAGACATCATAAAAACGTACTTAAAAAAACACACCAGTGAACACATCCTGAATTTATATTTCTATATCAAACAAAAGACTGGAATTATGATTGTTTTCTTTTTTTTCCCCTAGTTTCTTAATCCCAGATTTGTGCTTTTAGTTTGGCTGAAAAAGCATGAAAACCGGATCAAAGGTAACACTTTCTATCATCTTCTTTCATCTTTGGCTGCCAAGTCTTGACAGAAGAGGCGTGAGGAAAATAGAAACACAATACTTGGTGTCATTTAAGAATTCAACCTATAGCCAAACATGTCATTTGTTTCAAGACAACTAATACATTTCGAGAAGCTCGTTTTTCCATCACTTATGATGTTAATGCACTTAGTGTTTAAAACAAGGCTTCTTCCTTTTGGACATCTTCCAGAGAAAGAAGAATCACTTCAGTGATGTTAAAAAGATTAATTCACAAATTGCTTGTCGAAGCAGTATCATACCAGAGCTGCAATTCATTGAAGTGGAGCATGTTCGGCTTCTGAAATCTGTAAAACTAGATTAAATGTACAATAAATAAAGGAAATTACTAACATTCAGGCGAGACAGTTACCCCTTGCATATAAAGCATATTTTATGACCATTAACATTCCAGTTCAATCAGTACAGAGCCACAATACCAAGGATTCAACATCCTGGCCCTTATTTTCCTTCATTTTTTCTTTGATTTTTAAGTTGATATTTATCTGTTATATTGTACTATTTATCAAGAAGGGTAGTTAAGCGATTTGTCTTGGACCTGCTGATTGACAATGGAAATAATTTCGCATTTAAAAAAAGGAGTAGCAGCACCATCAGACAAATGTAAATCAAGGCATACATTTGTAATCTGTCACAGTGTCCAAGGTGACAGTGCTCAGGTGTGTCTTTTACAGGGCACGGGGCGGGGGGGTGGGCTGTCGTTTGTCTTTCTTGTCCTAACAAATGGCAGAAAAATGAGAGACTAAAACTCTCACCTCACACCCAACACTCAGAAATGAGTCCAAACAGAACAGTTTGAATGATTGCAAACATCATGAGCAAATTAATGAAACCAATATTCAGACTAGCAATAAAGACCTATTGAATCTACACCATCAGGTCAGAAATCAATCAGTTCCTCATAATGCATAGAAAGTATGCTTTATAGCTCTCCATGTCGTATGTTTCCGAGCTTGGTTAAGATGTTAGATGTAAAGTGGTTCATGTGGTTAGACTAAGAATAACCTGACCAATGGAAAATAAATAAGTGAAAAAAAAAAAAAAAAAAAAAAATATATATATATATATATATATATATATATATATATATATAGAGGCAAACATCACAGAGAGAGCTGAACGTTGCAGGTATAGAAATTGCCGTGTCGACTGGCTCTTTCGTGGTAATGAGTATAAATGAATTGGAAAATGTAGATCGACCCGCCCCTGCTTGTGGAGAAATTGATTCTCCACAGCAGCTGACATCTCCATGCTAAAAAAAGCTGTCTGAATAAGAAGGCTGAGACACTGGGGACTCTGGGTAACAGCCGTGACTCCGCCCTTATCTGACCCCATTCTGGAATTTGTGGATTTCCGTGTCTGGATTATGGAGTGAGTGTCTAAGCCCTGCGCAGATTCCGATGCTTAGCATATTCAAACTTCAGCGTAAACTCTTAACAGTCACCAGGGAGTTGTTATTGTGTTTTTAATGCACTAGATGAATCTATATATTCTTCTTTTGTAATAGTTGCAGGTTTATGCCTCACTTCTCTGCAATACTTCAGTGTGATTAATTACGTCCAATAGAAAAGGGTAGTGCTTTTTCTTTGCATATATCCTTTTTGGTTTCAAGCATTCATTATACTCTCCCATTTTAATGCATTGCAAAACAATCTTGTAAAAATAAGCACTAAGTGAGAGAGAGAGAGAGAGAGAGAGAGAGAGAGAGAGAGGGAGAGAGAGAGAGAGAAAGAGAGGGACCAGTTGTGTTAGCAGCTGTGATGCACTGAATGATTTTGCAGACATTACTCTTTTGAAGAAAAATACACTGTTTATGCTAGATTCACAATAGCCGCTCTTCTGATGACTACTCTAATGCAAATATTTAGGGTTGTTTATTTCTACAGAACCATATTACTATGCAAGACTGCTCAAGGCCAGCGCAGAGTACTGCTTAGCCAAAGATGGTTGAAGTGTTGTTTGATACCATTGTGTGAAACAAAAAAAGGGAGATATTATGGTGCTAAAAGTGAGACTGGAATAAAACATTTTCTGATTAACTAGGCATGAAACAGATTCAGGGAGAGACAGCATAGGGAGAAAAGAAGGCATCACTTGGCTTATACAATGACTGAATGTCTTTGTGAGCTGCAGGTGCCTTTGGTAAGTGCCTCTACTTGTGTCTCATTGGTCCTGATTGACTGGATCTCCTGCTGGAAAGCTAAACGGTGCTGACCATGGTACTGAAACCACAGTGATGTTCCATGTTTCATGTTTAGAGGGTAGGAAATCTGTAGCTCTCAGGGGTGTAACTGTGGCAACTGTTTCTTCCTGTTGGAGTCACATCAAAGCTTGCACAGACCCCTAAAGGGAGCACAGAGGTTTTACTTCATCCTAATTAGGTTACTGAAGAAAGTAATGTTGTTAAATGGAAAACACCACTAAGGTTATTTGCATAGCACTGAGATTTTTTCAAGGTGAGAAACGAAGAGGTCATTGCAGATGAATTGCTACTAATCTGTATTTGAATTACTTGATTAAAACCAGAAATGCTACAAATCTCCTAGTATATGTCTTAACGGAACTATCACAGTTTTACTGTTTAGTGAAACCGCTGAAAATTGAAAATTTCAAATGCTAAAAACATGTGAAACATCTCTGTGAAATATTCAGTCACTCTTCTCTGTGTAAGCTGATAACTTGTGAAGAGAATCAGACAAACCATATGACTGGTGCAGTGTCCTAATACAGCCTTTTTTAACATGTGCCCCTCCCCACTTTGTCTAGCTCTGAACTCGCACCACCCCTCCTCCTCCTTTTTCATTTTACTAGCCAGTTTGGGCCTAAAAATCTCCTAGTCTTGCGCCCCCCTTGACAGGTGCTTGCCCCCCCCCCCCCAACAGGTTGAAAATCCCTGTCCTAATAGATGTTTAGGGATCATTGAAATGATTAATCTATTACCACCTGATGAGCAATGAAATTTAATGCTCTTCGGCCTGGTTATCATTAAATCACAATATAATGAAAAATACTGCATATTGCATGGTACAGTAGCAATAAAAATGATCTATATCATATTTACTCATTCCTTTTATATCTATTACAAACTGCATGGTTTTAGCACAACTCTGAACAGTTTCAGTGGGACATTTTATGCAATTATCTCACGAGAACATTTTGTTCTTCAGCATTTCTTCAGCAACCACCCCTCCTTTTGTTTTGCTCAAAGGGAAAGTTAAGTTTCAATTATAACTCCCATTCTACATTATTTAGGTTTGTTCAGACATCAGACAGATGTGTTTACACCTACACAGAGGAGGAACATTTTCAACAAGTTTAAACATTTTCACAACAGGAATTCAAAATAACCTTTATGAAACTGTCACACTCCGTAAACCTTTTGTCTGGCTTTCACAATTCAACCTCTAATTTGAAAGCTAATTTATTCATCAAACTGACACGCCCATGATCCCTTGTTCTGTTTGTGATAATGATAACATCAAAAAGAACTTAACAGCCGCGTGTTCTTGAAGAACAGCTCAGTGTGATTGATTAATGCGCTCTCAACCATATTTAGCTGTGATGTGCAAAAGGACCGTCACTACATGTAATAAAAACAAAAAGTGTTTTTTTTAATTACTATTATTTTATTTTATTAAAATTGTATTTGTTATCTCAAATTATAGTGCATCAGGTCTGTGGCCCCACTGCAGCTGAAGAACACAGTGCTCAGTGTATGCTTTTTGACCAGTTTTTCCACCAATAGGACCTGGAGTGGAAAACATATGGCTGGCTCTAGATATAACAACTATGACTGTGTGAGCATGTCTAGTGACCGAAAATGGGTTTTTTACCAACTGTATGTTCTTCTAAAGCTGTGAGTTTCGCTCCAGTCTTGTCCTTGGGGTAAGTCTGGGGAATCTCTTAGTTTTGACAAAAGGAAAGTAACGTCTGTGTTTTAGTAAAAGCATAGAAGAATTTGCATACATTTTTGAGGATTTGCAGAACTGTGGAAGAACTACTTAAAATCTTTATAATAGTCATATTCAGGGTGGTTCTCAGTTCTAGGAGCTCCTCTTTAAGTTTTGCTATTTGGTTCTATACTTCTCTAAGAAGCTGTAATGTTCAATTCTTGGCTTTTTTTCCAGAATGCTTTCAGTTACATTGAACAAAATTTGTCAGATGAAATGGCTGGAACAGAACCAGACAGATTGCATGTCTACTTCCATCAAGCAGTAAATAACCCAAATATACCATTGAAAAACACAGCAGTCATCCAGGTGAGAGCTGAGGAGACAGTGGTACACAAACCAGCTGCTTTAATTTCACATCAACAGCAATGGTTTTCAACAGGAGCTTCATATCAATGGGACAAGCTCTGTGAAGACAGGCACTTTATGGTTTAAACTAAGACACATTTAAGTGCTTAAGTGTTAAGGAATGTGTGTGATCAAAGACATAAAGTTATTATTAGACGTGTTTTATTGTGCTTAATAAAATGTTATTACACTCTGCAGATTTTTAATGGCAACAACTGACACTTAGAGACTTAGAGGGGAAAGGAACGATTAAAACTCATTTTGATTTAGTTGTCCTCATATTCAGCATGAACCAGTTAGAGTTCACGATTAAAAGACACGAAAGATGTTCTCCACAGAGTTTGGTAGATTTGAATAACTTTGGGTCGCAGGCTGGTTAATAATGCATAATTCCTTACTAGCTGCAGTAGAAAGACAGAGAACCAAACCTTAATCTAGATATATCCAATTAGACGCTCTTTGTCAAAAGACAAGTTGTCAACTAGTGCCTCTAGAGGTATTTGGGGAATTAATTAACAATTCAGTAGAACTAGAACCACAGACAGAGCAGCTAATATAAGTTCAAAACAAAACAAAACAAAACAAAACAAAACAAACAAAGAAAAAAACAAATTTCTTATTTATTGAACAGATTCACAGTCCAGACAATGCTGATCTGTATAAACTGGTGCAGCTGTTGTGTTAACAGGGTTATATATAGATTCTTTAATATGTAGTGAGGCCTTTTATATGTGTCTTGGACCACTGTTTGTCTCATCCGCATGGAACTTCCCTCGAAGACTCGTTTTTAAATTTGAACTGAAACAGGTCAACAATCTGTTAGCAAAGAGTGTATGTTGGATGTCAACTCCATGATATGTTGAATGTTTTATTCAGATATCACTTCATCATTGTCAAGGTAACCATTAAGATACATGTAGCACACACACACACACGTACACACGCGCACAAACACGCACATGCACTTTAGAATATAAAAATAGCCTCATAATATGTCCTTGTTTTTTAAAGTTACCGAAGAAAACATGGTATTTGTGAAATTCTGGGGCATTCTCAGATACCATAGTAGTAGAGTCTGAACTCATTGCTGGTGAATCTATCAAGGGCAATTCACAGAAGAGTGATGGTGTAATCCATCAAACTCCAGAAATGTAAATGCAGAAACCTCTACTCAAAATGTAAGACTGAACTTGATGTCTACAAAAGTCAAAAGATTCCGTGAGACTTGTAAAGAGGACAATTTGTCTCAATAAACCACAGGAAGAAAACATTGCTACTCCACTTCCATAGACAGTGCTTTAAAACTGTGAGATAATGAGATACTTTGATTTGGTCTCCCTTTTGATACTCCCTAACTAACTCAGACTAGTAAATGACACAAAAAGCAACGTAGATCCTTCTGAAGGGAAAGAGATGAGTGAGGAAAAGATGTGGTACCTACTCTAAATCTTAAGCTTTCAGAGATGAAAAGATGGTAGCTACTGTGTTCCTTAAGAGGGTCTCAAGTGAGATCAATTGCCTGAGGTTCCTAAACAAGACATGCGGTACGGGACCAAAATAAGCAGGTTTCTTTATTTCTATAAACAACATATCTGATGTATTTTTTGAATAAAGCAGAGGCTGCTTTTTCATTGTCCTAATTTACAGGAAAAATTTCTTCAAGGACATGGTGGCAATATCCTGCAACAACTACTTAAACCAATGATGTTCTAATTATTTTTTTTCAACCAGGCAATGAACCAGAACTTTCTGGAGCCTCTGTAGCTGAAAACTTCCAGGCTTCAGTCTTTGGGGGAACAGAAAAAAAGTTGAAGAGTAAGTCTAGCTCACAGGATGTTAAGTTTTAGGTTTAAACCCACCCCCCTCCTCACTCCCTGGGTGCCTACTGAACCCATGCAGTTCACTACAGGGATTCAGAGGGCCAACTGCAGGGGCTGAATAAGTAGGCCATTAGTCCTCCTCCTCCAGCACCTAGTTTCTCAATCTTTCTTTTCCTATATCACTCCCTTTTCTACTGTTTTCTTGTCACTTAACTGTGCCAGACTCGCTGTCTACTTTTTCAACATCCTTCTTTATCTTTGTCACTCTACCACTAAACTGCTTCTCACACTCTCTTACTCTTTGGCCATATATCCTCTGTTCTTCCCCTTTCCCTTAATTTCTTTCCTTTCATCTCTTTCCATCACTGTGACACTCTTTTACACTCTGTGTCTCTCTCCTCTCTGAAATATCTAAATTCCCCTGTTTCACTTCAGTCCTCTCTTGAGGTCTAAATTGAGATATTTTATAATGACAGTGTTAACTCAGCTGTCTGATTTCCATTATCTGTCCCTCTCAGCTGGCCCACCTACACCATCTTTTCCATCTCCTCCTCTCTGTCCTCCCTTTGCACGCTTTGTTGCTTCTTCCTGCAATTCCTCTCTCTCTCTCTCTCTCTCTCTCTCTCTCGCTCTCTCTCTCTCTCTCCTCCTATTTCTCTCCCTCATCCACACACACACACACACACACACACGCACACTAACACAAATGCACAAACACCTTAACTCTCTCTGCTTTCTGTTTTTCTGTCTTTCTCTCCTCTTCTCTCTCATTCTCTCTCTTTCTTTCTCTCTCTCTCTCTCTCTCTCTCTCTCTGTGGGATTTGCCCTGGACTCTCAGTGTACCCTTTGAAGGCTTGCAGACAGGTGTTGGCTCAGGAGGTAAAGGGCCGAGCCACTCAAGGTCAGCCTTGTCACCACTGCTTTGGCCTAACGTCAGCTAACCATTACACAGGCCACAAAAGAACTTCAGGACATGTATGCTCCCAGTAGAAATGTGTGAATGTATTGTGTGTGTGTGTGTGTGTGTGTGTGTGTGTATGCATCTCTGTGTACAATCCTCTATATAAATGTTTGGCAGCCTGTGTACACTCTCAGCACTGCTACTACACTGAGATGTGAAGAGGCACTGACCCAAATTCTGTACAGCCGCACACAGTTTGCATTCAAATTCGGTGATGTGAAGCATTTGAAAGAGTTGGTGATGCTGGAAAATTTCTTCTTAGTACTTTAATGCTTTAAGTTCTGTCTACCTACATGTATTCCTTCATTTTATTCCGTTGACCTACATTCATTATTTTTTAAAAAAATCTGCCAGTCCTACAGTTTTCAAGTTGGGACCTAAAACTCTATGGCACAGCGAACAGACTGTGGTGTAGACATAATATCTTTCATTTAATTATGCTCTTAGTTCTGTGTGTCCTTTTCCTTTTCTCTCCATTCTTTATTAATCTCTTCATATTTCTACAGAGTAATGATCAATGAGTCTCCAGAGGTACAACTCTGACCAAAACTATTAACTGTGTTACTCTGAAGGTTTGAAAAACTTTTTGACATCATGTGAACTTTTTAATGCTGATAGAAGCTGAATTTATTTTCCTTCAAAGAAAGGATTTTTAAATTGCTGCTAGTTATTATACACGTTTGAATATGCTTGCAATTACTGTAATAGCTATAATAACTGCTACATTGAGGGAAAAATGTTAGCTTGAGAAGAATGTTAGCCTGTGTGTCAAGTGATGTTACATTATCAAATAGTCACACATATACAATATATATTTGTGTGACAATGTATGTTTGTATATATTTATATATATTACAAGGTCTATGCCACATGGTTTGTTTCCAAAGCACGTACCACATTAATGTCAGTGATGATTGTAGCAGTGTATGGTTTAACAGAAGGTGATTACTTTATTCCAGGTTGAGAGGGTGATGAAACCTGAAGTACTTTTTAGACGAGCAATTTGACTGAAGATCCTCTGTGAGAGGCATGAAAGCAGGGAACACATCTAGGATCCCTGACTCACCAAACATGACTCACAGCATGGTCCCATTTCCCAAACCACTGAGCCAGATTCAGAACGTCATGGGACCCATTCAAATAAGGAAAACTGGGGGTACAGTTCGTCTCCACTGATAGATTTAAAGAAGCATCACACCCTTATTAAATCTTTATTTCAGCAAACACACCCTCTGCCTATGATGATTATTGTAAGGAATTATCCTACTTACAGTGGTTTAGAGGCATTAGAAAAGAGCATGTGACAGAGTGAATGTGGACCTTCTTATCAGCTTAATAAATGGCAGTACACGCACATATCAGAAGATAAGAAGAACACGTCAGAGGTTTTTTTTTTTTTTTGTTCTCTGTTCTCTGAGGATGTACAGATCTGGATGCAGATCATTAAAGAGCCGTAAAAACCCCAGTTAATATGCTGTATCTGTGCACATTTCTGACACTTGATCTCTGTTTGAGGCACGTTGCTGTGAACTCCGATGTCATTACAGTGTTCCATCTTAATAACATTTCTCCTGAGGATGGGAGACAGAGGTTAAATGTCACAAAGAGGAAATTATAGTAAGACATATGTATTTTTTGTCTAGCCAAAGAGAACTGAAACAAACACACAAAAAAGACCACAGTAGATTTAAAACTTTAGTCACAGGAGTACATATGCGACACTAGGTTCTTGTTGTCCTCATACATCTTACAAAAATTGTGCATATAAGTAAATTATAGGAAAATCTAGTTGATTCTTTTGCTTTTTTCAGAGAAATCTTAATGACAATGCTTTTTACCTCTCATGTGGACAAGAAAGGTAAAAAACACATCCAGTGACCGAGTAAAGCCATTTGTGTACATGTCTCATACAATGTACAATGGAGCAAATCTCCTTCCCAACTAATTGTTTTGCTTCAAGCAGCCCATGGAGAAAAATATGACATTTGTTTACTTTTCAGGTCAAATTATGCAGTTTGTGTAAACTTTGCCATTGGCAAGACATAGGCTAGTTATTATCTCTTCCACACTGATTAGTGTTATAAAGAATGAGACCATAGCTGGCAGTTGTTGTATCTGATAGTTTAAATATTTTGCTTGTTTTAAATTGTTTACACTACTCATAAAAATTTCCTGCTGGCATTCTTGGTTCTGTTTGTGCATATTACATGCATATCAAGAAAACCAGTGTTGTCTCAACTGAATTTTTACTTATTGGCTGAGATTCCAGCTGTTATCTACTACTTAGAAATTTAAAGTTATATTTAGAAAGATGTACAGAGAGCTATTGAGGTGCATGCATTTCTTATTTCTTAGAGTACTCACAATTATAGTATATCTTAAGAATCTTACACTCTGAACTGAAACCCCAACTCCTCACAGAAAATAATCAGAACTGCTCAAAACTCCCAAGCAGTATATAAATAAAAAAACATGACAGCTGAGAGATTCTTATTTACTCAGTTACTTATCACCTGATTTACTGCATTTCAATGAATTCTGCTCATCCCCTAGCAGATGCTTCATCCCTTCAGGGCCACGCGTAGGTTTTCATGTTCTACCGGTGAGGTCGTCACTGCTTTGCATCAAATAAATCAATCTCAGGAAAAAAAAAAAACCCAGAGGAAACTTACAGGAAACTGAACAAACACCTTACACAAATCACTATCATTATCTCTCCACATCTCCATACATGACAGTCTGTGTAACTTTTGCTTGTTTGTTTACTTGTTTATTTGTGTTTATGGTAATTTTCACACAGTAAAAGCCTGCCCACACACAAATGAGTATATGCAATGGCTGTAGTAGGACTCCTTTGGTTGGCAAACATCTTGCTTTGAATCCCCATTGGTTTAGGAAAGGTATGGTCAACCTATAGAAAAATCTGCTGAAGGTGTAGTGTTGTTTTAGAGTTTGATGGATTTAGAGCCTCTGCTCACACACAAACACAAATATTATGGCTTTACTCCTTTAGTCAGTTTGAAAAAGTATTCCCATCCTAATTCCTGTTTTGGCTCAGTGAAAAGCAATCCAGAGGAACATTTCACTTCTTCCCATAGACCCAGTTTGTGCCCTCACTTCAACAGTCAGGCACCCGGTAAATAAGGATAATTATCCTTAGAGCCTGAAAATCATGTGTGCTTAAAAAACCATACCACAGTGTTGACTGAGAAATATCTACACACCCACCCGGCAGTGCGGCAGTGTTTACTCCTAATGCAAGCGTTCCATCATGGCCCTAAATATGAGCTTATGTGTTTTATGCAAATTTAATGACTAGCCCTAAGAAAAAAAGCGTAATAATGCGTTTTCATCACATTTTGGCTGGTTAAAAATGAAGGTAATGCCCCTATAAGGTCTATTAACATTGCCACCTCTGGATCAGAGCCTTTGGCTCTGCATTGCCTGTGGCTCCAGGCTCCACTGCTACAGTCACATCTTCCAACACCTGTCACAACACCTCTGACAACATCTCCCCTGTCCATCTCCCTCCTCACTGGGGTGTAACTGCGATTCTGCCCCTACATGCCTCCTGCTGAGTGGTTAGGATCCTGATGGGGATGTTTAGGGATGGGAGGCTCTAATGTCCCCATTCATTTTCCTGTGGGGTAATCGATGGAAGCTCAGGGTTACAGCTAATGTGATTTATGGGGCCTATTTCCCTTGTTATGCTTCATGTACAAATTGTCTTTGGTGATGTAAATTCACCATCTTTTTGCGACTTGCTGACTCCAAATCCGGTCCATGAAACTGATGTAATTTATTTACATTTTTCGCCCAAAGGATTTTTTTTTTCTTTGGACCCCAGACACCTGCAAATCACATCATGCCGGATGTTTGCAGACAGTTTACTTTATCTTCATTGTGCCCCCCCACCCACAGGCTAGACCGTAGTTAAATATTCCCCTATCATTCATATTACCGCGGCTTCACTTTTGCAGATGCCTGTCAGCAATCTTATGAATGGCTGGCAGAATCTATTAACAGGTCACACATAATTTTCGCCCACGACTAAATGATTAACAATGACCAAACTTTTATTTGACTCATTAATAAACACCTACATCATAGGGAGCTAACATCTTTTCCTTGTTTTTTGCATTGTGTGTGTTTGCCTAATTTGATATATTCATCATGAATATTCTAATTGCTGATAGCATAATTCAGTTGTAAAGACTTCATAATATTTTCATACAGTGCCTCTGATAGTTCTCATTTGAGTTTTGCCATGTCTTCATTCACACCTACTAAAGCCAGTTTATGAGGCAATTGCTAGAAAATAAAATGACCGGGCAGCTATTTTGGAAAGGTCACTAGTTCTGTTGGGGTATGGTAGCCTTTTTGGCCCCTTGGTATAATACAAAGTATTCATGCTATTAAGCTATTACATATGTCTTATAGATGATAAATTACGTGTGGTGTTCCTTACCACGAGATGGTATGGTTTTATGAATACTCCTAAATAGCATCCTGAGCTCACCTTTTGTTTTAAAGACAGGATTTGTGAAACAAACAAACAAACAAACAGACAAACAAAAACC
Organism: Chanos chanos; assembly: GCF_902362185.1. Lineage (NCBI taxonomy): Eukaryota > Metazoa > Chordata > Actinopteri > Gonorynchiformes > Chanidae > Chanos > Chanos chanos. The sequence continues at coordinate 37,547,558 of NC_044498.1, read as the reverse complement.
AAACAAACAAATAAACAAACACATGCTAAATTATCATTGCACGACACTGAAAAGAATTTTCTTTTAAATTCCTTTGCATGGACTAATCACTCTACAAGAGAAATGCCCTTTTTCCAGTCCTAAAAGGTACTGAGAGATTTTAAAGTAGTCTGATCAACCATACTACAGTATTTGCATTCAGTTTTGAGGGGTAAATACTGAACCACTGACTTGGTTCATATTCTTTGCTAATACTTCTGGTTGAGCCTATTCTAGCACATTCAAGAAGCAGCAATTGAGAAAAAGAACGACCAGTCAGTTTTAAAATGCTTTAGTTTAACTTCTGCCAGTTGTCTCCTTATTTCATCTAAGACAAACAACTTACTCTGGATTAAAAAGGATACAGTGTATGTCTCTCATTTCAGTGCATCTGTAATAAATCAACCATCATTTATGTAAAGGATCAGAGAAGATAAGAATGCAATATTTGCATTAAAATAGTCTGTAGTTTTAATTTCCTTTTATTTTCAACTCGGAAAATGAGTGTAATAATAAAAATGTGAATAACCTTGAAATCTTAGCCAAATATGACTTGAAAATGTATATGTCCAAAGGCAAAGTGCTCTAAATGGATTACTTCACAAACCAGTGAAAAGACAGATTCAACAAGAAACAGTGAATATGTCCTTCTTTCTCGAAAACAAATTATATAGGTTAGCTGAAGTACTTTGAGCAGCAAGGATTTTAATAACACACACTTACTGAACCTTCCTGGACTCCATGGAACAATTTTTCCATGAAGGGCACCAGCTCCCAGCAGGACTCCCTTAGCAACTCCTTTCTATATAATCTCAGCGCCCTGATGGTAGTGGACCGGAGGTTGACTTCTTTTTGAGAAACATTACAACTGACAGCAATAAAATGATTTAAAACACAATGTGAAACCCAACAGTTGAATATTCAGGAAAGGTAATGGATCAAATGAATCTGTGGTATAAAGAACTTTAAAAACATATTCATTTGTCTTTCGGGAGTTTGTTACGAGCACCTTTCATTTAATTAGATTGGGTTGCTCTATTAATCTAATATGGCAGAAATGATACAGATAAATTAAGCATGAACCAATAAGTATGAGATCATAAACAAATGAAGCTGAACACAACGGAATCCAATCTAATGCTGTTAGTTCACTTGTGTACAATGTACGCACATCAATAGATGGTAATTATATTAGCATGTTTGGAGACGCGCATGAGGAATACAGATGCAAACTAATTTTCTTTATCTTGGTGGTGAAAAAAGAAGGGAATTTCAGAGTGTCAGGAGCTTTGATAAGTCCTGATAGGTTTATTTCAATAAGCTGATTGTAAGTTCCTGTTTGTCTTTCAGGGTATGTTTGTGATTTGCAGACAGGAATATCATTTTAGGATTCTCCTCAGTGCTTGATCTTGGTGAACTTTGTATTCAAGAGTTATTGAAAGAGTGTCTTACAGGTTAGAGAAAATTTAAATGGAACCATTTTGTCATTGAGGAAATCACCAGCTATGTACTTATAATCAAATTATTAATAAGGAGAAGGTAGAGTATGTTCTCAACACTTGCTGAAAGACTAGGAATCCAAGCGACATAAACTTGCTATGTTTCCTTGGCTGATTGTGCCCTTAAGGGTCACACTTGCTTCTCAGCAACAGTAGTCGTGGAGATAAGACTCTAGCACCCTCCCTCTAGTGTGTTATTTGACTTGATTCATGATGCCTTGCACTTTGAAAAAAAAAAGGGAAATGCTGTAAGGTGTGTACTAGCCTCTGTTATCTCAGCTGCCAAACAAAAAGGAAACTCACAAGAGTATGCGTAATTGGTACTCCAAATTAGAAAGAAGTGAAGTTTTTTTTTTTTCATGAAAACCATGGGACTGTGGAATAAAAACTTGCTCGGTGATAGAGCGAGTAGATTACAGTTTAGTAAATCTGTTCCCAGATATCCATTGCATATTCAGGCACATTTCCATCCGAAATGCTGCTGCTAGAGGTTTAATGGCCTCCAATGATGCAGCACCCTCGTCTATGAGCGTATCTAAGCCTCTGTTCACTAATATAACCCTGTATACCTTGAGCCAGTGAGCATAATAGACACAGTCGAGTGCTTTAGCCTGTATACCTTGTGACAGGTTATATACGAGACATTCCATGTCTGTATTCCATTCCAAAGAGCTTTCATTATGAACTTCCTCCTTGAGTTCTGACCCACCCCTTACTCACATTCTTTGTTTTGTGAATTTTTAATTCCTGAAAGAGTCTGTCTTGGGTGCAATCTCACAGTTTTGTTTATACTCTCTTTTTCTCTCTTTCTGTCTCTTTTTCTCTCTGTTTCTTTCTCTCTGTCTCCATCTCTCTCTCTCTCTCTCTCTCTTACCCCTTTCTCTCTATCTCTGCTGGATTTATTCTGGCCATCTGATCTCTCATTACTGCAGCCATGGTTCTCCCTGTAGGTCATCACAGGGCCCATCAAATAAGAGATGAGGAGGTGAACTGACAAATGATGAATCCTATGGGTAAACTTCTTATATATGTATATAACCTGCATTATATATTCAGATGTGCTGAAAAAAAAATCAATTAACCCATGGCTCTCACAAGAGCCTTTATAACATAGCAAATCTGGAAATATTTTCCTGGAAATAATTAGAGTGGACCTAAGGGAGTGGACTATGCCAGATAAAAGCTCATCTCATGCAGGAGTGAGTGAGATAAATGTTCTCTAATCTTCTGTAATTCAGATGGCAAAAGAACTCTCTTGAGTTTTCCCTACATAATCTATTTATGAAACTTCCTCCACTCTAATGAATAATAAATATACTATGTCATAAGTAGTGTTTAAGAAACGAGTTGTGTCAGGTAAGACTGTGAGTGATATATAGAACCCAATTTGAATGCTATGCATGAGATGACTTGGCTTTTCATAAGCTGAGAGCATCATGGAGCATCTTGCCATACACAAATGTCATAAAAGACATGTAAATGAATCAATGAATTATGAATTAAGAGAGATTGCATGGGCGGAATTTGTAATTGAGGTTATGACAATGCCATGTCTACACTTTCTCTTTGTCTGTGACAGATTAGTGCAGATGAGGAATTGTATTAGAGCAGCAAGCTGCCATTTTACACTTAAAGTGCTGATTCTTTTTGGGGGGTCATTCTCATACACGATTCTCTTTCCTTCACTCTCTCTTTCTCTCTCTCTCTCTCTCTCTCTCTCTCTCTCATTTGCGTGCGTTTCCCCTCCCCCATCCCTCCTCTCTCGTGCACACACACACACACACTCGCCACACACAATAAATACAGCAGCCGTTAAATCAGCTCCCGATGTAAAGAGTGTAAATTTTGTTTTGTAGGTCTGGTGTTTACACTTTTGGTATTTTGATTTTAATATTTCTAAGTACATTTTGTCTTTTTATGGCCTTGGTCATAACATAACATATTTCTACTCCCTCCATCACCTCACCTCCCTGCTTATAGCTTAAAGCTGTAGAGAGTTTAGGTATTTTATTCCAGTCAAGTGGTTGGTTTTCGTTACTTCATTTCAGCGTAAACATGTTTTTGTATGCACTTTATGGCACTAGACTTTGTTCTGCATCATTATGTAACTCTGTCTACACTAGTGTAAGATCTTTTAAAATTTTGGTCCTTGCCCTCTGATGGTGGGTTGGTGAATAAATGTGAATTGAGACAGGTTGTCTGTATATTAACATGTATCGAAAGGGGCAAATGACCCCTTCTCTGTTACTCACCATCCCCTTTTATAAACACCTCACCTAAAGAACTGTTCTTCTCACCTCTGTGCAGTTTCTTTCTCTCTCTCTCTCTCTCTCTCTCTCTCTGTATCCCCCACTCCCTCTCTGCGTCTCAGTATTCTGATTCACGGCTCTGTCACAAGATCAATATGATGGTACCATAAGAGGCAGCATGCCTAGCAACCTCCGTCTGCCTGTCTCCATTCCACAGCCCTTAGCCAACGCACCAGTGACACAGACAGCCTGTTAGACTGCCACTGCTCTCTCTCTCTCTGGCTTTGTTTGAAATTAAAAAAAAAAAAAAAAAATCTGTCAAATGCCACCAGCTTTTGTTTACTCTCCATCTGCTGAAATTTGCTCAAAGTTCACACTAGATAAAAGTGCAAACAAGCATTTTAAAAGCATTTGTGTGAGCAAAAAAGAAAAAGATAAAAGCATTCTCTAATTATAAGGGTAGCAGAGGAGAAGATGGTTATGGGGGCAGACAGTTTAACAAAAAACAACTCAATATATGTTGTGTGTGTGTGTGTGTGTGGGTATGTGTGTCTGAGTTTGAGCGCACAAGAGAAAGGCAAGTTGTGCATTCACTGAAGCTGCAGAATGAAGGCTGGCTTTCCTCTCTCCACACTACCCCCTTCCACCCAGATAACTGTTTTCTCTCTCTCTCTCTCTTTCTCCCTCCCTCCTTCCCTCCCTCTCTCTCGCTCTCTCTCTCTCTCTCTCTCTCTCTCCCTCTTTCTCCCTCTCTTTCACCGCAGCTGTGCTCTACTGAGCATCACCTCCACACAGCAAGTGCCTTCACATGAACGAAAGCAGCAGAAAAGAGAGAGGAGGGGACAAGAGGAGGAGAGGAAAGAAAAAATCTCCCAAACAGGAGTCAGTGTGAGGAGCCCCAGATTACTGGTGACTGAGTACAACAGGCAGCAGTAGCAGAAGCAGCAGCAGCAGCAGCCGCGAGCGCACACAGAGGGACAGTATTCCTCACTACCAGCATGCTGAGGGGGGAGTTCAGCCCCCGGTATTCCCGTCGCAGCGCTCCAAATCTCCTATCTGGAACAGGGACGGAGTCAACGCAAGCATGAAGGGACCAGGGGGCCAGGGAGCAGTAGCCAGGGAGAGCAGCACTGACAGGAGAGAACCTCCCACACAACGCTAAGAGGGCAGAGAGAGAGAGAGAGAGAGAGAGAGAGAGAGAGAGAGAGAAAGAAAGAGAAGGACACGCACACACACACACACACACGCACAGAGGGACAGAGAACTCTGCCAGCATCTGCATTCACGGGGTTCACTACGATACTGACAGCCCACCCACATGCACACACACACACACACAAACACACACACGCACACGTATGCACACTCACATGCATAAACACACATAGATATTACACAAATAAGCTAGTACACATGCTGCCAAAGCTCGATGTGGATCTTTGATATGGGATTTCAATGTCTTTTTTTTTTCTTCTTTGGAAAGACAAGCAAACCTTCGCTGGGATTTACAGCTAACACAACTTTCTTTTTGTTGCTGTGAGTTTTGCTACAGCTGTACTTTCAAACTAAAGCACATATCAAGAAAATTAAACAAAAAAACAAGAACAAAACACATATTCCTGCGTGTAGAAGGATAAGAAATGCCCTCAGTCTCTCTGGATGCACATTTGACTCTGAAAACAGATTTTGAGACCACTAAAACAGCTTCTTCGTTGACATTCTAATTTAAGTGGATTACGCTTGTGATATTTTGGGGATTTTTCCTTTAGCTTAAAGAAACATCCATGACTACTGGATTTAACAGCTCTTCACAGGGAGGGAATCTTTATATATGCACATAGGCTTGCTCATGGATTACAGCTTTGCCTTGCTCTCAAAGCATCGCACGAAGACTGTCAACTGCAAATCATTATGGTGAACTACAGAAAGGAGAAAAAGTAAGTTTTTCCCCCTTTTTTCTATTCGTTCATTGTTTCTCTGCTCTAAAAGGAATTAAGGTAAAATCCAGAGTTCTTTGGCTAAGTATTTCCAATTCACTTTTTTTCTATTCCATCCATCTCTTAAATACCCATTATCCATCTAATCAGAAAGGAAAAAATGATATCAAATAAGGTAATCTTTGTCATTTTTTGAGGGCAGATTAAACTGAGCTATGCATTTCTGTCTGTAATTTAGAGTTGTGTTCTTGTGCATAGATGGAAGGGTTTTGTGATCCAGGATTAATAAAGGTGATCTGTCTATGCCTAGTTAGTGCAATCTGGATGTCAGCCTTGGGAGCAGCGGAGGGGGAGACGGCAGTCTGAGCTCCCCCAATCCCACGAGTACTCGCAGACAAACCTCTGCAAATCGACCAATCGGTGGTCCATCGACAAGGCACCGTCACCCAGCCCGTGGCAGGATGGTACCGCCCCCTCCAACCAACAAGCCCCATGTGTGCTTGTCTACCATCCTCATTATGAGCAGTATGGCTTTTACAGATGCGTACTTGGTGGAGCAGAACCACGGCCCGCGCAAGATCGGCATCTGCATCATGGTTACCGTGGGTGATATCTGCTTTCTCATCATTCTGCGATACGTAGCGGTGTGGGTGGGTGCCGAGGTACGAACGGCAAAGCGCGGCTACGCCATGATCCTCTGGTTTCTCTACATCTTTGTGTTGGAGATCAAGGTTTACTTCATATATCAGAACTACAAGGCAGACAGGAAAAGTCTGGATGCATTAGCGCGTAAGGCGCTAACATTATTGCTATCCATATGCATTCCTGTACTGTTTGTTATCCTGGTGGCTATCGACCACATGGAGTACGTACGAGCCTTCAAGAAGAGGGAGGAGATCCGAAACCGTCTCTTCTGGGTGGTGGTGGACCTTCTAGATGTTCTGGACATACAGGCTAATCTTTGGGAGCCACAGAAGAAAGGGCTCCCTCTATGGGCAGAAGGTTTAATGTTCTTCTACTGTTACATCCTGCTTCTGGTGTTGCCGTGTGTGTCACTGAGCGAAATCAGCATGCAAGGGATCAATATCGTTCCTCACAAGATGATGTTGTACCCCATACTCAGCCTGGTCACCATCAATATTGTCACGCTTTTCATCCGTGGGGGAAACATGCTCCTCTACAAAGATGGCAGGGTATCTGGGATACTCATGGGTAAAAATGTGTTGGCCATTATTCTTAAGACTTGCAGCTTTGTGCAGTATAGAAGACAGTTGCAAAACGCTCCCCCTGCGTTTGGGATTGAGCTCCAGAAAAACTCAGTGCCCCCGAGTCGGCCGGTCACCACGTCACCGCAGGTGGTTATGCAGGACCAGACGCCTCTGCCTGAGGTTACCACATGTGAGCACACATGACACATAGATCTCTGTTAATGGATTTATATGGACATTCGAACGTGCACAGTATAGTTAACAATCAAGATCTCAGTGGTTACACAATGATGAGCTAATTAATGTTAATTTGACAACAGCCATGGTGTTTATGAACTGTTGTGACATGAGATCCGACAGCTGGGGTCTTGACTGAATGTGTTAACATATTCCATGTGAACACAGATAGATGTTGATATTGTATAAGAGTAGATAAGAGTCTATGGCCAGTATGTTAAAAAAAAAAAAAAAAAAAAAAATTACTTGCACCAAGACAGCATTTTCATGATGTTCATTGATTTGATTGTGTATTTTTTTTTTTCTAATCAAATTATGGAAAGAAGAAATACAGATTTATAAATCTATTTTTATGAGTAAGTGGTGAATAATGAGTTTAATGAAAAATGATTCTGTTCTGTTGTGGAATTGTGTATTTCTTTTCACCTTTAGAGTCTCTGTTGTGCTTTATTTGAGACTCTTGATTATCCTTCCTACAATCAGTAGAGGTATTTAAAAAAAACTGATGATGAGAATCTAGAAAGAAAAAAATTATGGGATTTTTAGCAAGAGGAAAGTGTGTTTTTTATGTGATCCTTTGATAAAGTATTGTGTATACATGACATTTCTTGTGGTCCTGTGTTTGTCTGACAGTGAGTTGCCTTGCAGGGAAGGGGAGGGGGTCACATACTTTAATTCACTGATTAGTGGGAGATTGACTATGTTTCATGTTCTAATTAGAATTCAGTGGAGGGCTTTCAATTAAAGAGTATTACAAAGGGAAAATAGCCAATGCTTTCCTTCAGCATTTCCTAATCTCCAATTAGAAGCTATCTAATTGCTAATGTAGGCCCTCCTGTAGCACCATTCATCTCAAATCGTGTTCCCTTAACACCCTGTTCAGTTCAGTTAGTTTTGAGAGCAATGAGCAGACAAACTAAATAACTATTGCACTTAGAGATAACATGAAATTGAAGTTGTATTTAACGGTAGCCAAAAATGACCACAGATGGCACACACCATCAACAGGAAATACAGTCCAAGGGTCCATGGGACAAGAGTTCTTTCTCTCAGCACAGCAGCCTTTTATACTTTTAAATAAAAACATGAAGAAAGTGACCAGGGGGGGTTTCCAGAGAGCGGGTTTAGTAAAAACTCAGAGTTAGTCAGCTCAGAGTAAGTAGTAAACCTCCTAATAGAAGAGCTCTATGGCTTCATTCTTGTAGCATCACAAAGCCATAAGGCTCTTCTATTAGCAGATTTACTACTTACTCTGAGTTAACTAACTCTGAGTTTTCACTGAACCCGCTTTCTGGAACACCCCTCAGTGCTCATTGACAGAGTCTCAGCCGACTGACGACATAGACCTCTGAACTTAATTTCACTTCAAATTCAGTGGAGATAACCTTTCCATTTCCTTGCTCAAACTATACAATGAACATTAAAGAGCAACTTGCCATAACTTTCAGTAATTTGTGTTCGTGAGAAAAAAAGAGGAGCAGGACAACAATACTGAACAAAAGTAAAAAATATTCAAAGACGAACAATGAACTAAGTTTGTTATTTAAGTGTTGTCACAGATCTGGGTTGTATTTGCTTCAGAATTCTAGAAGATTGAGTCCCATTTGACATCTGACTATCTGGCACTGACAAATCTGTTAAATTAATTTTGTTTGGGGATTTGTTTGATTTGAGTTAAATCATGCTATTCAAACTTGAAGGCAAATTCTACATCCAGTTGGATGTGGCCAATTCAATTCAGTATTAGTCTTGTAAATTGTGTGGGACTCAGTTTTAAAATTCTGAACATATCACAAGTCTGGCACAGGCACTTGTGATTTCTGGCATTATTCTCTCATTACTGTTTTATGGTCACATAAGTGTTGTGCGCTCAGGTCATAGTTATGGATCTTGGATCTTCACAGCCAGATCAGTCTGAAACATCTGTATACTATGAAGCTGAAATATCTTTTAGCTGACCAGACATAGATCATGTTGATTCCAAGGCTACAATCAACGTGATCCATATCTAGTCGGCTAAAAGGTAAATCTTTTTTCATCAGGTTTACTTTTGTAATGAATGAAAAAAGTATACAAGCACACAACAAACTGTTATGTGACACTGTAAGGCTATACTGTGTATCAGTTTTTATTTCCGTTCACTAATTACCGTTTTTTGCTGTAGAGAATTCCATAAAAATAGTATCAGACCCACAAATATTTCTAAGCTTTATCAATGCTCTCCAACCAAAAATGAGTTAGTCATGAGATGACTATGTACACATCACTAAACTCCTTTCAGTTAGCTTTTAGAAAAGTAAGAAAAGTTGTAAAGTACCATCACTGGAAGTAAGTGTAGAGGCTGGATTGGGTGCTTACAAATGCATTTCAAAAGCATTATTGTAAAATCAGCCTTTCCATGATGTGGCATTGGTTGTCGTTTGTCATCTGAATCAACCATCACGCTGTGCAAATATTCTCAGAGCTATAACTAGAATGTGTATTTTAATTCACAGAACATTGTCCACCTGTCAGATACTGGACAGGAACATGTTGATGGTTAAAAACATCATGGAGATATGCTCACAGCTTTTGAACTGGAAAGACAGCAGAGTCTGATCCTACCCAGAATGTGAAAATTGTAGATATTTTCCTACAGGTATTAAATGAGTAGTCCTGTTGGAATAGACAACATGGACAAATGTGTCAGCAAAGGAGTAATACACCATTGCTCCTTCACATTAATCCCTTTAGGATGTGGAATTATTTAAAAAAAAAAACAAAAAAAAACAGGGACTGAGTTTGCATACGGTTAACTGAGCGCTTTCCATTAGATACACAGAGGTCTCAATGGGGAATTTCAGTTAAGCTACATTGATCACTGTTAATTGGAAAACTGCCACATCTGTGATACACACACATTGCTGAATTTCAGATTTTGTTTTCCTCAATGATCCAATTGCATTTTAATGATTTGTCTGGAAAATATTCATTGTCTTACACGAAGACATATCGAACATTGTCAGTAGAAGTGCCACACAATATTAAACGCTTTTATGTGACTGCTAATGTGTAAGATAGACTTTTAAATCACATTGAATATAAATTCACTATCATTATGTTTTTCAGTATCCTTATTTGCTTTCATTCTTTCACTTCTCCTCAGATCATACATTAAATGGCAATTGAACCAGGGTTTCTATTTATGTAATAAAATTAAAATAGACTAAATCACACACACACACACACACACACACACACACACACACACACACACACACGCGCACACACATTCAAAGACATGCATTCATGTTTAGAGTGCTAACTGCAGGAGAGTAAACTGCATTAGTCAGCAAACTGTCTAACTGGCCAACTTTGTCCTACTGTGTCTTTTGGGGCCTGCTCTATTATTAAAGTCTATTTGATGGAGATCAATGGAGCAATCAAGACCTGAATGACCCCCCACCCCTCCACCCCCACCCCCTGAAATGCACCACTCCCGCATTTCCCATTAATTATTTCATTCACATAGCGGTCTGTAGGGTGCCAACACCCTCAGCATATTAGACAATCTCATGAAGCCTATTCTCGAAGGGCCAGATTCCCAAATACAGCTGTGATATTTACCAGAATTCAAAGCACCTGACAGCATTTCCCAGCATTCTTGAGTCAGACTCCGCATTCTGTTCGCGCTTCATGTTTTTCAAAATTATGGCCGATGAATCAGAGGTATTAATTATACCAGATTACTGCTTGCTATAAATTCACACTGACTGAGGTTTCTGTCTTCCATGATAGCACAAGCCTTTCTCAAAGTGCAGACAACATAAAGCTGTTGTCATCGTCAGATTTTCTATTTTATCCTTATCTATTAAGTATACATGGTGGAACTTCTTCACCATTTGTAAACAATGTATGTAACTACACCTTTAAGGATAACAATTCAAATAAACAGAAAATGACACAGACATAGACAGACAGACAGACAGATAGATAGATAGACAGATAGATAGATAGATAGATAGATAGATAGATAGATAGATAGATAGATAGATAGATAGATAGATATGCTTATGTATTAAGTCCGAAACGACTTTCATGGATTTATTCCTTAACATTTGTGGCTTACAAAGTAAAGGCACCAAAGCAAATTTTCTGTGACTATCAAAATTAGATGTATGGTTCTCTTCAATTTCCAGAACATCCTCTTTTTATAAAACAAAATCTGGTAAGGGCATATTTTTAAAGGATACAGCGTGTTGCTCCTCACTCATGTCTCCAGGATATCACTAAAGGTCTTCACAAACTCCATACCAATTTTCTTTATAAACGAGAAATGTTCTGCCACCATATTAAGCTAATACTTTCCTGTGAGGATCTCTTTCTTTAGCAAAAACAAAACACGACAGGATACACGAGTGTTGGAGCAGCACTCCAGTATGTTAAGGGACTTTGATTAATGTTGCATTACTTCCATTCTCGCAGCCTTTAGGGGAGAAGAACGAGAACTTCTAGAGATACATCCTACAAAGAGCCCTAAAGAGAAACACAGAATATGCTTATTTTCACTTTCTATGTTTCAGGTCTCCGAAGTTCACTTTAAATAATTCATGGATTAAGTGGGAAATGGGAGGTCTCCTCTGTTTAGTTCAGCCATCTGTGGTGTGAAATACTGGAGTGATACTTAATCGTGTAATCATGGAGAATCTGCTAAATGTCAATTAAGTCAAAGTATATTAACACTCCTGAGATTATGTTCAAACCTGTGTGGAAAAACAAAATGAAATCTGTAATTCAGACAAATGTGACAATTTTAAATGTGCAAAATTTCTTTCTATCCTTTTCTTTCTTCTTAACCTTAGAAAAGTCAATGTGCTCTCCTTGAAGTTATGTAAATTTTGAAAGAAGTGACTGAAGTAGCAAGGGCAGAAATCTTATTACCATATAAAAATAAAGTAATACTCGGAATGAAGTTGTCCACCGTGTGAATTTCAAATATCCTCAAATTGTAAAGAGAGAAAGCTAGGTTTGTGAAAGAAAATCAGATTTTAACATCATTTCTATCACATAAATGGACTTCCGTTATGGGACATTGAGCAGTGCAAAGGTGTAAACACTGGTGATCTAAAGCCCAATTAGTTGTTCTCAGTGGTATTATTAAAAAATATGAATAGACTTAAAATGTGTCTCCTTCTTAAACCACCTCTTTCTGGTTCTTGAAGTCTAAATTACAGAGCCTCAAGAAATTAGAAGAAGATTAGAAAATCTTTGATCATTCTTCAGGGCTAAAGAAATTGGAAAGGACCTAGTTATCGCAAGCGAACTGGATAAGCTGAGCGGACATAGTGAATTTGAAGTAGAAAGACTGTGAGTCTTAAGTCAATGGAAACCCCGAGCTTCAGTCTGCCCACTGAGGCTCCGCTAATTGTTTGAGGCAATTGATTTTCTCCAACCAGGTCAATCTCTCTCATCTGTGTCTGCCCCCGTCTCAAAGCCACAGATTCACAAATGTGAAAGATGTACACAAATCAAGAGTATATATTGTCGGTCACTAGGTTTTGTTTTCATTTGCTTTAATGAAATTCAACAAGCTTTATCTTTATGTTACATCTGAATCATCAACATTAAACACACAAGTACAAAGCTAAAAGAGTGTATATCACTTAGTGCAACAATGTCTCTGCATAGCAATACAGTATAGTTTATCCTGTCTCCTGCGTTCTGTCTAATGGCCATAGGAACAGACAGGAGAAGATTCTTGAAAAAGATGTTGTTTTGCAGTATAGTCTGTACTGTTTCCCAGTTCACTTATGCCATTACCCATTCCTTATTTCAAATATACCGTCCCTCTGTCAACAAACTCTGCCCTGAGGCCAAGCAGTAAAAATATCTGCACCTTAATTTTTGTCACTCAGTACCACATGGGACAGTGCCAAAAACCCAAAGCTATAAATGGACCTGATTCTTGACCAGTGTTCTTTGTCTTAGAGCAAAGCTAATGTAAAGAGATTACACCTGATAGTTTTGTTTGACCTTCCTTCTCTTATTCCAAGTTTGTTGCCATAGTGACAATACAGACTTATTCAAGCAGGGACTCTGACGGAGCTTCATGAAGTATAGGCAGGTACTTTTCTTCCATGTGCCCAGGAAGAATAATGAAAATGTCTTTCACTTAATGAGGCCCTCATTCACACATCTGAATACACAATATGAAGCAAACATCAAAAACACACACTCAATGTACTCCAACCAACATTAACATACACTAAGACCGCCAGAAAGAACATCTGCATGCATGATTTATATAAAAGGACACCTGTATGCAAAACAAACACTTTTATTTCTTTCACATGTAGGTCCTGAACTAGGAAAACATTACACGCTAAATCTGCCAGATGCGTGAGAATGGTCCATAGATTGTATAAAGACACAAAAACAACTGTTTTGGTGCAACTCCAATCCAATTGCTAAAATGTAGAACGGTTTAAGAGAACGATTAGCAATGCAGTTTTCCGCCAAAACACTCAGCATGGGTCTAGGGAAACAATATCTGCATTCAAGACATTTCTGTCAGTCAGAAAATTATCTGTTTTTGCCACAGTCACACAAGCATCACGAAAATGTAAAACTCGATTAGTTACTGTTGTCTATTCTTTTATCTTTCCTCTAATCACTCCTTCCATTTTTCTTTTTTGAGGAGGACAAGAGTCAAGAATCAATCTTCAGCTCCTCTTGGGAACTGTCATTTATTGGCACTATGTCCCGTAGTGATAATTCAGTTTATTGAATAGTTCTTCATATCCAGCTGTGCAAAAAGCAAGTCTGGCATCGCCTGTAAAGAACAAAGCAGTAGTGAGGGGCAGAAGTACACATTAGCAGAGCGCCTTACTCTGTGACACCCTACAAAGTGGTTCCCTAATGAGAGAATGGAAGGAACCACTGAACTGCAGACGTTGTCATGTATTGGACAAGGAAAAGTTTGACATCGATAACACTCTCTGGAATCTATGGTTTCGAGAGAGAGCGAGAGAGAGAGAGAGAGAGAGAGAGAGAGCGAGCACAGTGGTATAAGTCCAGCGAGGCTTTAACTCTAAATGAAAATTGTCCACCAGGGGCCTGAGCTTCAGATCAAGGCCAATGATCTATAGGCTCTGGGCCTAAGGGCTGGGGAAGGACTCAAATGAGGACGAGCCACAGGCTCATGAAACATAGATGAGCATATAGTTAGTGACATCCCAGGGGCCAGAGTTAAGTCAAACAGAAGGTGAGCATGTTTCTTTTCTATGTGGTGACTTGTTTGAATGTTTAATACCAGGGGCTGCTGTTTACATTGATGTCCCCTGGGTTGTGAGCTCAGCTGATAGGTCATTTAAGAATCCATTACACTGTAGACTCAAGCAGAACATCTCATGGTTATTGTCAGGGTGGGAAGATTATAACCGATAAGCTAAAGCAAAATTTGAATATTGGCACAACTTGTGAATTTTTCTGCATCTTAAATTATAAATATTGTCTTAATTTTGAAATGTTGCAACCCAAGATACTACCGACTCCAGATGAGATTGTGATACACAAACATATCACAAATTTGTTACATCAAAATAACGTACAATAATTTTCCATTTCTGTGGTTCATGTTAGAACATTTTTTACAGTCTGTATGACAGATTTTCAGAGAATAATCTACCTTGTTGTAAATAGCAGCTGTGTCTTATTCTGATCCACCGTGTCCTCCCTGGATCGTATTTTTAAGATGATATAAAAGAGTAAATCAAGTCCAAAACATTATATTGGAGTGAAAATAAACAGTCTATTGGCTCCAGATGGATTTTGCAACAGGAGGGGCCCAGAGGAGGTTGAGCGTGTTTGTAGTTAATCAAGTTTATGGTGTGACCTTGTTCCATGGTCAACAGCTAAGTGCTCTCTGACCGACAGGCTTTTGCCGTGATGTGTTTGAGTTAGTGGGTAGATGCTAGTGTTACAATGTGTAGAATGACAATAGCTGATTTCGTTGCTGGGAAATTACTCTATGATGTGTAATACTATGGTGACAGCTGCAAACAAACCCAACATCTGCCTTGTGATGGATTTTTACAAATTTAGCTGTTCTGACAGCGTAACCTGTCAGTATCGCTGAACAGTGATAAATGAACATTGTCTTTTTGTTACTGATTGAGACCTCCTGTAATTTGTTTCTTTTTCATCTCCACTGTACAAAGACAAACATGCAGAGCATAAATATACATGTGCCCTGGAAAACATACCAGAGACAAATGCTTAAGGAGGAGGTTCTTAACGAAGCGTAACCTATCACAGAATTAAATAAATTGCTTGCTTAAGAACCATTTCTTAGCCAATAAAAAAATGCCCAGAGCTTTATAATGTCTCACACAGAGCCAGTGAATGCAAGGCCTCTGATACGATTGTACTCTTAGTACAAACTAAAAGTCTGTCCTTACGTCTGTCTTTTCTAAAGGGGGGATTGTGTGAATGCCATTGAACACACTTAAACTGCCACAGAAATGCACAACTCTTTCACAGTGAAATTCCAGAGGGAGGGAGGAAGATCATTTTAGCAGACTGTAACCGGCATCATATTCACAGTGTCAACCCCGGAGGTATTAAAAGGCAGCCCCTATTGAAAAGCTACCTTCTTCATACATTTACAAATACATGGGTGCTAATGGATTTTTACGGAGGATTACAGAGGACTCTGGAGGAAGTACTGTTTGATCATCTATTTATGAAACACAAACTGGATGCTGCTCTCATACTGTTCTTAATGTTTATGGAAAATCTTGCTATCCTCTAAGACGGATGACTGGCCACTGGTGGTGTGACCAGTCCTCAAGCTGGTAGAACAGAATGCAAAGGGCTAAAGTACTCTGGCTGCAAAAATGGGACACCACAGATTTCTGCATAAGCATATACATTTTTATTATTTCTGAATTTCCAGAGGCCCACAAGCAATTTCATTGGCTCCTTGTGTTTGTGTTTTTCTTGTTTTTCTTCTCCTTCTCCTTCTCCTTCTCCTTCTCCTTCTTCTTCTTTTTTTTTTTTGACAGGTGGTATCCTGAGATTTCTAAAGCCATTGGCAGCATCTCCAGCTGCATATTCTTTCTAAAATACTATGGCAGCAAAACGTGGCCTTACTGTCACACAGTTCAGCTTCAGAAGGGACACGAGGGCAAATAAGGATTGCTTATGATTACTTATGATTTAGTGAATTTAGATAATGTTTTTTAAAAAGAACAGAAAAGAATAGAATAGAATAGAATAGAATAGAATAGAATAGAATAGAAAAGAGAAGAAAAGAAAGGAAAAGAAAAGAAACCTCAATGTCAGAATGTTGTTCACGCTCCATTCTAGACTTAAATTTCATTTTCATGTCTTTTGCCATGGCACTTTTGACAATCCCCATCAGTGCTGTTGCTTGTTGACTACAAAAAAACCCCCCAAAAAACATATAATTGCTCTGAAAACTGAAATGTCACAGTCTGCTCCAGTAATCTTCCAAAAAATGTGACCTTTCAAAACCAGGCTCTTTAGTCATGGTATCACATCCAACCCAAACACAATTATTTTTTATTCAATATTCATTAGATTCCTGATTCATTATTGTTTTTTTCTGTTATTAAATGACATGCAACAGTTAGAACAAAACCTTTTCCAGGATTTCTGTGGGCATACTGATGTCTTCACTTTTTTTTAATCCTCTCATTTGTTTATTTGTTTCACACATTATGGCTCACACGGGCATTTGATCTAATCTGGTAAAAGCAATGAGTATATGAGTGTGAAAGAGACCATCTAATCAGATAATGTCCCCATTTTTGAAACAAAGCACTTAAACACGTTTGATATCGAATGGGAATACATCATTATTTTGGACACCAGGGTAGAAATAAAGATTAAAATGGTAGCACTTTACAGTAAGACTACTGTTATAAAGGGTTTATGAATAGTTTATAATTAGTTTATTAATTAGGTTGTGATTTACTTTATAAATCATTAATAAGCTGTTATAACACATTAGATAAAAAGGGCAACAGTGATCCCAAATTTATGTGTTCTGTTAAGCCCCCTCATCTCATTGGTTACTTAGCTTACTTTGTCTTCCCCATCAGCCAGCATTTATACCTGTCAGTTTCATCAGATTTTTGTTAACAAGTTACTAACATTTTGCCAGTGTCGGCATATCTTAATAGTCAAAAGGTTTCATTTGGCATATCAAATTATAGCACATCAAATCAACATATCAACTTACCAGATTCATACACTAAGGCTACAGCAACATTGTTTACCTCAACATTGTCAGCACGTTGTCAGCAGCCGTCCTCATTATTATCACTGGTGCTGATATTACATATGCTGTCAGATTGTTATGCACATTATACTGTGATGCATGTTGGGGGGTAGATGGGTGGAGCTTCCCAGCATGCCTTATATTTCCAGTTGTGTTTTGTCTTTGTGTTGTGTTGTTAATTCTTGTGATAGTTTAACGTTATCTGTGTACTGTAGATGCAATTGTCTGCATGAATGATGTACTTCCCTACAACCATGTCAGCAACTTAAATGTGTTACTTCCTAGTTTGCACTGTTGCAAAATCAAAGGTGTGTTTCAGAAAGACCAAAGGCAGTATCATCACTCCAGAGAAAACCAAGCAACTCATTAATAAATGGGGATGTGTTTTACACATTACAATATGGCTCCCCTTTGCCAGTTATAAATGTTAGTAACTCATTAGTACATCGTGATGTGTTTTGCACTTTACAATAAGGCTCCCTTTCAGCAGTTATAAATGCTTGTAACTCATAAATGGTCATAAAAATTAGATGAAGCTGACAGCTTAACGTGTTGACTGATAAAGGGACAAGATAAAGTAAGCTTAGCAACTAGTGAGATCTGAAAAGTGCAGCAGTAACATGATCTTGCCAAGTAGGGAGCCCATATCGATGTATGAAAACTGTGTTATACCATGTGTATAACGTTTATTAATGATTTATAAAGTGTTTACAATTTAATCAATAACCTAATTATAAACCATTTATAAATCCTTTATAAGCATAGTCTTATTGTAAAGTGGTACCATTAAGACCATAGTCATGCTGAAACACATACTCAACCCTGGACTAGTACATGTTCTCAGATTAAGAAAAGGGCAAGTGCAGATGGAGACAGACACTTTGGCACAGTTTGTGTGTGTGACATAAGTACTTCATTCCAACTGAATTTGTGAAAAGCGTATGTGTATACTCAGTAGCATCCCTGTGATAGTGCATGCTCCCTGGTTAGTCAATGGACAACAACAATAATAATAAAAAAAAAAAGCAGACAGCTAACTCTACATTTAAAAGTCTAGCCAGCGGCTATCTAAATGCACAAACTGTTGTTCGTGCACTTACTGCAAGGGAAACAGTTGTAAAGCCTTCAACCATCACCTACTCACTGAAAAAATTTGCTTCACAGTAACTGTCATGCTCTCAGATAGTAGGCTACAACTGTTCTGATGGATGCCTCAGGGAGAACAAATGTCCTCTAAAAGAAACTACTGCCTCTCTAAAGGTGTGCATAGTTAATGGAATGGCTGTCTGCTTTCAGCAAGAAGAAAGGAGAATGTACTGTAGAAAAGAAAAGAATATTTTACAGCCCTGGACTGTACTAAACACCGAGGAGATTTTTCATGAGGAAACACCTTCCTTAAGTCTGAGAATTTAGAAAGATTTATTAAGCATTCTCTGTCTTATCATACATCAGGTATACGTAAGATGTCGGAACAAATTATGCTGAACAACGACTGGCAACTGACATTGAATTATGGCATCACGTTTTTCTCTGAATAACTGACAGATTTTTTTTTTGTTTTGTTTTGTTTTGTTTGTTTCTGCTCTGAATGAAGTTCTTACTTGTTTTCTTTTATCACGTTTCTTTTGACTTAATCAACTAAAATTAATAAAACATTGCTAGAGAAGTGTTTCAATTTCAGATGCTCATTCATTCATTTTAGATGAGACATGAGCAGTTGTTTCTACTATTACTCACAGAATAATCAATGACATTTTTTAAAATCTGAAATAATTGTCAGAGAGACAAGAAAGAATCCTAATCTCAGGTATTTCCTTCCAACCAAAATTGTGCATAAATATTTTATTTGCATCATTAAACAGTTCCTCAAAGACATTTCCTTGAAATTCAATTCATGATAGTACCTCAAGTATGGATACATGACTTGATGGTCAGTAGGCTGCTAAGAGTCTGTATATGTATATAGTAACATAAACGTATAACATTCTCTCGCTATGAGATTTGAGAATAATTATTTAAACATCACAATCTGCATTAAAGCGTTCAAAACATTTGGATGCTTTGACTTTTAAATGAAATGTTATGTGAACTACTCTGGGGTCCCTGGGGGACTCACAGTCCTCACTGTAATGGTCACTCTCAAATCGAAATCAATTATTTGGAATCGTGTTCCATTACAGCTGAGCCACTCAGTGCTAACTGCTCCCTCTGCAGCAGGCGCATTGGCTGACTTGCCGTTAAGTGCCTGAGATGCCCATCAGGTTGTGGTGTGATGAAGAGGGCTTGGGCCGCTCTCCTGCGGAGAGATGGATCGGCGAGGATGGGCTGTGGTCCCGGGCGACGCGGCTTGCCTGCTGTCTCGATGATTTAGTTTGGTGTGTAAATCAGGGTTACGTCCGCCGCTGGTCGGTCAGCCTCATTTTAATCCTCCCACAAATCACCAGGGCTCAGACAGCACGGCGAATGTCAGTCATAAATGCCCCCCTCAAAAATAATCATGCTCTCTTATTCCTTCTTTTTGCACTTGTTCATTTGATATTTGAAGATGGCTGAATTGTGGTGTCCATCGTTACTCTTGCCCTTCATATAACTGATATGCTTCTGGGGACAGGGGGTTGGTTATTCTTTTTTTTTCTTTCTTTTTTTTTTCACAAGCATTTGAAACAAACTGGATCACAATGCCCCAAACCAGCTCATCAACTTTAAAAATACTATTTATAACCCAAACATTAATTAAGCATTGTGAATGTAAGCGAACCAGCAAGATCAAGAAATCCCTTTTCATACAGAAGTGTAAAATCTGTCATTCATTTGAAAAAAAAAAAAAAGAGCATTGAATTTCACATAACATTGTCAGTCAAACAGCTTTTAGAGGCCTTTTGTACAAACTAAATCTCTACAACTGAACAGTTAGGTGATGTCTCCATGTAAACAAAGAAAGTAAAGAAAAGTGGAGGTATTACTCAGCCTCTAAGTGAGAAATCTGGTTCTGTGAGCCATTCAGTCAGGTCTGATAGCTCAACCAATAGACATAAAATACCTGCCTGAAAGCTGTTAAGTCAGCCATAGGTCCCTCAATGGTCTGGGCTTTACCATTACCATCAATGCCATTTTTCTATCATCATTTTCAGTTTTAAAGTTTTCAGTAGTTCTAACTTTTCTCTTCTCTGGCCCATCCCATACTGGGATAATCAACTCCATGGTCAGCTTTGATGACCTTAGCACTGTAATAGATGTGCTGAGCAAACAGAAAGAAGTGATGATGATGTTTAATAATGTTTGAAATCAGTGAATGGGAAGGGACTCAATGCTAAGAATGGCCTTGCTTTCCTTTGATGCAGTATTCAACCATGCTGAACAAATAATCAGACCCTGTTAGTCCCTATGGCATGATTTTCCATTCCACAACAGATCCATGATTGGTAACAAGCAATTTGGGTCAATGGCTTCCTTCAAATTTCTCCCAGCATAAACAAAAAGAGTGATAGATGGATTATCCATCCATATTCTGTTCCTGCAGTGCTCAGAGGTCCAGGTTTTGTGCTCAATACCTCCAGTTTCTCATTGGTGCGTAATGGCCTGGATTACAAATGGTAAGACAACTATAAATATTGGCTTTGTGAAGCTCAAAACACATAGTAGGACTGGAGCATGGAGGGGTGCATTCAGTTGTTTTGTGACTTTAGACATGGGTCCTTTTGTATGTCCATGTATCCCTGTTGGTAAGCCTTGATTTGTGACTACCTCTCTTTTTTACAAACTTGACAAATTGTCTTTACCTGTGAGGTTACCATGGATGAGGTTCATTGTATTTTTGGCAGGAGTGCACTGGGGTTAAGCTGACTCATCTCAAAGTACCTCTCCGATGATGCAATTCTAAGGCTTTTCAATATCTATTAATGATGTAAGATTAATAATTTGTAATGGCTATTAATAATAGCACTTCTTTTTTACTTTTTTTCCCCTCCATTCTTTATCCTTGTTTTCACCACAAGAAATACTCCAGTGAACTTTTCTCTGACTGGAAAAGGGAAAATTCCAGTCTCATGCTTTTTTCAGAAGCACAGTTACTCTAAAAATAAACTGTGCTGCTGGAGGTTTGATGTAGTTCTGACATTGAGAGGAGTGAGTTTGCTCCATCAGATGAGTGCTGTGATTCACAAAGAGATTTTGATAACATGCTTTGAATGTCAGAGAAAACCTCCGTGAGAGTCTTCACGCAGCGACACTGTGGGAGATACAAGAAATTCACACATTCTTTGTAACGGATCTAAATCTCTGTGACGTCTTATGGTTATGGACCCTCTATGGGAAAGAGTCACCTTGTAGTTTCAGGGCCAAACCTGAAAAGTGAAAGTAAGATTAATATCAAGAAAAACAAGAAAATTGTATCTCAGTAACAAACTACACACATAAAAGTTTGTTGGTAACATCTTGTTCTTGTGGATAGGCAACATTAGTAAAATTTTCTTCAAGAGATAACAAACACTAAGTCTCTACAGTGGCATAAACTGAGCATTAAGCAGAGCAATATGCAGTATTTGCTTAATATCAATAACACCTGTGACCTCGACGTGCACCATGAACTTATTCAAATAGAAGCACACTGAAAATTTGAATAGTTAGGGTTTTCCGGAAAATTGTGCTCCACTGGTTCTCAGAAGCTGTTCACAGAAATCAGGGCCAAAGCTTCATTCACATGAATGTACATGGACTGCTTTGTGATATGGGCTTTGAAAAAGAAAATACATTGAGAAAGGAATGTATTTTATGCCATCTGACTCAATATAACTATGACTAAAATATATTCATTTTGTAAAGGCAATAACCATATATATGGTTACATATATGGTTATACATTATTTGTTGTAAATTGTATAATTAGGTGAAAATATCATTGGTGTTTAACGTAATTGAATTTGAAGCAGAGAAATTTGTACTGACATCTTACTGACTCATCAAAGCTATGTTTTATCACTGTTAGGGTTAGGGTTAGGGTTAGGGTTACGCTTTCTTTCAACAATCTTGAATTTTTCATGTTAACTAAACAGTACCATACACTAAATGACTAATACATTGAAGTCTGTGTGTATCTGAAGTAAATGATTAGGTAAGAAAAGGCCTTTTTACTCTTTAACATTGACTGCTGAGTAAATAATGGGAACTAACTAGATAGTGAAAGTGTTGGCAGTTCTAAAGTTTTTGACCACCCACGAAAATTGTGTTTAAAACTTGTGGCAAACCCAGGCTGGAAGAGGTGATTGGAGAGTGTGCAGGGAGAAGCAAGTCCTCACAGCATAGCTGAAAAACAGCTGACCTCAATCACCTAGTTAAGAAAGAAGATAAGACAAGCCAGCAAAGAGGGCCAGGTTGAGCAAGACTGTAGCTGGGCAGTAAGACTAAGAAAAAAAAAAGATAATGATGATGCATTATAAATGTATTGAATTTTGTTTGGAAGTTAGGGGGAGTTTCAAAGTGAAGAACTAGTGAAACAAAGACTGGGTTTTTTGTTATTGTTGTTTTGTTTTGTTTGTTTTGTTTTCTACTGCTATCAGTTGCCCCCCCCCCCCCCCCCCCCGCCCCCGAAGATGGCTGGAGAAAGTCCTCTATGCTTCTTGCAGGATCTCCCATAACTCTTGATTTTGGCTGCTTTTTGTTCTTTTCCCTGTCCAAGTGGTCCCACACAGCTTCAATTATATTGTGGTTGAAACTCTGTGGTGGCCAACCTAATACTGTAAGTGCTCCATCTGCACACTTCTGCTCCAATTTGGTCTTAATACATGCACATATATATCTATACTATGTATATCTCATTCACTGTACGTACGGCATTTCAGTTTTTATCTCCAGGGTGTATCTCGACTGAACTGTCGATGTAGGCCTTTTAATATGTTTTAGCTCTTTTATATGTTGCTCTTTCTTCCTTTCTTTTTTTCTTACTAAGTTACTTCTTAAATTATAAGTTTCTATTGTTTCTAAGTTTCTAAGTTTTGCACAGTCTGCCCTGTTGCCGACCTTCATTTCACTGCTACCGTACACCTTAACTTGAAATGTGACAAATAAAACTTGAAACTTGAAACTTTAGAAACTTAATTGGGTTTGCAGTGTATTTGGGGCTGTTATCATGCTGAAAGATAACATTTTTTACAAATCAGTCATTTTCCTGAAAGTACAGCATGACGAATAAAAATCTGTTTATATTTTCTGCAGACAAGTGTCAATGTACTTCTCACCATCTCTTCTACCGTCATATTGGTGTCACCAATGGTGTGAATCAAAAATTTCAAATTTGTACTTGTTGCTCCATAAGACTTTCTGCTACTGGTTGTTGCATCATGCTTTATAGTCTTTCATGTACTGCAATCTTCTCTGCCTGTTGCCTCTGTGAATGAATGGTTTCTTAGCTGCAACACATCCTACAAGACCATTTCTTATAAGACGTCTTCTCAAAGAATGTACTTTGGTGCCAGGCAAATCTTCCATCACTGGAGCAAGAGTGTCACTGGATTTCTTTCTGTCCCTTAAGGAAAGTGACCTTTATGTACTGTTCATCAGATACAGACAGCTGTTTGGGTCTTCTACAAATTTTCTGTCCACAATTTGTCTAGTTTCTTCATATTTCTTTTACAGCTTGAACGCCACATCCTGAAAATCCATGTCGTTGTACTATTGCTCATCAACTATAGACTTGTTGTTACAAAAACCTTGATTTTATGTCTGTCAGTATAACAGCTCAGACATCTGAAAGCCTTCCCTTGAGGCACTAGACTATTTGTAGTTGTCATCCAATGCACCTATGTATTTGTTAAATTCCACCATAAGTACACAAGGTCCAACTCATGAATACATCTTTAAGCTGAATCAGGTGGGTTGGTGGTGGAATTGAAAAAAATCCATGGAATGAATATTGCAAACTATTTATAGGAGCAAATAAACACTGCCTGCCCAGATTAATGGCCTTTAATATTTTCTTGGCTTTGCACAATACTGTATATAACACATGAATTGATTGTCAAATACTGGAAGAAGCAACACATGTCACTGCACCATTGTAAAAGCAAAGTATTTATGATAATAACCGTCATGTTAATTATATTTCTCATATACTGTCATGGTTTCAAAAATCCCGTCTGAGTGCATTTCAAGATATCGTAGTCTTGTGAACTAGACACACTGCTTTAAAAGCAAAAGTTCTGAAGAATCATACTTTAACCCCCAGCTGTATCTTTTCATGTTCCCAAATGAGATGAATGATTAATGCATCACACAGTGTTTAATATATAATATATCTCCCTGTATTCAAAACAATTTTGAGGACATAAGTGGATGACTTTGTTGCATACCACAGAGAGATAATAACCTGCTTAATTTGCATTCTTAAGAAATTTATTTTTTTCAATCCATTCTATTAATGTATTCATGTGAGCGTGTCTCTGGTGAATCCATTTAGCAAAGACACAGTAGATTGCCAAGACTGGGCTGGATTATTCAGATAGAATCAAATTTGACTCCAGCATTTAAGGCAGTTTAAATCAGGACAGGGGAGATGTAAAGACTGCTCACTGCTCTGTCTCAAATTGTTTCTGAGGGCATTTTAGTTGCAGCTGAATTTGATGTCAAGCCACTTGGGCTGTGTTTCCATTTTGGTGCCTCAGATGACTTTAGTCTGCCAGCCTGAAAGAGGTTATTGATATAAGGAGTAAAAGGGACAATAAAATTGTCCTTAAAGTTGGAGAAGGGAGAGAAATAACAATAAACCAAATATCCCAAAGACCCTAAAAAATCTAAAAGACTGTTTTCCTTAAGTTGTTAAATTAAATGAACCAACAAAACCTCTCCGTGTTTGAATTGTAAATTCTTCATATAACACATAGCCAAGGAATGGCACAGTCAGTCTGCAGAGAAGGGTGACAGAAAGTCAATTATGTACAGAATTCACGGCACCTCTCCAGAGAGGATTTCTGACAGGGCAAAAGTACATTGCAAGGGCCCTGTTAGGACTAGAGAGGTAATTCAAAGCCACAAGCATCTGGACCTGAGCCAGAGTCATTTTTCAGAAACTGCTCTCATGCCTGAGTTCTATGAGAAATACCTACATAAGAAGACTTGATAGCAAATCACTGGAATCCCACGTATTAAGCTGACCACACTAGACAAGTTTGGTGCATGCTTTCAAAAAACGAACAGTTCTCAGTTATAACCTGTGCTCTGATTCAAAGCTTCACGGCAAGATTTTGTTTTCACACAAAGAATATAGTGTGCTATGGACAAACAACTGAGTCAAGAGTCAGGGACAAATGAGAACCACTTTGCAAAAAATATTTTGATTTAACTTTCATGTGTCATACTTCTTTACTGAGTGGACGTTTTTACAAAACATACAGCATTATATGTGCATTTTTTTTCTATCGCACCTTGAATGTTCTGCATGAAGACAACATCCTGTTCCAGTTATCTTTTTGTCCGAGAGCAAAAAATATCCAAAAATGAAAATTTCTACAATAAGAAAAAGGTAACACTAATATGTCCTGGCTTTCTTTTAACGTAAGAACTAATTTGCTACTATACTTTTGAGCAAGGCTTTGAACCATTCATGGAACGAAAACAAAAACCAGATACAATTTATATTTTGCTAGGAAAAAAAAATGAAACCAAAAACTTTTTTAATGTTCTAGAACAGAAACATTTATTTGAAATAATAGTAGCCACTTAATAATGTTATTTTTTTGTTCTTTTAATTACAACAAACTAAAATATTTTCTTCTAACAATAACTTGGGTATGGAGTTTACTTCCTGTTTTCCTCTGAACGTCACTCACGTCTTCAGATAGTGGACATAAAGTTACAGGCGGCAGGCGGTGATACAGTGTGAAAGTGAAATGTGGTGTGGTCTCCCTATTTGCAACCAGAGGTAAATATTATGCTATGCACCTTATACAATGTTGGTCTTAGACATCAACTTCATCAATGTTTGATAGATAGGCTACCAAGTAAAGAGAACTAATGTTGGAAATAGCTAGCTAGCTTCAGTTAGGCTAAACATAATGTGCCCCGCATAGCCTATTGGCAAGGTTGTTAACTGCGGTGTTAAAATGACGTAGTTTCTCATTTTTGCCATTTAAACGTTTCTGCACCAAACGAACCAATTGAAGAAAAATTCTGGTTTGAAGCCCTGCTTTTGAGACAATAGGCTACACTTCCCTAAAACCTTAATCAGCCAGACACAGAGGTAAGGTCACAAAGAACAAACAGAAGCAGTCATGGCACACGCACAAACACAAAGAAGGCATGGGGAGATACCTCTCAAAACATCCACACATTGATCAAAACAGTGCAAAAACTATGTAGAACTGTAGAACATTGTGAAATTCACTAGCAATACAATCTACTAGCCCCAGTAGTCTCTGAGGGCAACCCTGAGACATCATGGTAAAATCAGTTGAATGTTTCCCAGATTAGCTCAGATTACCTGTGCTTTTAAAAGATAAATTCCCACCAGCATGACGTTTGAAAAATCTCAAAGATTATTTAATAAATCAGTCAACATAAAATGATGCAGTATCATTAATTAGCAGAATGAGATTCAAGGTTGTTTGTGTTGATGTGTCAGCACTAAAGACATCACCAGAAAACATGCCATACAGTATGCAGATGAAACTCATTTGCATATATACATATTCAGCAGAAGCGAAAAAGGTGGCAGGGGTAACCTTCCAACGTTTCTCAAAATGACTAGAGTGTGATAAGTTCACTTAAAGACTCAAGCTACTCTAAGACCTTACTCCCTGATTGGATCTGAAAGCAACTCTTCATGCAGTCCTCTTCATTGCCCCTTGAACCATTTCACTTTAAGTTTAAACTCCCAGTCGAGTCCCCTCCTCCCTTGCTAAACTGAATGAACAATAAATGAGATGCATTTATGTAGCTGTGCCGCTCTTTGACTTGATATGCTTTTACATAATAAAATATACATTAATGACTTTTGGAATGATGGTGAAAAAAAGAAATCAAAGCCATCTCTGGCACATTTTTAACTGAAAAATATATATATAAAAATGTATATCACACGCACGAACGCACACGCAGACACACACAAACGCACACACAGACACACACACACACACAAACAGACACACACACACACAGACTTTATGTTCTCCAGGTTACAGCTTGTCCAGCTGGCTGAGGCATAAGAGAGCTTGGCCAGTGTGAGAGGGCTAAACGAGCATGCCCAGGATTCTGCTGATGACTACGGCTCTTTTCCAGGTACTGCATTCTTACCGGCGAGTCCCGCCAGGAGAGCTCTGACAGAGACAAACACCACGACATTAGTCTCTCTGCTGTTCCCCCTCTCTTTGGCTTGTTCTACTCCGCTGCTGATTAACAGCCAATAAGCTTTACCTGTCAACTTGAGAAGCAAGCCGATGTGTTTATGCATTGTGTTAAAAGTTATGAACGAGCGCAGCACACATTACATGGTTTATTACTTTTATTTACATGATGGAAAAATTCAACAAGTTCAGATTGGAACCAACAGTAAATGCTTTTGAAAGCTCAACCTTTGACTGTAATGAACAATCAAGCTCCATCAGGAAACAGCAGTGAACTTCTTGACATGTTGTGAATAATTATCATACTTACTGCAAAGCCAAATTGGCAAAAGAAAAGAAATTATGGGAATGCTTGGCAGATATGTACCTCTGTTTTATGGAGGTGGAAACAAAGCATATCCATCCAGATTCACTGCCAAGGACTAAAAGAACAAAAATGACTTCTGCAATTTATGTTGTTTTTCTTCATAGTAGATTACATCTAGTGCAGCTGAATGGACCAAACAATTAATTTCACCCTCCAGATTCCGATAATTTCATTTAATGCTGATAATGCCAGACCACAGGTCACAGAAACACACCACCACATCTTCCAGCAAACTTCTTTTGCAGTAATTATTAACTTACTCAGACATAAAATGAATTCTACATGCATTTTAGAGAATCATTTGCAAAGAAAATATAAAGACCTTGGAAAGACAAACTTTAATTTTTTAAATTCATGCCAGCATTTTTAGACACAGGAAAGAACAGAAGATTAACAGAATAAACTGAAGACATAAAGAGAATATTGGATTGGTCATGGAAAAATGAGGGAGATGAAATTGCACTCAGTTTTGTATAGTGTCCCAAACATATTGTGACATTCACAGATTGATCTGAGAATGTCGTGGGACATTTCAAGTTTTGCTTTTGCAAGGCATACTCTGATTAGAGTATGAGTATTCTGACCTAATCCTTAAAATGTTGATTTACTATGTTTGGCCCTTATTTTCAACACTTCCCTTTAGCTGGAATGCTTCCCGCTGGGATAATGAAAGCAAAATTCCACTGGGAAATACGAAACATTTAGTCATTTTTGACATTATATGAAACCACAGGGTCAGCAGAGTTTTCATCTCACAAAGAAGCAAATCATTCTCAAATTTTTTGGAGTTCAGTTACAATAGCTGTTCGTTTTCAGCACATTGTAATGGTGAAGTATTGTTCAGTATTTGTCTGTGGAATGCTGTGTACCAGGGAACAGGTTTACAGTACAGAGAATATGCTGCATTTTCGAAAATCAAGTAGAGAGGTATTTTTTGAACTGGTATGTTTGAAAAAAAAAGGATCTCTACTGCACTGAATGAGCCATTTTGAAATGACTTAAATCAGCGTTTATCTGACACTAAACTCAATCCTAAAACTAGAAATCCACTGCAGTGCACATTTTAGATCTATCCCTGCTCTAACACAACTGGTTCAACTTATCCGGTGATTATCAAACCCTTGATTCTACATATACATGTAGAATACATATTCTGTGAGCTTGTGGAGTTCATGTATGTGTTTCCAGTGGTTGTGAAAGAGACAGAGAGAGAGAGAGTGACTGAGTGAATATTTTCTATTTTAATTAACAAGTGAATTAGCATGACAGTAAACATTTCATTTGCATATAACAGTGTAAAAACAGAGCAATGCCCTGTGAAGTGGGCAGTTAATAGGTTTAAATAATTCACAATTAAACCCACGGTATTTATTTATTTATTTTTTGGATCTGGTAGCTTTAATTAAGAAACAATGCTTTTTTGTTACAACAAAATTCTGTAAATGCATGAAAATAAATAGTTTGCATCTATATAACATACATATTCTTGTATTATTATACCCATACATTATGTTCCTGTAGCATTCTGTTGCTTGTTTACAGTATGGAAGCTATTAAACCTTGCTGCCTCTAACTTACAGTAGACTATACAGATCGTTCTTATTGTGTACAGTGAGCCTCTGCCTGCGTAATCAATATTTCGGTCAAGGCTTTTCGCTGAAATGTATATACCATTATGGTTTTATTTGGTAACCAAAATTCCAGTACTCTGAGTAAGCTTGGTAAGAACTTAGAGAATGTGTGAAAAAAGCACAGATGAATAACCGAGAACTCACAGAATAGTAATGTGCTTAAAAAGCAAGAGAATGCAGGCATTTTCAGAGGGGAGAATGCAGCTGCTCCGAGGGTGACGATGTAGTAATTTTCCACTTTCTGCAGAATGATTTGGCCCAGCGCTTAGTACCATCAAAATACTGCCAACTCTACAGAACCATAGAGGCAGACACATCCAAATGTTTCTGGTGACACACCAACTTTAATGAATACTCAAGTAAGCAGTGGATAATATTTCAGTTCTCCTAGGAAGATATATGAAATATGAATTCCTACTGTGCTGTGCTGACCTTAATGAGGAACTCTACGACAATAACTTTAACAATACCAATTTAATGATGTATTATCTGTTATCCTTGAAAGAGCAAATTCTTTTTTTTCTGGGTGCCCAAACGATATTTTAGTTGGTATGAGTACAACACACAAAACATCGAGTTGACAGTCCAGAACAATGATTTCAGGTCCTTCAGCATTTGGGATGTTGCAGTTGGGAGGCTCAATGGAGACATTTCACAGCGATCAAAGGGGAGTTCCGAATAATTCATTCCTTGTTTCATCTGGCTTGGACATTTCTAATCTCTAATTATCGTACTCTTGGGATTTTCCAAAACACCTTGTTTTTTAAGCAGAATTTCTTTAATACTAGCGATGAAAACCTGCAGCATCCAGGGGTGCTGAGGAAGACAATGCAGAAGCCAGTACATTTTGAGGTATCAAATCATTCAGCTTAAGACTTGATCAGTGAGTCAGGTATTGTGTTTTAGAACTAATGATTATTTGTTATAATGAGATATCACATGAGATATCATAATAAGCTGCTACTGGACATATGTACATTTTGAAAGGAGAAAAGAGGCATGTCTGATATTTAACCATTGACCAACTCTGAGAGCTCCCAGTAAGCACTCCACCCAGAATGCTTGGCTCAATAGGACATTCTGCTTGTTTGATCTTTATAACTCATGGATCCTAAATGCCACAGTGACTCCAATTAGTTTCCCTTTTTTTTTTTTATACCACGTTACAATAGCACGTCTGTATATTGAAATGACTTTCAAGTATATGAATAAAACGAGCTGTAAATTAACTTTAAAATATCTCCTCAATTCATTATGCAATTTCAAGTGTTCAGCAACAGCTACAATTTTCATTCTTATATTCATTCAGAAAGCACACGGGGCTTGTCTCCATTCAAAGTCTGTCAAGAAAGTTATTAATCTGATGATACTTCAAGAGTTCAATCGGTTCTTGGTGTAAATAAACCTAGTATAAATCACAATCAGTGAAATGAGAGGCCATTACATCTAGCTTGTCTAAACAACTGGGAATAACACGCTGAGGCTAAAGACAAATGCTCTCTTCAGCTCCCTGAGACAAGAGGAGTAGCTGTGCATCCTAAGTAGGTCGAAGCTTAACAAGGCTCTTTGGACACCATTCCTCTGCTCCTCTTCCCCTCTCCAGCCCTGTCCCTGTCTAATGCTAGCTTACAGCACTCCCTGACATGACATGAAAGGCCGCATCCTTTGAGCTTTTCTCCTTCGGAGACTGTTCCTTTCTCTCTCTCTCTCTCTCTCTCTCTCTCTCTCTCCTGACTTTTGGGCTCAGTCCTCTTTGAGGAAGCCTCAGAGCATTGTCAGCAGGGAAGTCACAGTGTGAAATGTGGTTTTGTAGGAAAAGGAGGGGAGGGAGATGGCAGTTTAGACTTTGAGAACAAACTATATGAAAGGACAATTTAATCCAACTGAAGTCACTGCCATCCTCCTAAATCAGGTTATAATACAGAGATGACCTATGCAGACACAAATAACTTTGCATCACTTTATTTGTATCACGGATGAGATGGTGAATACCATTTCCAGAATTTTCACAGTTCTACACGCACACATCATAACCACGTTGACTGACCAATTATTACAGATTCCGAGTACATAACAACAAGTACAAGAACAGCAAAAATAACATTAACAGCAAGAAGAAAAGTAATCATAATCATTATCGTAATCATAATCGTAATAGGAGAGGCTAATGTTGCAATTTTTTCCACCATGTGTGTAATTCAGTCCTTTGAAAACAAGAGGTCAACTTGTTTAGCAATTATCCCTCTGCACCTCCCCAGGCAGGAAAATTGATAAAGTCATTAGCTTCAGTTAAGGACCAGTGAGAATCGCAGATACTGTCATGTTCAGTGCAGTTTGACTGTCAGAGACACTGCCACTGCCACTGCCTGTATAATTTCAGGTTGTTGTGTTTTTTTTTAAGTTACTGATGATTGTGAATCTGCAGTGATATGCAGGCAGGTTAATGTCTGTGAAAGTTATGTGATAGGAAAAAACTAGATGCTCTATAGATGATCTATGGATCGTGTCAAAATCATGGTCATGGTCTCTGACCAAATTTCCAATCAGATCCAGGCAGTTCCAACTGGATTTAAGCAATTCCAATTGGATTTAGGCAGATCAGTGCTGACAGCTGAAATTTCAATGCTCATGATGTTTATTATAGAACCTCTTTAAATCACATGTTGTCATCATGAACTTTTTCTTTTTTCTTTTTTATGGCCAGAAGACTCATAATTTCCTTAACAAAAAAACTAGCACGAAACAGTTCAACTCATCTGAACTGAGGAAATTATATTAACAGACCTTCTGCTCCTCAGAAGCTGAATAACATTTTAAAAGTCTGTGCAGCTGCTTGCTGTCATTTTTAAAATCAAATTAGCTAATTGCTTTTTGTTGTGTTAATGCACTGTGAAAGCTTCAGAAGGCTTCAGTATCTCTTAATAAAATCTACAGAACATGTTATTCACCTGGAAAAGCTTTCATTAATTAAACCGAAGAAATAAAGCTTAGGAATAAAAAAAAAAACAAAACTGTCTGAATAAGTTTTGTGGTTCTCGCTATTTTTTATTTCATACTTGTGAAAGGAACTTTTCATAGACATATTTATTTTACTGTTTCTTTGTTCCATGTCTCAAAAATGTTTTTTTATTTTTAAAGTGGTATATGCAGCATATCCATTTGTCATTTCATTTCTTAAATGATTAGTTTACACAGAATTCCTCTCAGTAAGTGACCTCATCAGCTCTCTCAAGCCAGGTTGAGAAATGAGGTAAACACAAAGTCTCAGCTCATCGCGCTCTGTTGACTTTGATGTTGGGGAGAAAAGACGTCAGTCTGCTGTTCTCCACTAGTGACGTGTGAGCCTGAAAGAAGGCCCTTTGAAAGGGATTTAGGGAAGGGCAAGTTTTACGTCCTGAATTATGCTGTCATGAGGATCAATGAGTCAGATAAAGTTTTTAAATGAGATCTGTTCGGCATCTTAAACCTAGTGAGAGAACATTATTTTCTATTCTCCCCATCTTTCTCTCTCTGTTTCGCCCTCTTTCTCCCTGTCTGTCTCTGTCTCTGTCTCTTGTCTCTGTTTCTGTCTCTGTCTCCTGACCTATGTTATGAGCATTCTGCTCTTCCCCAATTCACTTAATAATGAAAAGCTAAATACTAATGAGAAATAGGGCAATAACCTAGTGTGTGTGTGTGTGTGTGTGTGTGTACGTGTAAGAGAGAGTGTTAGTGAGTGTGAGAGAGGGGGTGTATACAGGAAGAGGGAACAACAAGCATGAACAACAAAAACATATCTGATAACTGACATACACACCAGGGAAAGGGGGGGGGGAGGGTATGTTCTCGTCAGCACAACCCCTGCGGTTTATGGTTGTTGTTTATTTTCACTGTTTGTTTTTTTTTTTTCTCTTTGAAAAAATCCCTGCATGAGTATGTGTCACCCTTGAGTGATTCCTGGGCAACAATGGGATACAGTGGTGTGGGATCTTTGCAATGTGATATTCTAGGTTTCTAGGAGTTGTCAGATATACCTGTACACAAACACAACTCCAGTTCCAGTTCATAAACCATCACAGTACTCACCCCCCCCAACTATGATCTCCTTCAGGCTGATCAGATCTGGCATCCTTCTTCCTGGAGACCAACTTCACATTACCACTCCACCACTGCCAGTACCAGCATGGTCTCCTTTTTCAGACAGTCACAAAAGTAGCCCCTCCTCTTTCTGAGGGACCGTCAACAAATAAACAAACCCCAAACAAACAAACAAACAAACAAACAAAATGTACTCGTATGTATGTGTGTATATGCATGCGTATGTCCTTGTGGATGTAAAAGAAGGGTAACCCATTTCCTTCCTCTAACACCAATAATGTGTCCTACAATGTGTCCAAATGGACACAATGAAGTGTTCTGGAGGGAGGCGTGTCTTCATGCTCTCAAAAAAACTAGCTGTAATGTAATAATGCAATGAATGATAACATATGTATGGCTGACACGGTAACAGGACTGCCAAAGGCTGATGTTCAGTTGGAAATAGATTTTGAGTACAAAAAGAGTACACAGGACGAGGCATTTACCTTGCCATAGACAATTCTGTTCAGTGGGGCACACTTTGCTATGCCATATTACCACACTAATGTTCTCTGTGTGGATGTCTTCTTAAAATGATCATCTTCCCCTCTCTTGCCAGAACTCCCGCTGCCTCTTGGGTCAATTTAATGCACATCTTTAAATACAGACAGCCATTAAGGCAAAAGGGGAGGTGGAAGGGGTTGGGGGGGGGGGGGGGCTTTCTAAGTGCTCCGATCACGATAATGTAATGTCCTGGAACGCAGGAGGAAGTCTTGCTGTGTTAGATCCCATCTAAAAGCAAGACTCCCTAACTTTTCACTCATTAAAGTAGACACGCCTTCTAGAAATCTCCATTTAGTTTGGCAGAGATTTATGAAATCACAGAGCTGTGCTGAATAATTAATCCCCTAACTCAGCCACAGGGCAAAAGCCTGGTAGCCATTAGGGCTGTGTTGTTTAGAGCTGATAAGTCTATGTACACAGCATTGTGATCTCAGGGGTACACCCACTCATGACTAACAAAGGTGTTAGGTTACAACCAGAGTCGTTTCTCCCCAGCCTAATACCTTCAGCCTTTGTTGCTTTGCAGCTGAATAAATTCTTGAATAAATGCACGTGTTTATGTCTCTTGTGTGTTAAGGGATGTCTGGTTTGTGTGCAGAACTTGATGTCGGTATTGCAGTGACCATTTAACGGGGTAAAAAGTAGATCATGACATTTAAATGAGGGTTGGACGAGTACTTTGGTAATGTGTTTTATGGAAAAAAAAGATCAAAGAGTTCATATATATTGGATAAGTGGAGACCAGAGTCATGACATGTACAAGATGAATGTTATACACTACACAGCTGAGCAATGTATTTCCCATATGTTTTTGCATAGCTATTGCTACTTCTCAAAAGTATCACACATAAGATTATCTGTTCACATGAACACTTTTTGAGTTATATGTTCCATCCTCTGTGTTATTAGAGAGTAACTACACTGTGGGTTTGTTTGAGTTACAATATGCCTTGAAACAATAGGGTGGGCAAAAAAATACCAGTCCCATAGGATTTGTCATAAATACAAAAGCAGCTAATTTAAGATCCTGTTTTCTGATTGGTCAAAAATATTTTGTTACCTTGGTATAATCATAATACATTGACTATCAGGCTTTGTCACAATACTGGGGAGTATACCATAGTGTCAAATGTATATAAAAAATGCACAAATTCATACACATACCAAAAATGAGAGAGGACCCAAGAACTCTGCTCATCTGATGACAATAACTGATGTATGGACTTTGCAGGCCTACAATGGATACAAATAATTGTTTTCCTGCCTCAAAGAGAAGAGAATCAACCTTTGGCGTCCACAGAAAATGGAGTAGAAGGATTTCCATTACAGAGAAATTGGTTCATGATTGAACTTTAAAATACATTTTTTATTCTATGATTGAACAGCAGAGAAGGTGTGACTGCGTAAGCAGAAATATCAGTGTTGTGTGTGTGTGTGTGTGTGTGTGTAAGTGAAAACAAGACAGTGTATGTGTCCATGAGAATGAGTGTGTGGGTGTTTGAGTGGAAGTGGAAGTAAGACAGCATGTTTATCCATGGGAATGAGAATTTGTGTGTGTGTGTGTGTGTGTGTGTTGTGTGTTGGAGTAAACTAATCTCAGCCTCTTTTGGAATCGTCAGTGTCATTTCCTCCATTAATATTTTCCCTCAAAATAAAATGGCATTGTACAAAAAAACCCCAAAAACAAACAAACAAAAAAAACTCATTATGCTTTGACCTCACGTTCATGTGTCTGATAGAATATTTTATTTTTCTGTGTATGACTACACTAGGAGACAAGTGTTTAGAGTGATCATGAAAATGTACCTTTTACATAACTGCCATATCACAAATTAAGCTGGAGTGGACTGATTGTGTTTTGAGCTGTGAATAAATTAAAAAGCACAACCATCCACATTTGAACAAGTGAAATACCTTAAAATGTGGAAACAGAAAATATACATTAACAAAACTTTGTTGCTATCTCTGTTTGTCATGAGGCCATCGTAAGACTGCTGTAACAGGTATCATGATTGATATAAGTTCAGTATATATATATATAAGTCGACGGTATAAGTGTATAAATTTGGTCAGTATCAGACAAAGCATCAGATCCATTCATAAAACAGCAGTGTGACTGTGTGTTACAATGCTACTGGGCTTCCTGAAAGAGTGATGTTAGACTACAGTTTATAAAGCTGGGGCATGCTCCAAATTAGATCTTACATGTATATGTGCATATGTATCTGGAAAAGCGAGAGAATGAGGGGTGAGGGATCAGGTTGAGAAAGGTCTGTGTGTGTGTGTGTGTGTGTGAGAGAGAGAGAGAGAGAGAGAGAGAGAAATAGAGAGAGAGAGACAGACAGACAGACAGACAGAGAGAGACAGAGAGAGAGAGAGAGGGAGAGAATAAGAGACAGAGATATATATTTGACCTGAATGGTGAGCCACTGAGGAAAATCAGTGTGAAATCCTGGCGCACTCTGTGGCTTTATGCTGGAGACTGAACTGTACCTGGCATGTGATGTAGCAAAGTGAAAACTCCATCGCCAGCTCCAACCCTACAACTCACAAATACACCTTCTGACTGCCCTGCCTCTTTCAGCTCAAAACCAAACTATTCACACTTTCCTCTTCATCCTTTTATTTATACATCTTTCACCTCTTCACATTCTCGGCAGTGTCTCTCAGTCTGTGCGTGGAGCCTGATGATGGGAGAGACACTGAGTGCCAGTCTGAATGTTAAATAAGCTTGGCGAGATGGAAACGGTACTTTCTGTGTCTTCACTAATACTGATGAGAAGATTTGTGTGTAGAGAATAAAGGAGTCTGGACCAAACACGTATCATTATGTCCTGCTGAGACAAGGCCCCTCTCAGGTCCGTCTGAAAACAGATTGGGGAAACTGATCTCATTAAGCTGTGGAAATGGAGTGATGGAGATGTTAATAGGTGTAATCCCCCAGGGCTACTGTCACTGCAGAGCTTAGCATGTGTAACACACACGCGCACACACACTCGCACGCACGCACACACACACACATGCACACACACACACACACACACACACACACACACAGAAACTATCCTGCAGAAGGATCACCACTTCCATAGCTGACTAGTTATATCTATTCTGTCAATGTTCCTAATGAAGCTATGGTGACAAGCTGGTGTGTGTGGGTATGTGCATGTGTGGTTGTGTGTGTGTGTGCACTGGTAGTGTTTGTAGACGTAAGAATTCAGAGGAACGTGTCCCTAGTCTCCAAGCGGGAAACATATCTCCTTTATTCAAGAACTCTTCGCTAAAATTATTCAAAATCAAAAGTATTTAACTGCTTAGAGACTAGGGATACATATCATGTTCTTCTAAATTCTTACTTCTGCATACACTACCAACGTGCGCACGCACACGCGCACATGCGCACACACACACACGCACGCACGCACGCACACGCACACAGACACGCACACGCACACACACGGCAAACATAGCTCCTTTGTTGAAGATGTCTGCCAAAATTATTCAAAATCAAGAGTGTGTTTAATATTGGAATGATGCAGGCTTTGTTATCACTCACTGCTATGCAGGATTTGTATAATTACACCTTTGACTGAGGTAAATATGAGTGGAAATGGCAATCCGCTCCATTAAAATGTTCCATCAACCTACAGAATGAGGTAAAACAACTTCAGATAAACCATACCATGTGTCTGACATGAGAAAATAATACTTATGGGAGGCATCAAGGGATAGGAAAAAAAATCAACAACAGAACAAAAACAAAAAAAGCAAAAAGACTTCAAATCAACCCGACACACATGATAGATAGGCTAAGACAGATTTTATTGATGTTATCGTCCTCTGTGGAGAAGAGCAGAAGATCAGAAGAGAACTTAGTGGTTTTCAAAAGCTTTCCTAAAGGAACTCTGATGGGTACCACCACATAAAAATCAGTACAGCAGAGACAGTAAGGGTTTTTTTATCGCTGTAAAGAAACAAAGTTGAGAGTCTCAAACCAACAGAGATTTTATTTAACATATCTAGGCTATATATGAAGCAGATAGATTTGATTTGAAATGTCTAGACTTGTTAGGTTTTTCTGCAAGTCACTAAATGTCAGCCACATCCCAGAAAAGAAAAGATAAGGAAAGAGACAGTTTATATGGCCATGTGAGAAGACAAGGAGTGGGAGCATGCATAATATATTCTGGTCAAAACAGAGATAGAACAAAACAAAATAGTTATCACCATTTTCTATCAGTTTTATTAAAATGTTTCCAAATGTCTTGTTTTACAGCATTTAATACCATAACCTTATTCTCTTGCTCACACACACACACACACACACACACCACTGTGGCCACCTGTTGTTTTTTCTTATTTCATCTTCCTCCTCACTGAATTTCTTAATATCAATGGTTCTTAATGAGCTCTTATGTCATTCAGGTTTTTTCATTTCCTCTACCTTTAAATTGGTTCTGTGAGCTCACCTACCAGCTGGAGCCTGTGGACATAGTTTTTTTTTTTTTTTTTTTCAAGCTTAGCTTTGCTGAATGTAAGTGATGGATAAATCTCCTTGGCTGATGCAAT
Source organism: Chanos chanos (assembly GCF_902362185.1). NCBI lineage: Eukaryota > Metazoa > Chordata > Actinopteri > Gonorynchiformes > Chanidae > Chanos > Chanos chanos. The sequence continues at coordinate 37,508,607 of NC_044498.1, read as the reverse complement.
AGAGCGTGTGGTGCGGCTGTCAGTCTGGGCACTGGCAGGTGATTCCTCCTTGTCTGGATCTATGGTATTATGAGGACCATTTGGAAAGCGTGCGAAGCTACGGTGCTTCCTATCGCTCAAAGTCAATTTCTATGTCCGTCTTCCTGTCCCCCTAATCCATGCATTGTCACAGCAGCGTGGTTTGTCTTGTTCCAAAAGGGATTTGCAGTGTGGCAAAAGAGACAGGGTCGTTTTTTTTCTTTTTTCCATGCTCCGACAGGATTTACACCTCCAGTATGTGTGAGCTATGTTGGAAGTGTAATGGGTGTGTATGGGGTGTGTGTGTGTGTGTGTGTGTGTGTGTGTGTGTGTGTGTGTGCGTGTGCGTGTGTGTGTGTGTGTTTGTGTCTGAGTGTGTGTATTTTCATAGAGATGCACACTGGGGAGCCTTAAACAAATGAACAGTGTCAACCACTCAGTGGAATGTGAATTCTCCTTTGTTTGACCTCTCTAGGCTTCTCTCTAAAGTAGAATTCTAATTTCATGGCAAATCCACAGCCAAACAAGCTCAACCCTGAAGCCATAAATGAAATCCTTCATGCCATGAGAATCTCATTCATACGTAGTGAAATAAACCTGACTTTATTAACAATTCCACTAAAACCCACAGTTATCTGTCATGCATTTCTGTGATGTGGGTAAAACACTGAGGTTGGTTAAAACCTATGTGAATGACACTTCTGAGGTTTCAAAGACCAAGGTATGAAGAATCTACAGTGTTATGGAAATTTGCTGCTCTTTCAGCCATACACCTGCACTCAGACATTTTGGTCAGGAAGTCTTATTACAAGTAAATTAATATTGTGACCTAAAATGCCATGTAAAAAAAAAAGGAAAAAAGGAAGGAAACTCAGAGAAGAGAAGAGAAGAGAAGAGAAGAGAAGAGAAGAGAAGAGAAGAGAAGAGAAGAGAAGAGGACTTGCAGCTTTAAGGTAAAAGGCTCTTAAGGTAACAGGCTCAACTTCTCTGCAAACCAGGATGAATAAAAGAATCAATTAACATTGCTGGGCATCACGATATGAGAGGAAGGTTAACATTTCAGCCAAGGTTAAACTGAATTGGATTATCCTGAAATACAAAATCGAAAACAGGTCATCCATAACCTCTGTGCGCCAGTCAGCACGGACTCTGCTCATCTATCTGGCTATCTGAGTCAGGTAGGCTACGCAATGTCAGTACCTAATGAAATTAAGCTCTTTGTTAAAAAGCTGACTGGAAACTCTCACACCCACAATCAATTCCTCCCTGTGTCTGGTGCTTTGAGCTTTTTACTTTTTAAATACACAGGCACAACTGGCATAAAGAGGTAGCATTAGAGGGAGAAGGGAAGGCAATGAGAGGAAAAAAAGAAGAAGAGAAAGAGGAGAGAAAGCCTTAGTTCATGAAATAACGGTACTTTTCACTTGCATGTTGATATGAAGGTCTGGGTTCTAAGTTTTTTGACACAGGAAGTCTTTTCATGTTTATCTCTTCAGTGTGGCTGCACTATTCATAGAACCTTTTTTTTTGATGCACATTACTTTCCAGTTGATTTCTGTTTTCAAAAATTACAATGTCAGTTGAGTTGAGTGCAAGCATCGACCCGTGTAATTTCTTCTTGAACACCTGTAGAGAACAACACTGAGAAAAGTATTGAACACCACATTGAAAAAATTCCTCTGTTCATCTTATCAGTCTCCAGGGAGGAGACCAAACTTTTAAAATCGGAAAAAAAGGTTACCAGGAGACACTTGGTTCTCCCTTTGTGCCAATGATTTTTTGGAGTAAAAAAAAAGAAAAAAAAGAAAAAATCCAAATAGAACATCAGCAGCATCAAATAACAATCTTCTCATCAGAACACTGTTCACTCAGCATCATAACTAATTTTTGCAATGAGGATCTTGACATTATTATATTTGGTGCCAATTACACTCTGAACAGAGACGGAGTGCGTATTCACCAGAATATCAAGGGAACCAAAAAAATAAGACATTCTTCAGACCAATATAAAAAGCCCATCAGGAGAATTTTTTTGAGTATTTTTTTTTTTTTCCAGAGGGATATTTGCATTGCTAATTCAGGTTGCCCTTCCCCTGGCTCTGATGCTGTGCTCCACTTTCTCAGACTGCAGACTCTCTGTTTGTGCTCTTAATGAATCTTTTCAGCAGTCAGACAAGGGATTTCAATGCGCACAGAATTTATATCAATAATACTGTCTCTACATCACCTCCTGTCTGGTCTAAAACCTGGTCCCTTTGACATAACTCAAACAGAAGTCTAAAAAGCAAATTCAAACATTATAGAATGCACTGTATTTTTCATCCAGAAGACATAATGAGGGCACTCAGTGATAAGGCAGGATGAAACAAAACAGGTTGTCCTATGAGGAAAAGTCAAACACGGACACACGTTTCTCAATAAATCTGCCAGGAAGAGATGAGACTCTGAAGTTTTTTTCGCTCAAAAAGTCTTTTCCATCTCTTGCCAAACAGGGATTTTGCCTTTGCTACACAAGACGACCCCTGCTTAGCTCTTTAGGGGTTTGTGTGCTGCAGTAGATATGTTAATGAATTTCACACATTCTACGGGACCTGCTGAAATAAGTGCCGTATGTTACGCAGTACAGACTTGCAACTGTGAAATAGAAATCGGATCCATTCTTAGAATTTAAGCGATTTCAGAGTTAGTTAATGTTCCCTTTGTTACACGTGATGTGCCCCTAAAGATTTCAATTTAACGATAAGATTTTAGGTTTCTCGCTTTCAGGGAAATGTCTGAGCTGGAGAATAATTTTATGAACTTATTTCTGAATGGCAGCAGTTCAGAGATTTATTTGAAACACCCCAGTGTTATCCGCAACTCAGTACATGAAATGTGTAGATTACATTTATAGCAGGACTATTGACTGGCATTGAGGGAGAGCTGATGGTCATCACTCATGTCATATAAAGTGTGCTTGAGAAGCCAAATGCCAGTGCTCACATTCAAAAGCATGCTTTGGAGAAACATATAAGGGATGAATAAATGCTGAAATGGGTGTTTGGAGAAACAGCAGAGAGGGTGATGTGTGTGTGTGTGTGTGTGTGTGTGTGTGTGTGTGTGTGTGTGTGTGCGCGTGTGTGCATTGGACCTTTTGGAAGTATCAAAATCAAAGTAAATAAAATACTCTATTTGTGTACTGCCATTCTTCCCCTGATGCCATAGCTGACCCCTTTATAAATAGCCCACTGTTTTGTGCTTTTCCGGGGTGAGTGAGAGCATATCTAAGTGGCATACACATGTCTCTGTGACTCACATCACTGCCACGCTTTAATATCATTGCAGTGAAATGTTGCTCAGTGTATAAACAGAATAACAGAGCCATATGCATCCTACAAGGTTATGGCATATAATTACTCATACAAATCACCTCCAAGCAAAATCACATTATTCATGAACCATTGCTTTGACTGAGATATACAGACCTAATCAGTATGACTTGAAACACAGCTGAGAAAAATTAATCAATAGAACAAAATCAACAAAAAAAAATCTCTTTGCAAACAGACTGAAAGGCTGTACAGGGGGTGTAGCTATCTTTGGCAAGCATCAGTACTGGACTTGTGTTCAAAAGCACAATTATCCTGAAACAATGTCTTTACGACATTAGACAAACACAAACTGAATGCCTCAAAACAGCTGTGAAGTCTTAAGCCCAGCTGAAATTCCATTGTTCAGACTCACTGTTTCTAGAAATGGACTCATAAAAATGTATGCAGAAAATCACTCAACATTTGAGCCTTTTATTAAAGTGTTCAAAATTTGCTGTTGTTGATGGTTATGTGTATGTGTTTGCATGCGTGTGTGTGTGAGACACACTTGATTGTTCAGATAAGTCAGCTGGCAAGTATGAATTTAAACATCAAAAACTCCTTGATTTCTCCAGTATGAATAAGAAAAGAAAAAGCAAAACCACGATAATTTAGTAATAGAAAATAGCATTGAGGTCTAAGTAGGCTAAACGATAATCCCTCAAAGCTGTGGGTCCATCTATCTTGGTCGTGTTTTCATTTGGTGACAAGCTTAATCTGACTAAATGCAGTTAACATAAATATGACGGATGTTTTTTCCGCTGTACCGTGAGCCTGCCATTCCCACGTCTCTCTGACCAATAAAGAAAATGCGATGTCAAGTATGACTGATAAATTGATTGATTGAGGTCATATTATTTCTGTCTCCTGTTTTTAAGTGAATGACTGGCCTTTACACACTATGGGACCTGACAACACAAACCCACATTTTACTCTACCGATGCATATGTCACAGAGGAGAAAAAAAAAAGAAAAATACAGCTTCCGAAAACTGGCACGACATATTATTTTGAAGATTCAGTCCTTCTGTGATTCTGAAAAAAGAAAGCCCAGCGCATAAGTGTTATTTCTCTGTAATCCTCCTCGATTAATAACGTCAGTGAGACCGGGGTACGTTGTTTGACTCAGCGAGAGCCAGTTGAAATGCTTATCTGAATTGTGTTTGAGCGGCGTTCTTGATGACCAGTTGCTGACGGAAACACATGGACGCGTGGCAGTTTGATTTAAGTCGGTGGCAGTGGCTTACAGCAGCTTCTTGCATGTGGATGTAAGCGTCATTAGTTTCCAACCCAAAGGGTGAAAGCTTCACCGCGAGCAATCGGAGCAGCCTGTAACTGGGATAAATGCTAGCATTCATCTGTTCCTGACACCACTCAGGCTCTGTTGAACTTTAAATTGAGATACTCTGGTAATTCCACCTGAGGGCTAAACACAAAAAACACCACACAAGTGGAGATAACAACACATTTGACCCCATCATTCAACAATATATACACACCAGCCTGCAGGATACAAAAAAGAAAAGACGAGTGGAGAGAGAGAGAGAGAGAGAGAGAGAGAGAGAGAGAGAAAAGAGTGAAATGCTGTCTTGTTCTCTCTCTTCCTCTCATTCTCTCACACTTAATGTATCTTTCTCTGGACCCCCAAGCCAGGATTATTGACTGTCTGCCAAGTAGCATTGTTCACTCTTTCGGTAAACCTTGATCTAGTTCATTAGCTTTGGGGGGCAGGAAAGGTGCACTGCATTGCAGGTGAATGGAACCCTCGCCTACTAAGCCTGTACTTCAGTCAGCCTGAGAACCTTTGAATAGCTACCCGTTAGGGACTCAGAAAAAACTACAGCGACTTGCACAAACAAGTGAAGTTGTTGTTGTTTGAAGTTGTTGAGAGGCAGAGGTTTTGACCTCTCTTTTTGGATGTTGTATAAAAAGACTTTGAGGTTATCAGAGAGCTGCACTCAGGGTCCCTGGGCTTACTCCACAAATAACAGTGTGGACGCTTTATGCTTCTGACTCCTCTTGCATTGTAAAAGATGTTCTTATTTACGACTGTTTTATGCCTTGTTTCCTCACCGCCTTTATGTTGCCAGCAGATTTTATATGCAAGAGGCTTTGTTATTTATCACAGGGCGGAGGCAGAGGTACAGCCCTGGCCTGGAGTGTTAAATCACATAGCCCTGAAGCCTGAGAGCTTTAACTCTAAGTAAATGAAGTGAACCTGGACAAGAGGTGGGGGGGGGGGGGGGCTTTGAAAATGCTTCTATTCTCGGACGAATGAGCTCTGACATCGGTGAGGATGAAACTGAGCTAGCGCGAGAGAAAAAGGGTGAAGTAACCTTAGCGAAACGCTAGGCACTCCAGCTCTAGAGGGGTCGGCATGCCGTAATTAAGAACGTAATTACGTGACAAGTAATTTCCAGATCTTTTCACCTTTTTCCCTCCGTCAGCAGCACTACGTCCTCCTCAGAAAGAGGGAAAGAAAAAGGAGAAGGGGGCTGTGTTTAATGCCTGATAGAGTGGAAATTGCCTCCAGTTTCTCTCCCCTCATTTCCTCTTGAGATAACAAACCCTACAGATTTCCAGAACATCTCACTTCCAAGGACACACACACTGGGTAGAGGAGCAAGAGGGGACACTTCTTAGAGAGAGAGCTGCATTTAGTTTGAAGTCACTACACAAATGATATCATCTAATGGCCTTTTCAAATATGGTTGTTGAAAGTTTTACATAGTCATAACATTTTAATGCAATCTCTGAAAATGATCACCCGACAGAAATATTGCGTTTTGAAAGATTTAATTACGTTATCGCCTTACAGAAAATTATTCTTACGTTTTCAGACATTAATATTTAATGCAGAATAACTTGAGATAGTTTGATCAACATTTTGAATTAAAAAAAAAAATGCTATGGTCTCACACAGTCAGATCTGGGACATTATGTGTCAGTTTTCTCAGGGTAAAAGTGTTGATCTAAGATTATTCCCTTTGGACGTATTTAGAACAACTACATAAAATGTACCCTAGATCAGCACTCTTTCTCTGGAAAATACCATACAAATGATCCCTGATCATCTTGTGAAGTTACAGGGAACAATGGAATGCAGTTAGTGTAGCTGTAAAGTAGTGAGGGATGAAAGCACTGTGAATAAAGGTATGCTGAAGGAATGTATGACGACACCACCCAGCCTCCCTAACACAACTTATTGTTTCTCCTTACGTACACTTATTAAACCCTCTGCCTCTGCCCTCGGACTCATTACTTTGGATAACACATTAAGGCTTGTACAAGTCTGGACTCTGGGCTTCTAAAAAGTACATCTCACATCATTGTCCATTGACTTTAGGTTTATAAACAGTATATATATATTTATATATATATATGTGTGTGTGTGTGTGTGTGTGTTTGTCTTATGATAAATGACAGTGTGATGACCCATTCTTGAATGAAATAGACTAAGATTACCGGTCATCACCGGCACTCCTTACTGTGTAAGACCTGGTATATTTGCTAGAGCAGAATGGGCAGGTAAGCCAACATGCACATTGCTTTTATCTTCTGTTCATCTGGAGTGTAAAATCTCTCTGTTCTCTACTTATTAGGTCCGAGCTGACTCAGAGGCTTAACTTTTCCTCAGAGCTACACAGTAAAAGCTACGCCGATAAAACTCACGCCTCTATTTTTAAAGGGTGTGTATTTTCAGGACGGGGTCTATCTTCAGGGTCATTAAGTCTCGCTGTTTTCAATTTTTTAAAACTAGAACAAACAGTCAGGGAATATTCTGTACCGAACAGAGCTCAATTTTTCCCCCCCCCACTGATTAACAATTACACCAGAGAGGCTCATTTTAACTAGCAAAAATGAACTCCAATCATTTTGCCTCTATAGCCTAAAGTTTCTATCTGAGGAAAATTACGTTCATTCTAGATTTCAGTCCACCAACTCTGAACACCCCTTCTCCATTAAAAAAAAAAACTTTATAATAAAGAAAACTGTCTTTCTCCCAGTACCAACTTAATCATTGTGCTACATTTACTGTTTTGCTGAGGAATAATACCAAAATTTCCTTCCAAGTAATTTTGTATATCATTTTTTTTAAGGTACTAACCAAAGACACTCCTTGAAAAATGAAAGCACCCAGAGATAGCACAGAGCTACACTGCACATACACCGCCACTTTCATGTAAAGGAATCAACACTGAGACCAGCTTGTTACTGTATCTGTGCATCTTCGTGTGTGTGTGTGTGTGTGTGTGTGTGTGTGTGTGTGCATGTGTGTGCATTCCCCGCAGCAAAGTCATAATTATTAGGCTCTGTGAACATGTTTATTCACCACAAGTAATGCAGTTGCCCAAGAAAGAGCTAGTGTACCTGCAAATTTCTGTCAAACCTATTATCTTTTAAAACCTTCATGTCCCCTGTATCACTGATAATAAGACAGTCAAATGAAAAATGTATAAATGCAAAGAAACAAAAATCCGAACCGCCCCCACACACACATCTTGATATTATTTGGAAGGAAGATACAATCTGAAAAATAAACCATTACAATACAATGTTTCAACCCATGAGGGACTACTTACGCTTTGTGGAAAAAGGGCCAGAGGCCAGCAACTCTCTTTAGAGCCCTGAGAAAAACACAGTTCTTGCCAAATATGTGGAGGTCAGTTCATGAATACAGAGACAGAGAAAAAGAGAAGGATGTTTCCCATCATGACAGCATTTCATGTCATGACCATTCATCAGATGCTGACTATCTTTCACTGAGCTTTTCAGCGCCAGCAGGCAGACAATCGAACACAACACTTATCCCATCAGCCAGGGCTGTTATCATCATAACATTGAAAAACAATGTTAACAAACTGGATCATTATCAGCTGTCATAGTGTGGGGAAGAATCATTCTGTCAATGCTGTATCTGTATGTATGGTGAAATGTGCCTTAAAATGTTAAAATAGTGCTCATGGTTTACACGAATAGCAGTTATACCACATGCACTGAAGGATGAATCTCAAACTGCTTTTGCTATTATGTGTTTGTCAAACCAAAACAAATGTTAATTTACCAGCTGTCCACCTAATGTAATAAATCCACAATACAACGAAATGAACAAATGAATGAATGAATGAATGAGTGAGGGTTTTTTCACCTTTTAGAGCAGTGAGCATGGGTTAGAAATTGCTAGTTAAATCAGGCTGAGAAGAGCATCAGAATTTCTGAGCATAGAGCAGGATAAGCATGATAACTCAAATAAGCCTGTGTGGTAGAATATCTTGTAAAGATCTCCATCTCATCATACAGCATTTATCAAAAACACTTCAACATCAAACAAAGCAACATTTTTGTTCAAGAATTACTGGTATAATTATCAAATTAAATCTAAATATCTTGCCGTACTAGTGTCAAGTTTGAGTTCAAGTCTGGGTAGGCATTTGTGGAACTGTCTGTGTTTGGTGGTTTCAGGGTGCATGTGTGTGTGTGTGTGTGTGTGTGTGCATGTGTGTGTGTGTGTGTGTGTGTGTGTGTGTGCATCTGTCTGTCTGTCTGTCTGATGCTGTCAGCAAATTGTGCTGACAAAGTGATTGTCATTATCACCAGTAAACAGGTTCTGGCTGTTTGTTTGTGCTTGGGGATATATTTACCCTTGCCTTATGCTGAAACATCTCAAAGTGAAATTAGTCAAACATATCACGTATCAAATGCTGCATGTTACCGTCTCTCCCATCTCTAGGTGATTAAGCCAGGGCCTCACAGAAAGTAAAGATGAATCTTTGCATGAAACTGTTATAAGCCAATGATGTATAAATAACACGCTTCATTTATACTGTTGCAATGCAAAAGGGACACAGCAAAATAGCAGGGACATAACTGAAGTTAATTAGGGACAATGAACCACTGCTTTGAGTGAGCATATTGCTTTCCTGTACATGCTGTTGAGTTCCATGGAGTGTCGACGGCCCAAACAGACACCAATAATTGAAACTGTGTGTTCCCATTTATTATGTCAATACCCTGTTCCACGTTGCACAGTTACCCCACAGTTACCCAGGTAGTTTCCTTAAATAAATTAAAAAAGAAAAAATACAATAGAATTCACAATGCACAAGACAATACAACCCCACACAAAAAACAACATAACACAGCACAATACAATAACCATAATGGCATCACCTCATATTAATATCATTCATGAGTAGAAAGAAAAATAAGTGAGGAATTAAGTTAAATTAATAAGTGAAAAACTATAAAGAAAAGGAGCCTTGATAACACTTCGAATATTATAATTTTGTGTATTTCTAACATTAACTTGTTTAACAACTACATCACAAACTTTGTTCAAATGTTGTTAGGATTTAAGGTGTTATTGTTTCACTTTCTTTCATTTTCAATATATGGCAGCACCATCACCTAACATAATTTGAGAGATGTGATGATTAATATTGTACAATTTGCAATGTTTATCTGTTCGATGTATCTCAACTGATTATTTCTAGCATTAAATGGGCATAAAAAATCCATAGATTAAGTTAGCCTTGCTAATTCCAGCAAGATGAAAAGTATATTTTGGTACATACTGAATATCTTTTTTATTCAGTGATAATATTATAGTTATTTAGCTAATACTGTATATAAATATAATGCATTACACCTTAGCAACGAATTGGAGCACATTGTAGTTTGAGTTAGCATATTTTTTCAGCTAGTAAGCTAGCTAACATTGCCAGTCCTGTATGAATCACAGTAGCATTTTTGTGAGTTAAAACAAATCAAGCTTTTTTCTGACATGTAGTTTTATAGTGTTCACAATCCTGCTTTTGTTCTAGTAAAGTGTCTGAAACTTGCTACTCTTTGCTTCTTTATTGTAGCTATTCATTTCTCTTTAAGTCACAGAAATGGCCATGAACTGAGGGCACTTTTCTTCTTTCTCTCTCTCTCTCTCTCTCTCTCTCTCTCTCTCTTTTTTAAATCAAGACCTGAATTGAATGGGGTGTCTATGTGTTCCAGTATCTTTATAGTCATGGCTGGAAAAAAAAATAGCATCACAGCTACCCTCTAATGTTAAGAGAGAATATAAATTCTGTTATATCTTTTCAAATGACATGACTTTAAGCCTGCAAAAGCATTTATAATTCTATCAAAGTGGTGCATAATGCATTTAGTGTATAATCTGTTTAATGTACTTTGTATTATTTAGATTTATGTATGACACATATCCAATTAAACCAACTGATCTGTAAAGAAAAAAAAAAAAAAAAGAAAGTCCAAAATGATCAAATATAAACCAAAACAAAATCGAGATCGAAAGCACACAGCAACTGTACCCAAAACATTTGTGGTCTGCAAGCACAGCTAAAACCGGGTAAATTCCTAACCAACATAAAGCCATCATGCTCAGCGCTTAGCACTGCAACCACCATGATTGTGGACAAGCTCTCCAAATCTACAGCCAGCGGATGGATGGATGAAGGGATGGATGGATGGATGAATGGATGGATGGGGGGATGAAGGGAAGGGTCCTGCGTGAGAGCCATACAGGGTGCGCAAAAGACTAGGAGCTCCATGTGCTGTCTTTACAATAACCAAGGAGCATTTGTCTATGTCTTAGATGATTTGATATGACAGGGATTCCACTGATAGTTTAAATGTCACACTGACAACGAACAGCCTGGCAAGGTGTCACTTCTTGTTAGTCCTTTGACGAAGAATGCTATTAAAAATGGGAAGGCGAATTGCTGAAGTGACATTTCCGCATGCACACTTGCTGTTTTTCATCTGACACTTCTTCTCTGTACTCTGACAGTTCTTCGAACTGTCCTCTCTGATTCTAACCCCCTGACCAACTATAAATTCTGTCGTCTACAATTAATACTGACATTAGAAAAGTCTTTGAGTGGGTTGACATTTAATCAAATTCAGAATTCTTCACATATCAGAGAAAGCAAATCTCATTTGCTTTGTGAGCTTGCAATAGAGTGTTAAGGAAAGGTTACAGAATCCAATTAAGGACCATGAATAAATGTTCACATTTTCACATGCTCTGCTTTTGTCTAGTAAATCTCAACATGCTGTATCCATAAAGATGACACATTTAATATGTATGAGTTCCCTTTTAACCTTAAAATTAGTTTTGTGAAGTTTATCTTTGGGGCCAAAGAAGCATGCATCAGAGGACCAGATACTTTTTTTCTCTGTCTAACAATGTAAGGAACCTCTCTGAGCAGCTATTCAAACCGTATGGGAAATTACAGAAAATCTACCTCTGAGATGAAGAGCAGTATGAACATAGACTACAGGCATGACTTAATGTTCCTTTTGCTTTTTGATAGAGACAGTCAAAAACAACAACAAGCCAAAAAAAATTTTTTGGAATACCTTTAGTATCAGAAACCTGTTATTTATAATGAAACTTATTGCCACTGAAACAAATGCCAGTTTGTTTTTCAAAACAATATAGATTGCGTCATTTTTCTCTTGCAAATGGCTGTAACATTTGACTCTTGCTGTTTTCATGTGTTTGAATCAGTTATAAAATGTAGGGACAGGAGAGATGACAACCCAAAGCTCCTGCTGCTAAGAGTGGCTCTCTCATAGCTGAGCTGGCCTTCACCTCACATGACTCAGCCGCATTTTAAGCTTTTAAAACTTCACCTTTTCACTGTTTTTCTCTGCAGGATCCAAACTCTGTCTCTGCTGCAGCTGAATGATAAGTAGAATTGAAGGCTTTTATAGAGACATATTTTGGCAAACTTGTGGAGAAAGATTTTCCAGAATCCATAATTCTTTTTTTTTTTTTTTCGTTTTGTTATGTTTTGTCGGATTAAACTAGTAAGTAAACATTAAAAAATGGAAGAGGGAGGCTTGGATTTTTTTTCCCACGAAAACCTCCATTTCTATGTTTACTCTCACAGAGAACATGTACATTTAAACACAATGAAATTCCATTTCCCCACATTCCATTACTGAATACCTGCAGTTTTTTTTTTCAGCAACAAGCAAAATGGACTCTGTCCAACAGGAATAGTATACAAACAATAAATGAATACCAAGAAAACTTCAGAGACATGCATTTTTCAGTTCTCTGCCTTTGTTTTACAGATATTGCAAGATGATTTGAAAAGGTCTGTGATCAGTTTGTTATCTTGTGAAGTTATCTACAACTTCATTTCAGGAGAAAGACCACATCCAAAAATCCTTTTCGCTCGATGTACACACCATGGACGCCTGGGAGCCATTAAGAGCTAAAAGAGATAACAGAATGAAACAGATTTAGTACAGAGCCAACTACAAAGTAGAGAGTTAACCTAGATATTTTTGTCACCCTGAGAGGGAGTTTGATGATTTTTTTTCATTGCATTTAAAGTTCTGCAGTTTACTATGACTGATGTACCCTTGGAACTCAGCAATAAACCTCTGTCCTCTTCCCTCGTGCCATGTTTTTAGTTCCATGTCTGCAGTTGAATATATAAACATCCAACCTGCCTTCATGTCAGCACCTCACAACCCTGCTATCTCTCCATCTCCTCCTTGCCATACTTTGAATGTGTTGCACTCATGTTTGTTCTGAAGTTAAAATCAATGACTTCATCTTCAGCTGATGGTTGGTTACACTTCTGTCAGTCATTGGCTACTCACCCACCGAATGAGGGAAGGAAAAAAAATAAAAGCCCCTTTTCACAACAGCTCTTTCCCTCACATTAGTGCACTCAAATGTTTATTATTAGTTTTTTTTTCTTTTTTTTGTGAGTTGCAGAAAAGATTAGCCCATTGTAAAGGTTTGTATTCTGATCATTATAAGGACTTTGCATTTGTCCTTTCTCACAGTTCTTCTTGTCTCATTTGTGTTGGATAGTCATGTAGACTTCCCTTTAGAGCCTGCAATACACTTGGGCATGTAACATCCCGTATTTTCTCTAGAGCAGGAAGTCCTGACATCGAGCCAACACAAGATGCCATCCTACAACTACAAGCCAAAGTTGCCTGTTCTTTGCCCATTTGTCCAAAGATTAATCAGTCATCATCAATAAATTCTCTAAATTCAGTCTCACGAGGGTGTACTTTTGAAATAAGTCTGAACTTAATGGGCTTTTAACACTCTGAACTGGAAGTTTTATTTTCTGGGTTCAAGGTTATTTTCAAGTCTTTATGCAAGGCTTTACTTAATGCTCCAGTGACTTAATGATTTTAAATGTTTTCAATAGTGAATTTTCAAAAATAATCTTTTGAAATAATATTCCATAATCTTGCACCACAATTTTGACAATGAAAATGGTTGTCGCTCAGTTGAGCTGATTTTAGCCAAACAGCATTTAGACTCAAAGTTTTAGTGTATGTAACTTCTTCATTTGACGTTAATTTATCCCTGTAATAGTACCGGCAAAATTAAGGTACACATTCATTCAACAATTAACAGACTGACCAACTGGGTTCAGCTGAGATTTGAAACATTAACCTCAGACCCTAGTCTGCAACCTTAACCTGTGAGATAGCATATCCAGTGAACTAGAAAGAAGAAAAACACTAACACAATAAAGTGCCCAAAGAATCATCTGGACCCTTCAGATTACATTTCTCTAAGAAAAGTCAATATTAGTATTCGGTAAATGGAATGACTGCTGCTAGTTGCCCTGCGATGGTTTCTACTCATTTAAACCATGCTGTTGTCTTTTTTAAAGGGAAAGATTTGATGGAAAGAAAGGTGTCACTGACAAAGAGCTTCTCCTTTCACTTTCATACAGACACGTACACACACACGCGCGCACACACACACACGGCAGCATAAGGAGGGGCTGGGAAATGGCAGTGTAAATTGTTGGCAATAATTCAATACAAAGGTTATTTGAGCTACAACCATTTGAACTTAATATGCTCAAGCTGTCATTGTTTATCATTAAAATCTCCATGCTGTCAAGTGCAGCTCAGTCAAGGAAGAGTCATCTTCAGCAGGGAACATTTGTTAACATGAGCCTCTCTCTCTTTAGTCTATAAACACCAGTGGAGCTGAGACCCAGAACCTCATAATTAGCGATTTTACGAAAGCTGCAGGTTTCAAAATGAATGGGATAAATTGGCCTCTGTTGGAGTGCCAATCAAATGTACTGTTCTTTCAGTTCTGTCCCTGCAATCATTGCTATTTCTGAGGAAAAACATGTAACTCAAAGACACACTTCAAATGAATGAAATTGGATGTTTCATACTCAGTGAAACCCCAAGAACATTTCATTTACTACACAAAAGCCATAACCATATCATTACATTCTTTTCTTCACATAAAAAAAAAAAACAAGGCCAGAAATTTTAATGGTGAACCAATCATTTATCATATACTGAAAGAAAGACCAAAGGATCATCTCGAAATTCGAGGTCTACAGACTGTTTGCAGGTGCTGATGGAGGAAGATGAAACAGGTTCTTAAGGACCCAGCAAAGTCCTTCATTCATGTGGCTGGTGCTCTCTGTCAGGCCCTGTTCTATCTCAGTGATAAGCAGGATACAGAATTTCCATGTGAGACTCCAGTGTGTGTAATTAACTGTAGACCTCAGCGTATATGATACTGTAACTGAGGGAGTAGCTACTCCTCAGTGTTATTAAAAGTAACTGTTCTACAGGGAGCTAAATTAAATTAATGAATGTGTTAAGTTACCGAGTAGCTTTTCTCCTCCGTGAACAAGTGACACAATAAAAACTGTTCAGTGCTGCTTAAAGTGAGCCTATCCCAGTGCTCATAGGGCAAAAGGCAGAGAAACACCCTGGACAGGTCGCCAGTCCATCGCAGGGCAGACACACAGACAAACACACTCATACTTAAGGGCAATTTAGTGTCTCCAATTCACCTAACCTGCATGTCTTTGGACTGTGGGAGGAAACCGGAGCTCCTGGAGGAAACCCACGCAGACACGGGGAGAACATGCAAACTCCACACAGAAAGGACCCTGGCCAAACCTGAAACCCTCTTGCTGTTAGGTGACAGCGCTACCCACTGCGCCACCGTGCCGCCCTAATTAAAAAGTTGTCAAGTTTAAAAAGGAATTCAATCAATTCGTTCAAAATCATTTGAAAATTTCACAAACTGTCACCAAATCATGACATGGCCATTCTAACCTAGGGTACACTTATCGTTAGCCACTTACAAATTCAGTGTGCCTAATGTTTTTAAAAATCATTCATAGTATTGATTCGTACCTGCAATTCCTTAACTTTCTTTCATGAATACACTATCGTCTCTTTTGGTTTTACTCTTCCAGCACTAGAGCTTTTTTGGGGGGTGGGGGGGGGCATTGCTGACGTTTCCCATGTGAATGAACTTACAGCTGTTTCTGGCCTTATTTGCCTCAAGATCAAACAGAATTGACAAAGAACTCTTCCAAGAATTACACACAGGGTACATGCACTGAACCATTCTAAGGGATTACCGATAGCATACCAACAGCCGGCTCCAGAGACTAATACGAACAGGTGTGAATAATGGCAACTGTAATCCATTCGAAGTGTATTAGGAAGAGTAAATACTGTTTCAATTCACTAGTGAATAATGACTGTAATTTATTCTGGGTGTCTATTGATAGACTCCATGTAGGTACTTAACATTTATCATAATTCCTTTATAGTTTTTTAGTGAATATCTTATTCAAGTCTCTTCATACCTCACCCAGACTCCCATCATCTAGATAAACATGGTTTCTAAAACAGCCTGCGTGCTGTATTATGACAGAGAAATAATTTATTTGCAGGGAATTGAAAAATAAACAAAACATCAAAAAAAAAAAATCCACTTGAAGGATAATTGTATTTCTCTATGTACAGGCGTAAGTTGGACTTTTTTCTTTCTCTTGAGAAGGTGTTAATGAAAGAAGCTTTTGGATGACTTTTATGTAGGCTTGCTTTCCTAGGGATTCACCTGACATGGTATTTTGGTTCTGGCTGAGGTCCAAAACATGTGATCCAATAATGATCCTAGGTCTAAACCATCTGGTCAAGTAAATGCCAAAGGGGGTATTGCACAGAAAATTCGAGCCAAAAGTTTTGAGTGGTTTTTGACTGTGAAATGCATCCTTGGACAAAAATCCTTGGCATAACCACAACAACACCATCATGGACAAAACCAGTAAAGTATATTATTTCCACTGCACACTTATCAAACACAGAGACACTCAGATCAGCTTCTGGGCCGGTTTCAGTTCTCTGGGAAGTACAGAGGAGCTATATCACAATCAAGAGGAAATCATAGTGAGTGCTTGTTTTCAGAATGAAAGAGTGAGGAAGAAAAGAAGCCTCTTGTTTGGTTGTACTCAGCTTTGAATGCACCAAAAGTACCGGCTTCAGAATGAGAGCTATTGTAGAGAGCTTAGGTAGAATTGCAAAACTTCAAATGCAATTCATGAGGATTTTTTCTAAAGCCTATGAAATTGGACTCTCATTAGAAAGAAGAACTAGCGTCTGTTATCTGACATAGAAATCAATAGAGATGTAATCACGGTGTGATTCTGACTCTCACACAGGATAAAATTACACAATTCAGCCCACAGCATTGTAAGTGAGTTTAATGCATCAAATCGAAACAAAAACATAAACAAAAACAAACAAACAAACAAAAGAACAGAAGGGGTGGAATACATAAGAAGATTTGATTTTTGCAAAGAACATGGATGCCTGCCATCTCAGTGCAAACAATATTACTCCTGTTCCAACAACACACTTCACCAGATTAGCATAACTGCATTTTCAGTCATGGGAATTATTGACCTCACATAGAATTAGTTCCCTGCAGCCTTGCCCAAATGAGATTTCATATAATCCCTAATGCGAGTGTACAATGAAGCAAAGAATCTTGAGATTGAAGGTAAAAAATATGCTTCTGCTGAACAAGCAAAATATTTACTGAGACTATTCTTTCTGTCTGAGTCACATTAAGAAAAAAAACAATCACTATCAGATATCCCACATGCATCATTTCACATAAGTTCGCATGACACTTAATAACGAGAAAAAGAAAGGCGTTAAAAAATGTTGTTCTGTCATTCATATACAAAACTGTGAGTAAAAAAGAAAGAAAGAAAGAAAGAAATAGAGAAAGAAAGAAAGATTCAGACTGTCCATAAGACAGATCTGTGGTCCCTGGAGCCAGTGATGCAAGAGAGAGTTCTGCTACTTCTGTGGACCTGCATGATCACCCTTCAGTGAGCAGATCCCCATGCAGCTCTAACCCACACTGCAAGTTCTCCTCCTCACAAAACCAAACGCCAGAGCCAGACCAAGAGCACGTTCTGCTGACTGAACAAAAAGCAGTGGATGCTTTCAGATCATTTTTTTTTCTTTATTTGCAATTCAGCTGAAATAAGCATTCACTGTGATTAATTTATAAATACCACAGTGTCTAATTTATGGATTAAATTCAAGAGAAAGATTTGTGCCTCGCTAATGTAAAAATATATGGTGCATTCCTTTTGTTTTGAAGTAGATTATAAATGAATAGCTACCTCCAGACCTGTAAGCAGAGCCAAACAGACAACACAAGAACAGCGTCCAGTTCCACTTCCGTGAATCATCACTTAGTACTGATGACATGGTTACAAAGACGTTGCACACACTCGTGAACAATAGAAAGCAATTCTATAGTAAGACTGAAAAGAGGATATATGGCAAATTGTAACTGAAGAAGCAGCTTACATGGCTGTCCTTGATATATCCAAGCCTCCAGCACTTTCATACTTCTCTCCATGCTCAAACCGCTGTGCATGAAGTTAGGAAAAAAGTAATGGGATTGCAAAGTTTCTCAGTCAGTGGAACCGAGATTGTGACGGTGGAACTGAGATTGTAATGCAGTTATTCTGAGGAGAAATATTTCATAAAAACAGCATTTGAACTGTATTTGAGAACTGGAAACTCTCTCTCCCTCCCTCTCCCTTTCTCTCTCTCTCTCTCTCTGTCTGTGTGTGTGTGTGTGTGTGTGTGTGTGTGTGTGTGTGTGTGTGTGTGTGTGTGTGTGTGTGTGTGTGTGTGTGTATGTGCATGCAAGGATATTAGGCATAAGCCACTCACAAATTCAGCATTTTGAACTGTATTTGAAAACTGGAACGGGTGTGTGTATGTGTTTGTGTGTGCGTGCGTGAATGTGTGCGTGCTTGTGTATATGCATGTGTGTTTGTGTGTGTGTGTGTGTGTGTGTGTTTGTGTGTGTGTGTGTGTGTGCGTGTGTGTGTGCATATTTCTCTCATGCCCTACTGTAGCAGTACACAGGCTGCAGAGCAGACTGCCAGGAGTGTCTCCCGTGATTCACAGGTAAAATTCTGTGATGGTGACAGTCTGACAGTACTCTCATACTCTCAGGTCTCTCTCTCTCTCTCTCTCTCTCTCTCTCTCTCTCTCTCCCTCTTCCTCTTTATTCAGACAGGCAACAGAGATCTGTCTTCATTCCCCAGTCATTTACACAGTTTCTCTTACCTTGCATTCCTGTGCGAAGTGAATTTCATCCTCCAACAATTCCGCATATTCATGGAGCCACTCATACTCAGCTGGCGTCAAATTAATCGGCGGTGCAGTGGTTTGGAGTTGTGGATGTTTGCTGTGCATCATCAAGGAAGTGGCAAAAATGTGTCACAAACCTATGCTGCTTTAGCTCATAAACATACATGGAAATGGCTGTTATCCAAGTATCGCTCCCATAAATGAACCACTACAACAAAGAATTTTATGAATAAAGAGAACTGTGATGGTATATATTATCTTCTAGAATGAAGGATTAATA
This sequence comes from Chanos chanos, assembly GCF_902362185.1. Classification (NCBI taxonomy): domain Eukaryota; kingdom Metazoa; phylum Chordata; class Actinopteri; order Gonorynchiformes; family Chanidae; genus Chanos; species Chanos chanos. The sequence goes on along the minus strand of NC_044498.1, from coordinate 37,489,498 downwards.
ACAGGAGAGTTATCAATGTATCCTAGCAAAAAGCCTTTGATGTTAACCCAGCTATGGAAAATAAAATGCTTTCATGTAAGCAGTATGGTCTCCCAGAAATGTAAGGTTTTCAGAAAGAAAGAAAATAAGAAAGAGAGAAAGAAAGAATGTGACATTTCATTTTCTATTACAAACCACTGTTGTGTCAAAGATATATTGGCTATCTTTATTTTCAGTTTCAATGTTGAAAATCATCACAGAGAGCAGAATGATGGAAGTTTACAAATTTCCATTTTGCTTTCTGCTGAACTGTGTGGTTTGACTCGTGTGATTAACAGGACTGTCGTCAGATACAATTAATCTGATATTTATCCATCAGATTTTCTCTCCCGTGTGGAAATTGGACATAGATTAAATCTACAGCTTATGTCCCTCCCATTCAATCAATCACACAGTCAATAAAATCAATTGAACAAGCAGATTGTGGCAGTGTGTGCTGGAGGGCAGAGAGACAGTATTTACGACAGAGAAAGAGGAGGAAGATAGGACCTGAGCTTTGTTTTCCATGTCTTTACCCTGTCACTGCTGTATACATTAATGCCTTCTGCTCGTTGTGTTTTAGGGGCAGCTCGATATTTGAACCTCTTCCCTGTGTACTGAAAGTGTGAGAAAGCTAATAGATGTTAGAGCGTTTTCACAGATACGATGGATGGATGAGGTCTATTAACACAGCGCCTCTCACTCAGACAGATTTAAAACAGCCTACAGTGGGAGGATCCCATCAGAGTCACGCATGCATACATACAAACACACGCATGCACACACACACACACACACACACACACACACACACACACATCTGTGAGAGTCTGAGTCTGTACTCACACATGCACACAAACACGCACACACACACACACACACTCACTCACTCATACACTACTTGCCATTAAACCTAGACCTTTTTCAACTCCTACAAACAGAAACACACACACACACACACACACACACACACACATAAGCCCACACATCTATCAGTGTCTGAGTCTGTACTCATAACCCAAGGCACACACATGCATCCTACAGCGACAGCTAGAGTGGCTTATGCCTCATATCGTTGCACGGTCACACACACTCACACACACACACACACACACACACACACATGCAGTTCTCCATTTATGCCCATCAGTCTTAACTGTCTGTGTGATGCTGTCTGACTCCATTAACTGTTGCCTGCCCTGTCTGTGTCCTGGAGCCCCGCTCCCAGTCACAGTGAGAGCGCGGCTGCCAGTAGAGCCATTACACCTCTCACAGGACTCTGCAGATTTTGGCTGCATGTGCCCACCCATTTCATGCCTGGGCGGTGGCAAGCAGACACTAATATTAGCTCTGTAAGACAGAGAGAGCATTTAGGTTGCTATATTCTCATATATAATCACTGTGTCTTCCATTATAGCTACCATAACTGTCATTCCTAAGCACTTTGAGATTTTCTCAACTCACCTTAAAACACACTGATCTTACATGGCAAGATCTTTTTCCGAATCGTAGCGATCATGTGCCGCCCTAATGTATTTTTGGAGAGGGACTGAGCTTGTGTGTTGATAATCATAGCATATGGCAGAGAGCTGTGTGTACTGTTCCACTGAGGTATCACCTCTTTCCCGGTACTGTGTCTTCTCCACGCTGACGGTGATGGAAAGAGTCTCTGACTGTAGGGTGCCAAGTCAGCATCTGGAGTCTCACACAGAGAGCACAAAACCTGCCTAAGGAAAGACTTATACCACCCAATTACACAGACGCAGTCTTGCTGCAATGTCAAACCAACTCTGTAAGAACAACATTCTACTAATGTTACTTACCAGCCAGGTGGCGTAGGCTGGCTCTGGCAGAGAGGCAAATTATTCACATGGTTTCCCATTATTACTTTTTGTCATCGCAAATTTTGCCGTACTGTGAATGTTTGATTATTGTGCTATAATCTCTGCTTTGCTGTGTCTTTGAGGTTATGGATGAATCATATGAGGGGGTAATGAGTTATTGCTTTTGTAGGTTGATACTACTGCACATTAAACTCTGTTTGCTTCCTATGGTCATGAAATAGAAAAATATATGTACAGAGCATGCATCTTAATACAGGATGTGGACTCTAAATTAATACAGTATCTTTACAAAAAGATAATTGTTCATATGCCTGAACAACATATCATTTAAATTTTAGAAATATTGGTAACAAGCCCAAACTCGCCCAGATTAAATTTTATGTGGCGACATAATAGCTACAAACAACAGATAAAAGTCACTGTTCTTAATCCTGTATTGACGAACCTCCAGTTTGTAAACTTGTGGCAGGTCTTGAATTGATTGTGGTTCTTGAGCAACCCAAAATCAAATTTGCGCTTTGAATTTGAAATAGATGGAGGGTCAGCCAACGATCGAGGGGTGAAGAGTTCACAGTTTTAATTTGCAGCAGGTCCAAAATGATCATTGCAACTCTTGTTCATTCTTAGACCTTGAGCAGAAAAGCTTGTCTGTCTGGTGGAATCGATTGGTAAAGGAACATTAATGTGCTTATCGATGTGAGAAATCTGTCTTAAATTTTAATTTATAAACAGACAGACTAATCCTTATCAATAGTCAGATTATACCATGTGACTACAGGGAACTACACGAGAGACGGATGGCTCCCATTCTTAGATACACTGACACACACAGACACACACACACACACATCAGAAGCAATCTATTGCTCAAAGTCAATAGTCTCTGAAGTAGACAAAATGAACAATGAAAGTAGCATTTAATTCAGCTGTAGCTTTGACCTCTGTATGACTTCGAACAGAACTCTGGGTAAATACTTCTTCAAAATATCTGAATAAACCATTTTAAGAGGTACATCTTTTCCCTTTTACAGTAAATCCCAGGCCCCGTCTTAAACACTGTCTGCTGACTGCCCTGAGTCCACTCTAAAGACTGCCCTTGGGTTTTACTAGGTCCACTGGGCCATGTTTTGTGGCCGTAAAGGTTAGTGATAATGTGACTTTTATTGAGTTGACCGAAAGATCTGAGAGGAAAATGAAGAGCAGTAGACAAGAGTCTTTGATATAGCTGCCCCTGACAAGATAATAGTGTAGTGTGATTTGAGTTTAACTGTTATTTCTCATATAGGGTGAGGAGCTCGGACACCCGAGAGGAGCTTGGAGTAGAGCCGCTGCCCCTCCGCATTAAAAGGAGCCAGTTGAGGTGGTTCGGGCACCTAGTCAAGATGCCTCCTGGGCGCCTCCCTGTGGAGGTGTTCTGGGCACGACCAACTGGGAGGAGACCCCGGGGAAGACCCAGGACACGTTGGGAGAATTATATATCTCGGCTGGCCTGGGAATGCCTTGGGATCCCCCAGGAGGAGCTGGTGGATGTAGCTGGGGAAAGGGATGTCTGGGCTACCATTTTCAGGCTGCTGCCACCACGACCCGGTCCCAGATAAGCGGCTGAAAATGATGATGATGATGTTATTTCTCATGGATAAACTATATGATAATGGTGAAGAGTCATTATCTGAGCATTATTGCAAAGTTTGTGCTTTTGCAGAGAATATGGTAAAGTCCTCAAGAAAAACACAATTTTAAGGCTTGTTAACTTTGAAAGAGCAAAGATGGCTATTGGCTTGAAACCTTAATGTAGCATCATATACAACTTTACAGTCCTGAGAAAGTGGAAGCACAGTTTTCACTGTGTAACTGCATAGTTAAATATTACGCATATCTGAATGCAAACAGCACAACCACCTTGAGGTGGAACTTCAAACTAACAAAAAAATCAAAAGCTATGACTCATCTATGAATTTTAAAGATTTTGTACTTTACTTTCCCAAAACACACAATCTTCCCATTCAAATGTGTGGTCCCAGAGTATATGCTTACGCTTATCTTTAAGCCAGACCATTGTCCTCTTCTCTGATGAGAGACCTTAGCCATGCATAGCATTTCTCCTTATTCATGTCTTTGATGAAGCAAATCCTGATTCATGTCGCTTCTCACCCCATGTCCTTGAGGCGTGTGTGAGGTGGAGATGTAAGAGCACTGAGCTGTAAAATGCAGTTATATCACCGTGACCTTAAAGGCCAATTCTATGGAGCTATAGAATACTCACACACTGGAACATGGGTCGCGTAAGTGCAGCAAGGACTTTAAAGATGTTCCTGTGGTGGGTATGTATCTGTGTCAGTGTGTGTGTGCGTGTGCGTGTGCGTGTGTGTGTGTGTGTGTGTGTTTGTGTGTGTGTGTGTGCACATATATTTGTATTGCCGTGTGTGGTATATTACTCCACATCTTTACATTCTGTTTAACACTTTGCAGATAGTTTATGTATATGAGTTTGAAAGTCACAGTTAAATGGAATGGGGGGAGGTTGACTGCAGCCTCTCTGCAGAGTTCTGTCTAACTCACTGTGCCCTGGGTAGAGTACATCACCAATGGTAGTGTTATGGACAAGCAGATGGATGCAAGTAATATATTTCTAGAATACCAAAGGTCACATTTTAATATCTTTCCCAAGGCAGAGGTTTCAGAGCACAGAGCCAAGACAATTTAATCAAGGGACATTTTTTTAATATTCAGAAGGAGAGCTGGCACTTTGTGAAAAACGGTGAGGAGCTTCTGTCACCCCCCCCCCCCCCCCCCCCACTCCACCCCATCCACCCTATCCACCCTAACTCAGTGAAACAGCACTGACGTGAACTCAGTTATGATGAATGATGTGAAACTGACGAGGGGGAAAGTATGGCCGTCCAGAATTTTTGATTTCAGTTACCAGCTATGGTGTTAAAGTGAACGGTACCCAGTTAAATGAGGTTATGTAACACATCATTAAGTGATAAAATGGCTTGCAATAACTGCCCCCCTCCATCCCCCCATAACAGGTTTTTATTGATAGATCAAAAAGGGAATTAACCTTTGTCATTATAAATAAATGATCATGATCTGTGTGGTTTTACCAGAGTTTGTTTGATTAAATGGAAATTACGTCCAGAATGAGTAATGAAAACGCTCCAGCACTAATAAAACAAGCACTCAGCATAAATTACTTTTTGAAAAGCATTCAGAGAGGTAAATATGTTTATTGCGATTTACATAACAAGACTATCAGGTTCCAAGGGGACTGCATTGCTGACTTTACAGAATATCACACTGTCCATTAATGCCTTTCATCTATGAAATAGAAAGTCCTGCCGATAACAAATTAACGTTCATCCTCAGATCCAAACAGCCTCTTCCCTCTCTTCGTGTCCTGTTTATTTTCTGTGAGACCATTTGACTCTTCTTCTCCAGAGTCACATTGTGAGGACGTTCACACTTAAGTATCACCGTGGATGCAAACTTTCTCTTCCTGTAATATCCCCAGTCTTCATTACACATGGGGGAAAGGCACATTGGCATGGGCTGGGCAATCACCCAAAAGGGTTAAAACGTTGCCTCTATAATCTGTGAACTGTTAAAGCCAACTTTATATTAGCTGCTCTTAATAACAGTATATATAATAGTTAACATAGTTCATGCTAATGTAACCACAGTACTCACAGTACTCAAACATGGCACTCTAGGTACTCATTACACGTAAAAATAGATAAATAAATAAAGTGGTAATTTCATAAATGAATGAGTAGAATATAACAATTGCACACACATGATAATTAACGCACCCAACAATAATGTGTGAGTAATAGTCTCTAGAGTGAATGATTGTAGGAACCGGAACCAGTTCAGAGTCCTAAAAGGCAACACTAGAGCTCAGGCCAAAACACTGGTGTCTCCTAGAAGTTCCCCCATAATCCAGAGATTGACATGGCCATTTAGAGCCCATGCTTTTTGCATGAAGCAACATGATAATCAACATACTGTGCACAACTTCTTTCCATCTGTTGCAAAACATACAAAACATGGCTCTGCCTAGGGCTCTGCCTAAAACTGCAGTCATGATTCAAAATGTAACATGTTAAAAGAAGTATGGTTTAACGAGGTCTCCTTGTGACTGTCCACATGGGCTGGAATATTTCAATGCAGGTCTTTTGCTAAAACACCTCAAAGCCAGCCTGCCAACCTCTATGAAAGAGAACATAAGGATTTTACTGGCTTGTCTACCATTTAGCTTAATGGATTGAGAACTTTGAAAAACAGGAACTCTGCATGATACTTTTATGAGGTTTCCAATTTAAACAACTAAACTGAACGTACTCTCCTATGTAAATAATTAAATAAATGGCATTTGAACAGTGCTTCCACTCTTAATAATATAGTGTTTGCAAATGTATTCAAGAGGTTCGAATTATTTTGCAGGGTAAAGTAATTTGAGTTAACAGTTTTCCACGTGTTAACAACCACAATAAATTCAAGTACGGAACCGAAAATAGTTTTTTTATGTAATGCAAAATAACTGTGAAAAAACAAATAACTGTGCAGCAGATTTACCCGTGGCTGATAAATTAAGGTGTCAGGGAATGCACTGCAAACACTAATTTTCACCGCAAAACAGGGAGGGCTATGACCCAAGCCCAGATATGTAAAGCACTGAATATGGAAATAGGTAGAAACAAAATGTATCAGTTACAAAGATGGAAACAGAAGAATACAGTTGAGGTATGATGCTTTCAGAAGCACATTATAACAGGAAATCTTACCAAAACCAGCATGCTAGCTTGGGCTTTACCTTCAAAATCTTAAGACGACAGGTACGACTGGCCCCACATTCTCGAAGACTAGGACACAAGATGACTCTAATCAACATGGGAAGTGGGTGGACACAGTAAATGTCTTTGAACCCACGTAACAGTTTGGTATCAGAGAGAAGAGAGGGTTTTGGTCTTGGTTATAAGACCATTTTTATCACAAGGAGAGAGGGTCGACACACAGCAAAGGCATAACAAGATTCTGATAGAAACATAGCAGGGACTGAAATGGGCCGATAAGGGAAAATATTGCCTACAGAATCCCGCTTTGGACCGAAAAAAGAAACACTAATCATTCTGATTGGAGGAGAGGGGTGAGAAAGTGGGCTTCAAAGAGAAAAAGCTAAGCACCAGTTTTCAAAGGCATTAAAACTTTACAAAGGGAAGAGGCTGGAAGATAAGGTTGTACTTTGTTGAGGGTTGTAGAGGCCTCACTGAGAAGTCAGAGTGCTTAAAATGCAGCGGCTATGCCAAACAAGGCTTGTGAGATCATAGCTCAAAGGTCGAAGTGAGATTCTTATGCTGGATATTGAAAATGAAAAGCCAGGATTTGAGCAGGAAACTTGGAGATTGCAAGAGATAAAGTAGCTCCACACTACCAGCTGGAGCCCTATAGTCTGACTTCATATACCTGGAAAGTATTACCATCGTTATCTCCTTATCAGTACCTACAGTTACAGTTAAACAAATAAATTTCATCATGTAAAATCTTTAGGATACATTAGAAGATTAGAATAGTAGTGAAACACATCCTGAATGCAAGGCATAGCATTTGTCAGTATAGAAATAGCATATTCTAAAGTGTGACTGAGCCTTGAACAGCAGCAGGGTTCATACATTATTGAGAGCTGTCATTGGTAGAGCATTAACTATTGGGTTAATATGGCAGTGTCCATGGAATATACAGAGACAAATTTTTGCAATATGGAACACACTGTCATGAGCTTTCTCATCAAGTTTCATCCATGGTCCCTTGGTTCAGAGAAATGTATGGTCAGGTCTTTTTTTTTTTTCAAGGCTTTAAAGACTTTTGAAGTTTGCGTTGTTTGTTGAGGAAATATTTGAACTACACTGTCATAGTGTGCAGTGCATTTCAAGGTCAACTTTTCATACAGTTTGAAACGCACTGATGCAACACTTTGCAAATTCTTTATTTTGACCTTATTTGTGTCACAGCAATATTTTAATCCATGTAAGGTGTTTATGCAATGGATTAGAGGAAGGAATTTCTATCTACTGGGTCCCTATACGGACTGGACGTCAAAAACACTGCTATAAAGGCAACATTTATGGGATATTTTCTTATTTGTCTGTTTGATGTTTTCATAAACCAAAGGTGGAGCTTTGAAGATTTTGTGATAACACATGTATTTACCAGGTCAGTATCCTTGTACTGGAAAGACTCTCTTCCACACACCATTTTGCATGCTCCTTACAGACCATCGTACACTTTTGACAGTAAAGCTATGAGAGAATAATTCTCTGAGACTAGGAAGAGAAAGGGAAATTAGGAGAAATTTAGAAACTATAGTAAAACAAGCTTCTCCTTCAACCTCCTTAAATCCCTTTACAGCACAAAAGCACATTACTTGTTTTCAGATGATAAAAATTGCATGAAATCATTCTATTTCAACTACAGATCTTGAGGGGGATCCACTGCCCTGTAGCTGTAATGTTTGTTTTTGTGGTTTAAAGCAAACACGAATCAGTCTGACATTCCCAACGATCTACCTTTTCAACAGTCTTTGCTGAGTAGCTGAAGAAATATATGGGACTCTAATAACCATAGTGAGGAAAGTAGTGTTGGCACCTCCACAGCAGCAGTAGCAACTCCTGCAGATCTTTTACCTTATATGCCTTGAATGTTGACTCCTCTCTTGTGTTTTCAGTATTAGAGAACTTAGGCTTATGTTGGTGGTGAGCAGATAAAAACTGTTAGCCAAAGTTTGATGAAGACCTTGAAAGCAGTTTAGGTCAGTATTGGAATAAAGGAACAATCTTACCTACTGATAAGTCATTCAGTTCATTCATTTTCACTGTATTTGCGCTGAGAGATCACAACTGAGAGAAAATACATGAGGATGTAAGCACACTTCTAGGAGCACACAACTAGAATGTTTTTATGTGGTTATCAGAGCAACTACACCACCACTAAAGAAAGAACACAAAATAAGATCACCTGTCTAAATAGGAATAATGTACCAATAGACTAAGACAAGTGTTAAAGAGATGCAATCACATCACAGCAGAATCTGTAAAAGCCACAGAAAATCATTCCATTATATTAGAACACATCAACTGTAAAAGCCTAACCTTGGGAATGGTGAATCAGTCATATAGAACCAAGAGCTTTTGGAACTATTCTTCATAAAAGCCAAAATGTTATGGCAGATGATATAGTCATGTAATGTCAGAACATAAAAATTATCAATGCTACAAGTTATATGCAGTAGAAAATTATGAACCCGGTTAACCATTAAAAACTATTGTGTTTGAAGCAAGGGGGCAACTTGCTGACAGCCTGTGTTTTTCTGAGCCTAGAATATCTTCTTTTTTTTCTGAAACCAGAGCGGAGCAATACTGCAGATATCAACAGTGGAAATAAACTTAGTGACTTTCCTTGTATTAAGACTTGCTCAGAAAAAAAATAGTTTCAGTATAAGAACACCATGGGAGTAACTGCAGATTTGGAGTAAATGGTCTGTCAGAACAAATCAGATTTTGGATTGCAATAGATATAGTACAGCAGACAGCAATCACAGGAGTGAAACAAATCCAGAATGCTGTAACGGAGGATGCATGGAGTTCTTCACATGCATTTTAAATCAGATCTTCTGCCCATATTACAACAGGGATACGGGAAGGTCAGAGTTTGTGGATTTTTCAGAATGTTGAACGGAAAAACTGTACACGAGATTTCTACTGATCAAAACTTTCTGATCCCAGTCCACAGTAAACCCATGATGAAGAATAAACCTTCCGTGTCAACAATTTTAAAACAGACGTTTTCAGTGATTCAGAGGCCACTACGTACAAGCTTCGTGGAAAATCTAACTCATTTTCTTTCCAAATAGAAGAGGCATATCTAGGCAGGAAAAAGCTTAACTGAGCTTTCCTAGCCACCAGGGACATCTGTCTACCCTTTACCCAAGCTTCCATACACATTGTGATACAACAATTGCCTTCTGTTTAATGATCCTCAGTATTCGTTTTGCTGTGGTAAGAGAAACCACAGCAGCTGAAAACAAATGTGACAGCGTGCATGCTTAGTGTGGAACTTACAGTGATTCATCACATAGCAAATTATGGAAAATAAAATGTGTATTATTTGAGAATGATGAGAATGCAATTGAGCCTTTACAATGAGCATGAGTCATTGCTTAGCATACCATTTGTTGCAAAAGACAAATCTACCCCAAAGCTCCAACAAAACTTAAATTTGTCAAGTTTTTTTTTTTTCTGTTGCTGTGTGCTAGCACATTGCTGCATACATCATAATTTTACAGTGGCTGAGTATGTTATATTATAAAACCTTCAACACATTAAAGCAGAGCTGAAATATTTCAAAAGGTCACTCAGAATACAAACACACTGCTCATAATTTTAAAAGCATAAGTGTTGTCAGGCTCTACTTGCATTATATTTGCAACATCTATTAGTACTGGATGAATAAACATCGGAAATTAATGGGACATGGGAATCATCTTCTACTGAAAATACCAAAACTCTCTCAAATGAGTAACGGCATCTAACTTTTATTAACTATTACTGTAATCCAATCTCTCTCTCTCTATTGCTCTCTCTCTCTCTCTCTCTCTCTCTCTCTCTCTCTTTCTCTCTCTCTCTCTCACACACACACACACACGCACACACACATGCACACAAACATACATAATATACACACACCCAAGAAGCTTTATGTCTGTTTCTTTAGTGTACAATTGATGAGAGGCTAAGGTAAACATGATAAAAAGGTAACCATCGTGACTGACTGGAACATACCACAGGCAGTCTATTAATGCAGTGCTCTGATCCAGTAGGCAGACAATAGATAGCATACATCTTACCAAAAATTCAGAGAATATCATCATATATGCCAAGAACAACTGGTCCATGACAACATGGAGCCCTGGGGTATAAGTGTCTATTAAATTTTCACTGCCAAATTTTGTTGCTCATTTTGTTTTTCTGTCTCTCTCCCTCACTCTCACGTACACACACACACACACACACACACACACACGCGCGCACACACAGAGAGAGAGAAAGAGAGAGAGAGAGAGCAATATTACATTGTCTTTGCGTACATTAGATGGATTTTGAAAGGTCACTGTGCATGCAGGAATTATTACACAAACAATAATACCAGGAGCCACTGAGGCATATTGTGTTCTCCTCACATCTCTACACACAAGGCTACATGAGGTGCCGCAAAGTGGCATTTGTTAATTGGTGTTGCCCTTTTGAAACGTTCCCTGCAAGTTCGTGAAGCAGCTACTGCAAATGTGCAATTTTTCATTCTGCATTTTGCACCTGTCTCACACTTCATTTCCCAAACATTTAAGACTGCACACCTAACGGGCAGCTATTGACACATTAGTGACAAGCTGGCAAAACACTTCATGATAACTAACAACAAACACTTTTGTTGCCCTTAACACACCCAGTGCCTGAGCTAAATCTGACCAAGAAGCCATCAATATACTCACATATTTATATCTACTTGTTGAAAGTTGGATACTGTTTTACAATTGTGACTGTTTTAATGTTATCATCACAAATAGAGAAGAGGTCTGTGCATATTAGTTTATCCAAATAAAGCAGACATTTCCCAGCACAGAATCTCAAATTAACAGCTTTAGAGGAAACAGTCTCAGTGATTCCAAATATCCTCAGTGATTTAAATAAGGTCAGAGCCGACATTATAGGCTAACAAGAATAAAAATTATCATCAGCAATGAACAGAAATAATGTTGTAATTCTTATTACTATCATTTTGTCCAATGCCAGAGATCCAATCAGGCTTAAATTACTGAGAGTAGATATAGCAATCTGAGTTGGGTTGGCAAAGTATAAGGGTTGAATAGACGAGGTTCATAAGATAATGAAATTGTAAATTTATACAATGTCGGCAATAATTTTATTACTACCCTTTCAGATAGACCAGAGTAACTCTATCCTGTCTGGACTGAGCAGGTAAGGATCATATCAAAACTTGGACACATCAGAGTAAAGTGTAAGATAAGGTCAGCGGACAACGTAGGTTACTTTTCATATCCATATTCATATTGGTGATTTAAGCTTAAACTCAAAGTATTCTCAGACTACTTAGACTAGAGCGTGTAAGAGCATACATTTTATGAAAACTTTTTTCATGCCCTTTAAAGAGTTTTTTGTCAACCCAGTCCTCAAGGCACCTTGTCTGCTCAAGCGCCAGGTATATTAATTCAGAGCTTCAAGAAAAGATGCATAGGATGAGGAGGGGTGGGGTGGGGTGGGGGTGTGTGTCCCTGGGGATCTATTTGAAAAACCCCAGCATTTTAGCATTGAACACCTTTTTTTTGCCAGACACCCCCCCCCCCCCACTTTAGCATGCACCTCATTAGTACACCAAGCAATACAGAAACCTTCCTTCAGAAGTCATCCTCTAGTTGCCTACTCTCATCTGTATTCTGTACTCTGACTTTACCCATTAAGGGAAGTTTATCTTGTTAATACATTAAAATCCATATCTCAGCAAAAAGCACAGTGGTTCATGTCTACTTTAGCAGACATAAAAAGAAGACTGGTTCTGAATATAGACGTCTAACCCCAAGGGTTTTTTTTTTTAGTCAGTTCTTGTTGTTTGAGTTGTAGCCAGCTTCTTTAATCTCAAAATGGCAGCCCAGATAAACACAAAGTTGGTGTTGAGAAAGTGTAGGAATTCTTACATTCACTGTTAGCACTACTTATTTGCAAAAAAAACAGGCAGTGTATGAAGTCACAGCTGAATCAAAGGACAGCAAAATACAAACTGCGTGAAAATGCAACCATACATTTTTGTATTATTAGAGGGAGAAAAAAATATATTATTGTAATATTTTCCTCCGATACACTTGGAATGACCAGTGAGTGGTACGAAATCTGAGGCACAAACAGATTGTGATCCAAGCATATTACGCTGGTGATTTGTTTTCTGAATACTGTATGATTGAGACTGAGCTCCATGACCTTTAGAGATTTTAAAGTATTAAAGTATACAGTTAAAACTTTCCCATATTCAAACAAGATGGCAACTGTCTCCTCCACTGAAATCTACTGATACCTTAGCAAATTTGTAGATCTGTATTATATGATCAGAACAATGGGCCTCATTCACCAATTGTTCTCAAGAAGAAATTTGTTGTTAATACCCACAGTTTTGTGACATTCACCAATGTTTTCTTATTTGGCATTTGTTCTTAAGTAAGAACAGAATCTACGCACACTCGAGAACACAGCTACGCACATTTGAATGCTGACATATTTGTGCAAAATAATTTTTTATTGCGTTATCTTCAGTTCTACAATATTATAGGTTTTAAATTACATTATAATATTTTTAGTAGTTATTTTCGTTATTTTACAAAGCACTATGGTCTTTTACAATAAATAAACATTACACTAACACTTCATGTGACACTCAAGAATGTTGTGCATATTTACCTCAGCCAAGGAGGTTATGTTTCTGGTGAGGTTTGTTGGTTGGTTTGTTTGTTGGTTTGTCTGTCCATTCGTCAGCAGGATTACGGAAAAACTTCTGCGCCAATTTTCATGAAACTTGGTGGAAGGGTGTAGCAGCAGCCAAGAAAGAACCCAGTAAATTTTGGAGAGGATCCGAGTCATGGGTTGGATCCACATATTATTTTCCACTTTCATAACACGGGTGTCTACAGCAAAATGAACTGAAATTGCCGCGCATGGGCGAACTCGTCGTAATTACAGAGAATGTGGTGTCGAGCCGCAACTAAAAGAGTGGATTGTTGGCCTTGGCGGAGGTCTGCTCTCTCCAAGTGCCCCTCTAGTTATTTATACTTTTGTACAATGAACAAAAAAGCAATATGAGAATATAACAGTTGATGGAGACTGTGATAAGTGAACAGTAGTTTTACATACACTACTTATCCCATCTGAGACCAGACAGGTTGTAAAGCAGGTGTGTGACAGTCAGTCAGTTTTACTTTTATTCATATGGATAAATATTAAAATACCAGGACAGAAATGGGCGTCCATAGATTTCTGTATGTGCACACGGCCCTGCAGGCTTATGCCCTTTTATGGGGATTGACGGGGCATTTACCTATGCTAATGAGGAACGCGCTTTTGGTGAATGAGGACCAACGTTACGCTTAAAATTTTCCTCATGGAACATCATTGTTAAAAAAAGAGTGAATGTAACAATGCTAAGCAAAACATCACCATGTACACCATCCAGAGGTCAAAAGTGACCAAATGAAATCTTGTTGAGTCATCACCTTGTCCACTAAGAGATAGAGAACTGAATACAAAATGTACAGTTCTTAAATATTATATGCCAGTAGCCTAGAGGTCACAGGAGAAAAATGGCTTGTCTGTTGTGTATGACTGAGCTGTAACTTCACTATACTGATATCCTCAAAGAGAAACACAGCTGGCAGTGTATGATGACCTAACTTTGTGTATGAGAAGGTGTTTGATTACATAATGTGACTATGGGTGAACAAAAATGTAACTTATGACATCTTCCAAGAGTATCAGATTCCACACTGAGTTCTGTGTTCGGGGTACGCTCAGAATTTAGAACGTATTAGGCTGTAAACACAACAGTTACTGACTTCAGAGAACAATTGACCCAGGGGTCATTGCAAAATAAGAATAACAACACATTTCTCAAGGGCAAAACAGTGCCAGTGGCACTGTTAGTGAGTTCCTCATGTACGATACTGTTTTTTGTGGGGGGTTTTTTTTTTTTTTTTTTCATTCTGAGCTCCCACAGTTTCTCATCCAGGTGGAGTCCACTTAGCGGGACAGAGTTAATGAGCAGTTGGACTGAGGTTAAATATATTCACAGCAGTGGCCAGGAGGCTGTGTCTTGAGCTGTCTTGTGGCCGGTTCACTCATCACATGAAAGGGATGTTCACTCTTTTTGACGTGTGTGCTCATTAGAACACTAACCCGCAGGATTGTCTCTGCCTCAGCCTGGCTTATGACTTTAGTATTTAATGGTTTCCATCAAAAATCCACTCCAAATGACAAATTTACTGTGACAGTAAGTCTGGTGAATGTTCTGATGCTGAAATACATTTAAATGGATTTTTAAAACTCAAAGTGCATAAAAAACAGCCTGTTTCTAACCAGGACAGTGTCTACTTTATGGTGTATGATTTTTGATACTGTTCTAATTCATTCTCAAAGGAGATGGGAAAAAAACGCATTGCCGTGTCTTCTGGAGGCCAAAATGTAAACAACAAATCCAAATGTTTCAGAGAGATCCCATCAAATGTTTAATTACAGGATATACTTGTTAAATTGGTCCGATGTATCAGTAGGATAAACTCTCGCTTTAAAATGTCTGATTCAGGATCAGATCATTTGGACAAATCAAGCGTC
Organism: Chanos chanos; assembly: GCF_902362185.1. Classification (NCBI taxonomy): domain Eukaryota; kingdom Metazoa; phylum Chordata; class Actinopteri; order Gonorynchiformes; family Chanidae; genus Chanos; species Chanos chanos. The sequence goes on along the minus strand of NC_044498.1, from coordinate 37,474,194 downwards.
AACTCACCAATCACTACTACACACACATTCACGGACACGCACACACACACAGAGGAATTTCAGTGTCTGTGATGCAGTATCTGTGGTGCTCATTCATTTCTCTGTCATTCATATTAAATACTCCCATAAATCTCTAAACAACACAGAACACGCCCTGGTGGAATAGGGATGATGAAGCCAACATTTTGTTTTAAATTTACTAAATAACAAAACATCCAGACGAAGAACGATGCAGACAGATCTCTCCCCTGGGATCCTGTGTAATAAAAGAGCAGCTCCAGTCACCATTAGCGGTTGGGGGTTAGGAAAAAAAAAAAAAAAGCAATAAAGTACACAGCAGAGGCGTCTCATTGGTTAGTACTGGGAAACTCTGCCGTCCTCTTTCTGCATTACGATAAATCTTCTCCATCTCACTGCGCAGTATGCCACGCTGTGTGTCCCAGAAGAGGCCTCACACAGGGACATCAAACCCATAAAGGCAGCCTAACACACACTACAATTATTCACTTATTTTTCATATGATGGGAATATATGCAGTCAGGTGTTGCCAGAAGCAAGCAAATAGTTTAAGAATTTGAACCTACCTTGCCGAATGCAATAGAAAGCAAGAAGTGGCAGGGTTTAGACTGCTCAGTGTCAGAATTTTAAACGAGTTGCCGTTTGGACTGTTGTCATTCATAATTAGTCCATAGCTTAACATACCAGACAGGGACATGATCTAATGAGCTTACCACAACTCCCTACAAGAAATAAGCATGAATCCTCCTAATTAACAGGTTAAAAGATTATTGTTACTCTATGCGTGTGTGTGGGGGGGGGGGGGGGGGTTGAGGGAGAGAAAGAAAGAGAGTATAAATGTTTGTGTGGGTATATTACAGAAAATGAGAGAACTTTGTGTTGGTGTGAGAGTAGGCAACAGAGAGAGAGAGAGAGATAATGAAAACGTTAGGATGTTACAGGGTGATTGGTGTTTGTATAAGAAGAGTGAAGGTCTCTGCAGTCTTTGGCCCCAGGCACTCTGTTATTCTCCAGCCTTGTGCACCCTGTAGGTCAAAGACACCCATTGTTCACTCTCTCTACTGGCCTGTGACCAGACCCCCCCCCCCCCCCCCCCCCCCCCGGCTCCGTCGTTTGTCTCTATTGGCAGAAGACCCTGCCATCCAGTGTCTATCCTGCTGCTGTTATGCATTTTCTTAATGCTCCCTGTGATCTCTCTGGCTACGCTGATTGACAGATAACATGACGAATGGGTGCGGTGCGTGACAGGGTAATCGGCTCATACAGACATGATAAGTCCAGTTGTTTAGACCATGTCAAACAGTTTCAAGAAGGAGCAAATGCTTTGTTGGAGCCGCTGGCTCTTGTCAATGCTTTTCCGCGCAGTCTCCAGCCATCATTTTTCATTTATAAATTTGTGTTGTGCGTGATACTTTGCCAGCCGTACAACCCCCGTATTTCGGCGTTCTTCAGTCTCTTGTAAATATTATGTGTACTTGTGAATAATTGATCGTATTCTCAGCTCTTCCTCAGTGGGATGAGTCACACCTTTTCATTTGCAGTTTCTCTTTTTTTTTTTTCATTTTGTCAGAGCAGTGAGGTAAATAACCTTGTACATTTCTGTCTAGAGGTTGAGCTTTAGTGAAGGCGCTAAGGACTAGATTATTTATTTATTTATTTTAGGAGATAAGGTAAGGTTGTGATGTACCACTCAGCTCAGTGCTGGGGATATACATATTTCTGCAACATATATATAGCCCATTTATGCATATATATTTATGAATACAATTTTACAATTTAATGTTTATGCATTAAAGTCATTAGAGGTGTTGCTAACCAACATTTCTTTACATGTGACCAATGAATATTCTCTTGAGGGTTCCAGAGCAAAACTAAGTTAATGTCTTTGTGTTGCCCCTCCATTCACCCTCTCATGGGAAAATGCTACAAATTCTCTTTTTTGCTGTTTTCTTTCCCCTAATGTAACTTTTAGAGGCCTGTAAGTCATTACCAGTAAGGACATTGTATTATTCAGTCAAATGAAATGAAAGATTTCAAGCTATAACAGCAGCAGATAAAGTGAGAATGAGTTTTGAGTGTGATCCACCAATCCTGCAAATTCTAATGGTAAACTAGCTTACCTATTGAAATTTTTAGTAGGCTATGTGCTGTAAAGTCTGTATAGGATGGAATAACCACATTTGTTCTTGGCAAGATACACCTTGTCAGAAAATTATTAATTATTAATTAGAAACTATTAAGCATATTAAGGACAATTTAAGTTGTACTATTTATAAAATCATTTCACTTGTTATTTTACCATTGTTTTGTCAGTTTCACAGCTTTATAAAACAAAATACTTGATATGAACTCGTGAAATCCATAGCAAATATTAAAGATTAAGTCAAAAATTGCGGTTCTTTTGGTACAAAAAAAATGACATTCCAGTAGGCCTTCTTAAAGTGTCTTTGAGATCTTTTTGTTGTGTATTTTGTGAAGAAACAGTTAAGAAGACATGCATATTTATCTGTGTGGTTACAGATTCAGAATGAATAGAAAAATCTACATAGTGTGAATGCACATGTCCTTCATTTGTATTTAAAACAAGGAAGCATTTGATTCATTGGATAAAAAAAAACATATATTCCTGACTTGATGTGCTATGTTAATGGTGCCAGTGACAGATGAAAAATGAATCACGTCACATCTTCTCAGGGTGAGAAATAACATTCTGACCTGATCTGTTTTCTAACAGAGTCCTGAGTTATCAGAAAACTTGAAAATGAGTTCAGCTGATCTAACATAGTGCTTCACCTGGCTCACCAAAACTTGAGAACACATCAGTGAACTTTATTCAGACTTTTCTGAATGCTTTTGGACAATATTAAATGGAAGTGTTAAGGCTACTTTCACAGAAAAAAATGCCCTTAAGGCCTGTGTTCTGCAAGAATTATTTATGAGATAAACTAAGGCAGTATAACCTCAGAGAACCTAGACTTACTTTCCATATGAGAGAATTTTTAAACACTTTTGATTTTTCGAAGTGCATGTTAACTAACCTCTTTTAATCCCACTGAATTGTTTCGCTTACATATAAGATTTTTATCAATTTATTCAGCATTATCTGATGCCTCAAATTTAAACATTTTCTCCATGTTTTGCGTGACTTTAATCACCACATCAGTCTAAAAGGGGCCCGAGCACTGTGCTCTGAACAAGTCAACCATCACAAAGAATTCCCATTAATACCGACACTGGTATAAATAACACTTCGGCATAATTAAATGCACTATGTGGAATGCCTGTCAAATTCACTCACTATTTTCGGGCTAAAATAGCTCTACAGTTCGGCCAGTGCTTCACAGCCAGTGCTCTCTCTCAGCTTCACACATAAAGTAAACAGCTTTATTTGGTGTTAAAGAAGCAATAAATCACCCTGGATAATGACTTGTCAATACTGAGACATTTGTCTACCTTATCTTCCATTCCTTCCCTGTCGGGTTAATTTCTATAATAGGTCCAGGGGTTCACCCTTTCACAAACATACACTCTACAGGCTGAGCCAAGAGATTGTCGTCAATTCTATCATTATTGTTTGTTCCAGTCCCAAAGTAAAAAAAAAACGGAAATCAACTCTGCTATCTGTAGATACCAGAGGCCTGCTGCTACATACTGGAATGTTCAGTAGATTGATTTGGTGCAAGCTGGGGTTGTTATGCTTAGGACTATCAAACTGTTCACTGCTGGAAGAGCTTTACTTTAGCCTTCTTCCAATAGCTGAGGTCTGAAGATGATTTCATCATTTCACATTTAACTAAAAACCGTAAAATTCTATTGAGGTCTCATTACATCACTGAAAAAGTAGGAAAATGCAGACTTCATTTACTGCTATACATTTTGAAGAAACAGTTCGGGGGAACATGGAACTCGTCGGAGGACTTGTGTGGACGAACGTGAAGACTTGCTGGGTGTTTTCTTCATAAAACTTCGAAGTCTTTCAGTAAGGTCCTTTATCATTGAGCCAGAATGCAAGGATCAGATCTCTTCATTGAGCTATGAAAGTCTGCCAAGATAGCTCAAACAATCTCAGAAACAAAGCTGACAAAAGCAATAAACAGTGTGAGTACGTCCTATTGCATAAGGTGATGAACAAATGGATTTACATGATGTTGTTTGGAGGGAAAGCAAGAAGAACATGTCTGTCTTGAATCAGTTCGCCTCATTCTTTCACTCCTCTGTCTTTCAGGTTCGCCTTCTATTGGGGCAAAGTTTTGTGAGTACAGCTTTTCCCCAAAACTCAAAAGCCCATTCACTCATGTGAATACTATTTTTGTGCCAAAAGATGATTCTACCCCTTCATGTGTACGTACATTTCCATCATCCGAATTTCAAACATGAAATCTAAGAGCATGTCCTGAAAACAAGCTGCAGCATCGATCAATCCTGTGACAAGTTTTCAAAATTGGAGAGAGTGATGTGGCTAAAACTTTTTAATGACAACCCCTTCCCCAGTGCCCGTTCCCCCCGCCTCACTCTAGACCAAAACATAACAGTGTGTGTGTCTCTCTCTCTCTCTCTCTCTCTCTCTCTCTCTCTCTCTCTCTCTCTCTCTCTGTTGTTTTGGTTGTAGCCCAAGGCTATCTGTATCCACCAGTAAAGCCGCAGAACACAAACATCAAATGAGGGATTTTGAAATGATATTCACGTATGCACGTCAGACACAGAGGGGTATCATTTGCTTTCCCTCCAAACCTCTATTTCTGCTCATATTAGCATGACTTCTCATTCAACGCGATATCAGAGTGACTTAAGAAGTGACAAGGTGCATGGGTGAGCTGGGTAGGCGAGTGGGGTGTTGGGCGTTCATCTATTTCGGATCTGTTTGTGCAACCCAATTAAACTGGCAGCACACCATACGTAGCAGCGGGTTTGACTCTATTCAAATCTGGGACACAATGTAGTCTTTAAGCATGGAAATGTGATCTGCTCAAAACAATAGCTCCTCACTTTGTGCTGAGAACAATGAGCGCTAGATGCGGACGCGGAGCGAATTGTTTTGAAGGTAATACAATGAAGAGAGAGTGTAAAATAGGGGGATGCACTTTTTTTTTTCTCTCTCGTCCTCTCTCCAAGGACATCAGGTGTTCCCGACCTTAAGGTTAATCGCCATCTCCTCACAGGTGAACCCCCTCTGTCCGACAGCCTGCCATCCAAACAAATAAGAAAGAATAAGTCTGTAAATAAATAACTCAAGCTCTTTGGCACAATTCATTCGAGGAGCTCCTGAGATAGAGCAGTGCACATGCTCGGCTGCACAGTGATAAAAATACTGACGCTCAACTAATAATCGAAAAGTAAAGCGAAGCCACCTGAGGCTCCATTGTTTTAAATCAGTAATGTCAAATTCAATTTTAAGCATTTTCTCTACCAAAGGGTCAAAGAAAAAAAAAAGAAGGCGAAACGAAATTATCTGAAAAGAGAAAAAAAAAAACCTGTCCGCAGGGGGTGAATATCAAAGACTCAATCTAACTTTTCAAAGACGGAGCTTATGAAAGACTCATACATCCATTCAGCTGAACTAAACCAATTCAGTTTATACTTTCAGAGCCTCACTTTTCCTTGGGAAAAAAGACGCTTTCAGAAAGAGGGAAGATGATAGGTTTTCTTCTAAGACTTTTGATTTATTTTTTGCCAGTTATAGCATGTAACATAATGAGCACTGGGTAGATTTCACTCTTTCAGATGGAGAATCATAAGATATTAAAACTCTGATCGACTCAAAATGCAGTTCATCATTCATCCTAATTGGATGTCCCTCATTCAAGGCTCCCACGAGGCATCCATTTTGTTAATTCAATTTCAATCCCTCCTAATTCAATACCAGAACAGGGAGGTGGTGTCTGTTTGATTAATTAACACGTGTGTGTCTTCTGTGTCTGTGTGTGAGTGTGTGTGTGTGTGTGTGTGTGTGTCTGTGTGTCTGTGTGTGTGTGAGACAGAGAAAGGGAAAGAGAGAAAGAGAGAGAGAGAGAGAGAGAGAGTCTGTGTCTGTATTTCCTTCCTTCTTTGTGAGAAATAGTCACAGAGGCTCGCTGCTCATTTGTGTTTCACCTTCACTTTAATCTTGTCAGTTCTGCATGGCAGTTTCATTAGGAATAGTCTAGACTCGTCTTCATATTCCACCTGCTCAGGGTCTTTTCCACAGCACTGTGTACATGCAAACCATCATTCAGGTTAGTTTCAGGAGTTTAATGAGGATTATCACAAGATCTGATGTAAAATGAAAAGATTCTCTCCTGCATCATTCTTAAAACTAGGGAAGTTCAGAAGGAGAGATGGAATATAGTGCCAGTGTGTTTTTGTGCATGACACATTAGTCATAAAAACTATAAACATTCCTTGCTTTCTATAGCCAAATGAATTTAGACCTGAAAAAACTTACCATGTCTAGCATTGTAACCTAGAACTGACAATGCATTGATATACATAATCTATGAGATATGAGGTTGAAATACAAACTTAAAACCTTAAAATCAGACTCTGCGGAACATCAAATAAGGGTTTTTAACCCTCATATCAAACTGAGCATTCTCCCTCACAGAGTAAGATAAAACTCTATACAATGATTATTTCTATGGGCTGCTGCTTTTTCCCTCCATCTCCAGCATACTGTTGTACCGTGTACTTTTGCTGAAGTACCAATCAGAAGACTACAAAACTTACTGAATCTCATGTTTATCTTCAAGTGACAATAATTAGTCTATGCGCGAGTGAAATCCAAATAAAAAATTTAAAAATGATCCCAAAATGCACCTTTAAACACAGCAATACAATCAAAGTACAATCTGCCTGTCAATCACATTTTAATCACAGTGATGGAAACTAAGAGTGAAAATGTCTGGCAGATTTTTGGTTAAACTTATCCCAGTTCATTTGAATTTTATTGACATTTTTTAAATAGCATTATAATTTGAAAAGGGATAAATCAGTTTGACTGACTGATTTGAGTGATGTTCAATATATGCAATTGCCTGAGTGCAATTCTTTGTCAGCAAAGAATGGTTGGATCTACTTTATCCCAGCCTAGGAAGCCAAAGCTAATCCTAAATTCATTAAATTTAATCTATTCACAAGTGTGGGTACACAAAAACAGACAGACAAGTATGCTGTCTGTTCTAATTCTATGCTGAAGCTATAGCTGTTGACTTCATCTCTGCCCTCAAAAACTATATTGGTTTTTTGCTGTCAGTGGTAGGTGTACATCAGATGCAAACAGACATGAAGGGACATGAAGATGTAGATTATGAAGACATCACTATGGAAACTCTCAGTCCGCTGTCAGTCAAACTCTCAGGAGTCATTCTGTTTTGTATGTAAGGTTAAGTAGCACACCTTCATCTTCCCCCAGTGACAGTGGATTCACTACTGTCACTGTGGCGGTCATCGATGCTCCCAGGGGAAATTATAGCTGCTACAGGTGACAGGCAGCCATGCAGAAAGATCTCAGCATAGCAGCTGTCTTCTCCGACTTATCATTGAATATGTCAGATAAAGTGTTTACACCCCTCGCCGGTGATTCCCTCTTAATGACATCTCAGCAGAGTAGGCAAAGCCATCTGGGTTTCTTTAGTTAGAGATGTAATATGTTATAAAATCTAACACATCTGGGATGTGATTCTCTGGAGTCACTGTTTTGTAATTCAGTGTTTTTCTTAATGATCTCAATATGATCAAAATAATGACTTGTTTAAAAAAAAAAAAAAATTGAAGCATTGCATTCCCTTGGGTTCGCCACCACTCAAAGCGAAACTTGGCCCGAGATTGCTGTGTCTTCAGTTAAAAGGAAGAGGATGCTGTGTACAATGCTGGACGTGTATTAGAAAGCAAATCACGACACCCCAAAATTGCGGTTTGATTGGAAGTTCTTTTCAAAGAATTCAAAATTAACAAGGAGTTGTTTGGGTTTTGTTTCTGTTTGAAGACACTGGGGTTCAGCCTAATGATTAACCAACATCAAGAAACCCCAAATCTGAAAAGGCATGAATTTTAAATGGGTAGAGTTGGAAAGCTATCTGTCCAACTGAATTTTTCTTTTAATGACTGAAACCCATTGGACAGCCTTAATATTGAAAAGGGAGCATAACTTTAAATAAAAAAAAGAGCTTTGCTGAAGAGCTCTGACTCATTAAAATGAAAAATTAGCCAGTTTGGAAGATGCTGAACAGTCTAAACTGTTTGTGCACATTGATGTCTTCATTTTCCATCTGCTTTGTTGTTTTATGTCAGTCTGTCACATGGCAGTATTTGTATACAAATCTTCTCTGGTTTTGTCATGACCTTCCTCCACCATCAATCATTCTGACACATTCAATTGATCCACTGCAAATAATAAGCGATGCGACAAACCACTAACAAAAAAAAAAAAATCCAATAACCCCCTCACTTGCCTCTCTATGCCGTTCTCCAACGTCCTTGAAACATCGCAACTCTTGTCATCACCAACAGCCAACTTGTGGCAGTAAACCTGAGGTCTTTAGAGCCATTTCAAAATCGATACAGTTCCCCCATTTCATGGTGGCACCATAAGCCATTACAATGCTGTCTGAACGCACTGTGCTTTGGGTGGAAAAGTTCCTCCCCTGAGAATAAAGCCATTCAAAGAGAAAGCAATGAGGACTATGGTACTAGTTGAATACTGATTTGTCTCTGAGGTGATGTGTCTATGTTTGCATTTTTCCCACTGATTCCCATCCTTGGCATCTCTGTCGGATAATTATAAGACACTCTGCTGACCGGTGGACATGGCAGCACTGTTAATGTAATTGGCATCATGATATCTTTTAGATCAGCACTTTTAAGGCATTAAGTTATTTAATAGATTGTGCATACATTATGAAGTACCAAATTAAAGATAGAACAGGATTGCGTGTTTTGATAGGATGGGCCCTTTTTCCCTTGACTTGGACTAATCACTCCATCTAGTGGCACTTTTCATACAGTGAAACCAAAGGTTCTCTCTGTCTCTCTCTAAAAATTGTTGAATGAGAAGAATTGATGATGATGATGATGTGGTTTGATAATTAATATGAATATGACATAACTGATTACTAGATGAGGATATGAACACATATCTACAAACAAAATTCAGTCTAAAATACCGAATATCTGTGTGTATGTGTGTGTATTAAATTATGTATGTGTATGTACGTGTGTTGCAGGCATTTTAAATCAATCTATACGGTGGTTTATGATATAATAAGTCATGTCAATATTCAGTAAGGAGTCTGTTCTTTCCTGATTTCCTCAGATCAATGCAGGTCTGTGAGTGTCTCATTTCAACTCATTCAAGCATTGAGAGGCTGTTTGATGCATCTGTTTAAAATGATAATTAAAAGTTAAACGTATAAATAGGATTTCATAGACCCATGTTCCCTATAGTGAAGTTAGCACTATCCCTAGAAGCAAAAATCAATGAAGCACAGAGTAGCTCATATACTCAGCCGTGCACTGGTGTTTAGATGCTGAACTTCTCCTTCCTCTACTTGAAAAAGCGACAAGCTCTCACCTCATTTAAGTGAAAACTGAAGCATTAGCTTCATGTCTTTACACATGAAGGGTAAATGGTTTAAAGGAGCAGCCCATACAAGAACTCTGTCAAAGGTAATCACCACTCAGAGGAACTAAGTTAGATATTACTAATAATACACTTTAGAACTACTGACCCAAAAATAATGATGATGAGAAATCTGATGTAAGGGACAACAAGGACCAATTCAAAGCAAAATTACTGCATTCAAGGGTCCTCTGAGGAGTGCAGAGCTGTCTCACTGTCCTGTCTCACTGTCCCGATCAGTTTCTCAGCATTAACGAGTACAAAGACACCTACACTCATCTCATTAGCAGAGCGAAGTATAAACATCAGTAAGCTGTGTGGACCAGTTTAATACAGTCAGAATAAACTGTACCAGGTTGCACTTGTGCTGCTAAGTAGAAAACAAAGGGAAGATATAGATCCTTTGAAATAAAGCTCTCTGACAACTTTGTACATTTGGACCACAGAGTAAGTGGGTTAGGGTAGAAATGGTAGCAATCGTTTTGCAGCTCCCCTGGAGCACCTTCAGGTTAAGTGCCTTTCTTAAGAGGCAAGAGAGCAACGGTCAGAGGGAGAAAGGGCTGATGTGTTAGAACCAGCTGCCCCTTCAGGACTAAGCCAGCAACTATATGCTCTGTCAAAGACTCAAACGACCAATCCTCCTGATGTGCAGCCCTAACCTACTGAGTCCAGTGAGCACTTGCTCAGGGTGGGACCAAGGGCCAGTCTTTGCTAAAGCTGGTTTGTGATTACGTTTATTGTACAAGGAGCCATACCAGTAAAACCAAACAGAACTGACCTGAGGTAGCTCATCACAAGTACAATAGATGGCAATCTGTGCCAATCTGTGCAGCTATGGGCTTGTCACCCGCTGTCTGAAAAAAACAAAACTACCCTCTCCTCAAGATTACACATAAAGATTTTTTCTTCAGTGAAGAACAATCAGTCAAGTTGACAGAACTTGGTAGGGTGTAGAGCTTGTGAAACACCTTAACTGGGATGAAGGCTGGCAATTTAATGGAATGCACTAGTCAGCAAAGGGTTAGCTCATTATATCAAAAGACAACATTTGCTGTGGCAGAAAATAATGATAATGTCACAGTGCAAAATCTGAAAAAAAAAAAAAACCAGCAGCACTCGTTTCGTAACATGATAATACTATCAAGAGTTATCTATCTATAATTTAAAGTTTTTGAAATAACATCATCAGACAATCCTGTTAGGTTGACAAGGTGTAACCCATTTTAGGAGAGATCTCCATGAAGATCTTAGCCTTAACACTGATTAAATGTGCATTTGATATACTTTTATTTTGGGTTGTGGGTTTTAATTTTCTGAATAAAATCATGTCTGCTTTCGCAGGCTGGATAATAAAATATGCAAGTCAGTGGAGGTCTGAGGACTTGACTGACAGACACTGCTTTCATGTTTTACAGGCAATTTGCTATCTTATTGCTCAAATAAACCTTTCTCTGAGAAAGAAGTGAGATTTACAGGAGGCGTTTAAAGTTGCATTTGAGTCTCTTGTGTTTACACTTGACAACGCTAAACAAATAAAACAATAGTTTTATTTAATAAACTTAATAAGTACATAAAACAATGATTTGATTACTTAATATATGTTTTTATTAACAAGCATTACAAAAATAAAAACAAATTGCAAAAATACTTATATTAACAACATACACAGAATACCTTTCATTTTCAGCAAAGACATCTTGAAAGAGTCAAAGTAATGAACAAAATCTGAATAGTGTATTCATGGTAACAGTAGCTAACTTTGGAAAGTTCCTCGGCTCCACTGAGTGAGTGATGTGAAATGAACTCCTCCTCAAAGATTCAGTAGTGAGAAATTTCCTTATTTCTACAAGAAAATATTTGCTGTAAACAACATACATTCCAGTTATTCTCACTTACAGAAAATAAATACACTCTGACAAAAATTGAACACACTAGATTTATTTCTGGAATGGATTCAGAGCCATCAGTGAGGTAGTTAATTATGCAACTATCCCCATTCACCAGCGTGTCCTGTCCAGTGGCAAAACCTGCGTACCAAGTAACTATATGTGGCATATTCATGAAGCACAGTTCCATAAAGCAAGTGCACAGTCATGGATTGCTGTGATCATTTCACCTCTAAAAAGAGCAATAGTTCTACATTACTGCACCATATCTAAACAAAGACACACATAACAGCAATGTCTTAAATAAAATACAGGAATGCTAAATATAAGACAAGGGAGTGAAACTCTTGGTGCTCCATCAGAAGCATGAGAAAGCTTAAACATCTTTTCAAATGTTCTACATTCTGCCAGCACCTCATGGTACCTCTACTAGTTGAACAGGAAACCTGCTCCCTACAACTGCATTATTCTAGAACTTTAAGAAGTCTTCCATTGAGTTCTGCGCTGAATCCAGTGAAGAAGTCTCAAGTTTCCATGACAATATGCCATACAGTGGGTAGTACTGTTAGTCATAGACTTTTTTTTCAGTACATGGATTCTTCAACAAGCCTGTCTGAAAAGAGATAAAAAGGAAAATCAGTGTGAGTATATGGCATGACTGGAAACAAACAATATTTTCTTGTGACTGAGACAGCGTAACATACATCATTGATTTGTTCATTTTACTGAGTTGAAGAACTAGTCTATTGCACATTTTTTGCTCTTTATACTATTTTTATGTGTTCTTAATATTTCACATTTAGTGATGTTTTATAATCACCTTGCTGGAGGCCACTATGCAAGTAATGATTGAGTTGATGCAACTCGGTGTTGTCGTAATGGCACCCAGACCTTAAGATGCAGGAGTTCAGTGCACCATCTTCCAAGGGATACTGCTCAAGAGGGAGAGAGTCCACCAGATCGTCCAAAGCGAGAGTCTGAATTTTGGTAGAGTCTACTGTGGCAGGTTCTTGACTCCAAACACAGGGCAGCTCCTCTTTACCTGGGACAACATCTAGTTCTTTCAAAATGCTATCAATGATGCTCTCGTCCAGCAGCAGCTCAGACTTGGGAGTGTGTGTTGGAGTGTGTGTCCAGGATAAGTCCGTGTGCTGGGGCAGAGGTTGTGGAAGTTGAGGGACAGGGTCTTGTTGGGTGTATATATCGAAACTAGTGGCGAGAGAGGAAATCTGGTGAGCCAGAATACTGATTTCTGCCTGTTCTCTGTCACTGTAGTGGAACTGCCTGTCAAAAATTGGGGAAGAATCTGGGGTTAACAGCCCTGATGGGACTGAGGACATGGAGTTTTGAGGGACCTGGGATGTATGGAAATCATTGACACTGCCCTGTGGTTCAGGCAGGGAAAGCAAGCTCAAGTCCTCAGGATGCAGAACACAGTCCGATAAATTCTCACATGACTCCAGTGTAGGTTGGTAATCAGGAACCAGGTGAGTTTCAGCTCGAGTGCCTGGCAAAGAATAGGATGGTGCAGGGTTGGGGGGACTGGAGAAGGAACTAGATACCGCACTGGAAGGGCTAAAGAGGTATGCCTGATCAGACAGTCTCTGGATGGGCTGTGGGGAAGGGGAGAAGTGACCATCCTGTTCTGGGGAACTACTACCACTACAGTGGAGATATGAGGGAGAAGCCTGCTGCGGAGAGAGAGAGAGACATTGCTCTGTACCACTGTAGGCATTCAACAGGAAATCAGACGCTGCATCTTCTGAAATCCCAGAGGAGTTAGAGGATTCAGGGCTGTATGGTGGTGTGGAGAAGAGTGTGGGGACATCTCCCATGGCAACAGATGAGCTGCCACTCTCACTGTTCTTTCCTTTACTGAGAGTGTAGTGCACAGTAGGCTCAGAGAACCCTCTGGTCTTTTTCCTTGATTCATCACACTGATGGCTGGCCTCTCTCCTTCTCTTAGAAGACCTGCTGTCACCAGAGCCACAGGGCATCTGAGACATTGTGGAAATGCAGAGGGTCTGTGTGGACACTCTCAAGGTGTTGCTATGGATTTTCTGCTTTAGGAAATTTGCCTCTGTTTCACTGCAAACAATTAAAGAATATGGATTAGTAAATAATTACCTCAGATGATTAGTTAATGATCACACATCGTCATTACTGACAGTTTCCATCTCTGACATTTTTCAGCTCATTTCCAAGCTCAGGTATGAGAGATAACCAATAGATTATTACCTGATTATATAGTTTGTGCAGTTGATGTTTTGTTTCCCAGAGTCTTTAGCTGCATAAATATAGAGCCAGCTCCATGTGAAGTCCTTACACTGCACTCTGAGCACCATCTCTACCTTTGTGTCTTCATCCTCTTCAACTATAAAAAAATAAAACAACAGTAAAACACACTTTACAATTTGCATTTCCTCAGTTTCCTCAGTATACTTGATTTATATGCAATGACATATAAATCAATTATTATAGTGGATACAAGGTTTCTAAATGTGTGGGGAAAATATGTGGATACATTTTAAAGCTTTATGTTGGTGTTATGGTGTTATGTTGAATATCTTTACACAAAAAAGATCTATTAGTAACATATCGGATTTCAGAAGATGATATAACACTGTGAACTTACCCAAATTCTTGTGTCCACACACACTCAAGGATAGGTCATCGGGATGAAGGAGGCTGTACCAGGATTGACCAATCATCTCATCAGCAGTGTAACCAAGGTGAAACTGCACACTGTTAAGACAGGTGGTGTGTTTCTTTATTTCTAAATTACACTTCCCAATAATTCTATGTGACTTCAGCTAAGTAAGATTTGCATTTTAGAGGAAGATTTAAAACGGTTTTAGTTTAAACATAAAGACCATGCTTACGTTAATCAAACATTCCTGTAAACAACTATCTAATCTCACTACATACGTATATTAGGAACAGACACTGATTTTTAATAACACAATATCATGATTTAAATAGCTTATAATCTTGGCAAAAGTCCCATGCTCCTACCTGTCGGACACCTGTGTGAATCTCATGTCTGGTTGGTGGAGTGTCTGGAAATGTGGTGCAAAGCACAGTGGGTAGCTGTCTCTCAGTCGATTCACCGTGGGCGTGCACAGTGCCACAAACAGGGAGGATTGTGGGCTGGTCTGGAAGCGTCCCCTGACCAGCATGGAGCCGCAGCTGCCATGTTGGAGCCGGAAAGCTTTGGAGGTGTGCATCCGACACACAAAGCTCCTTTCTGAGGGCAAAAGAGAAATGAAAGAGAACATGTGTTAAAATGTTTTTAAAAAATCTAAAAATTACACAGTGTCACAATAAATACGGTATGAGATCCAAGATGACTAAAATGAAATGTTTATTTTGAATTTGTTTGGTGTTATTTCTATTGTCATCCCTTTTTTTCCATCTGTTGTGTTAGTTCTCACCTCTAGAAGTACCATCATCCTCTAAACTGAATTTCACAATGTCTGTGTCGAAGTTTTCCACCATATCATAGAAAGTGTCTCCTTGTAGTACATCCACCTATGAAGAAAAATACACACACACACACACACACACACACACAATTAAGATTTGACCTTGTCCTCCATGGCAGAACTATCAACACTATTTCAACAGCCAGATTAGATACAACACAAAATCAGACCATTTCAAACCATTTTAACGCAGAGTCAAGAAAGAAGTGTTAACTCACCATTGAAAAGCCCAGATATTCAGACACATTTTCAGATACGTAAACCAGCTTTCCCTCTTTGGTCATAACGACGATAAAGCCAGGCAAGGCCTGCAGAAACTCCTCAAAAGGAAGGCAGGACTTTGTTCTGTTTTTTTCTCCAGGAACTGCAGGGAGAATAAAGAACAAAACATTTCACACAACCGCATCATCCAAGTAGCACCCTGTAACCTGTACGGTCAGAGGACACGCAGTCGGGTCACATTTCATTGTTATCAACAGAAATCCAGTTTATAAATTTAGAAAGATCAAGACAATCAACACTTGTCTGAACACTTGTCAAACTGAATGACACTAGATCTGAAATGAAAGTCAGGCAAGATTTAGAGACTGCTGTTCCTCACCCTGGAAGAGAACAGACTTCCTAATGAAGGTGCAGATGACTGACATGGAATGTAAGTAGGAGAGCCTCTCCTGGTCTTCCTGGGAGATGGGCAACAGTGCTCGCATGTTCCGGATTTCTCCATTGATGTGGTCCCGTCTGGCTTTGGACGCCCCCTTGGTGGATCTGTTTGAAACCATGATCACAGCCCAGAATCAGAGGAAGACTCAGGAGAGCATCAGAGATCAGGGATGCTGAAAAGGAGATCCTGTCCGTACGCAGTGCTTCTTAATCTATTTCAGAATAATCTCCTTATACATCCTTCCAAAATATGTAAGAGGTCAGAACTAAAAAGTACTCTGGATTTTGAGTTGAAGTGTTTGCCCCTAAGGCCACACTTTATGAAAAGCTTTAAAAAATTCTTAAAACTCCTGTTCCTATGGAAACTGTGTACAGCAGATTCTGTTAGCTGAGGTGTGGAAGTGTTGCTGCAGAAACTCTCAGAGCTGAGGTTAATGATTGTCTGGGCCTGTGTGTGAGAGTGCAGCTCTGTTTTATAGCCCATGAGAGTGTGGGTGTCTGTGAAAAAAATAAAAAAGAGCTGTGTGACTGGAGCTCCTTATCGCCTTATAAAGAGGGAGTCCTTGGTGAAGTGCTCTACGTCACCAACACAATGAGAATGACGCTGGCACAAAAGACTGCTCCATCTGGCCAATTATGACCAGAAGTGGAGCGCAAGCCCATCCCTGTCAGAAACGAACAACCGTTTGTACATGAAAATGTAACTGCTTGTGTTCTTCTTTTCTCGTTCTTGTCTTTTTTTTTCCAATATTCTGTGTAAAGTGTTGATTATTATAGTTTATGATCCCAGGTAAATAGTAATGTGTTTGTAACACTCATTCATCCCCCTAGAAAATCTACTGTATTTTCTGACGCAGCTACTATCAGTGACAATAATCATATCAGATTAGCCATAAACGAGCCAAGAACTCTAACGCACGTTACAAGCACATCACCACTGGAGGGAGCACCACTGCGCCAAAAAGCAGAAAAATCGCCATGGGTAGAATGAATGAACTGACCTGAATCGTTTGCAGACTCTGTGGCGAACAGTCATAGCTCTCTTGTGAGAGCTTGAAGATGAATCTCGTCTTTCACTAACAGGGCATGAGTTGCAACAAATCGTCATTTTTACAGTCGTCTGACAACCTGGAGGAAAATGAAAATGCATTGGGATAAAAAATATTGCAATCGTATCCTCAAAAAAAAAAAAAAAAAGGAAATAAAAGCATCCCTCACAAACCCACTATTAGTACATTTGCAACGGGTTGAGTCTAAAAAGAGACTAAAAATCTAACACCAGAAACCTGACAATATTTCATTATTTTATTAGACCAGAAACTGGACTGAGAATAAAAAGTTTCCAGATAAGGTTTTATTCTTACCTTTGCCAGAGGGCGGACTGAAGGCTTGTGTGTCCACTCTCCGCTCTCTCCTTCCTTTTATAGTCCAACTCAGGATGAACCCGATACCTTTGTTTTAAATTCTGTGTCTGCGAAGGAAAAAAACGGCTAGTGTTACTTGTTGTGACGCAATTACAAGTGAGGAGATATTTTTAGTTACGTAGACTCTAAAAATAACTCGAGTAGGACTGCCCCCCGGCGGAGCAGTGGGCTGGCACTCCAAACAATAAAATTACAGATGTCAATTTACCACTTCATCGTGGGACAAGTGCTTTTAGCTGTGAAATGCACCTTGGCACTGGCAATAGGTTAAGTTCACTGAATGACTGCATAAAGTCTAAAATGTAAAAATACCTTGAACTCAGCGGCAGGAGACAGATTTTAGGGATAATCAGTCATTGCATTGTGTTAACAAAAGAAACATGCTCCGTATCTTGCCGTCCCAGGAACAAAACAGAACCTCTATAATGGGTAAAGGAGATTATAAATTATAAAATATGTTAAAGGCACGAATATCAAAGTATAACTAATGAGTACAAAAGCAAAGAAAAAAAAAAACATTTAATCTCAGTTACCTTAAGATTCTCATCATTCAGTTTGATCTCGTTCCCAAATAAACACCTCTCTTCACCTCTCTCCATTTTTAAAGGAGAGTCAAATTTTTAACTGCAGAATTTTTGCTTTTCAGTTAAATAGAAAAGTCTTAAGTTTAAAACGCTATGACAAATACCATTAACTTTAATATGGTGAAATACATTCAAATTTACCACTGCCGAATAAAATCGTGAACAAAAGTGAACAAAATGACCCAAATTATCTAATGTATCTGTGCATTTTTCAAAATTCATTCTATTTTTATGTCTCAGTTGACTAACTCTTTTAACCAGCATTTGCTATTAACCAGCATTTACCAGATAGTACGACTGACACTGTACTACATCTCAATATCTGACTAGCAAATACCTCTCTACACTACATTGTGTGTGTGTGTGTGTGTGTGTGTGAGTGTGTGTGTGTGTGTGCGCATGTGTGCATGTGTGTTGGTGAAGGACAGAAGAAATGAACAGCAGACTCCTCACAATTTCACAGTCAAGTTTAAAAATGCATTTTAAGTTGTACGTCTGGTGTCTGCAGTATCCAGGTGAAGCTCGTCTGAGTATCCTCTGTAGAGTGTCAGTCACAATGAGGACAAGCTCCTGATGACAAGCTGAGAGGAGCAGGCTGGGTAAAGTTAGTTGGTAGTCTACTGAGTAAGCTACCACATCCATAATTCCCAGTCATGAAATGAACTGTTCTTCCCTCTTTCACTTGCATCTTGAATACGACTCTCTTTCAAACAGAAACAGTAATTTTAGTTGAATATCATTTCTCACCCAGGCATAGCATTTGCTGAAAACAGAGCCATGTTGCTGCCTTCTGTCTCACAGAGTTATTAACGTGGACTAGTCCATTACAGACAGTTCCACAGATTGACTTTTCAAAAAAACTCATCTTGTGCCCAACAATACAACTGACAAGAGTTCAGAGAGATTTTAGCACAAGAGACAGACTGGGGGGAAAAGCTTAGAAGTTAAAAATCAGATAGACTCATAAGAATTCTGGGCGACTTATTGAGACCAAAAGGGGGAAACGGGAGAGCAATTAGGTCAGAGTGTCTCCTAGGCCTGCATTAGTGAGAGGGTCAGAGCCAGGGGTCTGGGGCCAGACGGGGCCTAGCAGCACAGCGGCTTCCTGTGTTCAGTAAGACCAAGGCGGGACATGCTGTCTCTGAGAGCCGGCCTGAGTAGGAGGCCGTCTGTGCCCTGCACTTAACACCACAGATAACACTGACTTTATAGCAGCAGCCTGGTGACAGACATGAACAAACTGCCAGAGAGAGAGAGAAAGAGGGAGAGAGAGAGAGAGAGAGAGAGAGAGAGGGAGAGAGAGGGAGAGGAATATAGAAAATAGGGTTCAGAACACAAAGTGCAGCTGTTGGCTTTCAGCAGATTGGGGCCACCGGGGCCAGAGAGGCCAGTGGTCTGGGGACCAGAGCAACATCAGTGTGGGACAACCACACCATTAAACAAGATCATGGAGCCTAGAGACCATAACCTTCACCCTCAAAGACTGAAGAGGGGTAATGATGATAAAACAAACAGCCAGTTGAAAACCTGAGTGTCTGTTTCAAAGTTTGGACGTTACTCCTAAGCAAGATCCTGCATATCTAATTGATTACTGTAAGAAAAAAAAAAGAAATTAGATTATGTCTAATATGAGGAATGTAATTTACATTTTATAATTTATCATTTAAAATATAATTTAGTGTATGAACTGTCGCTTCGTGTACAAGTAAGCAGTATAAAATAAAATATCCCCACCCCAGACAGAGATAAAAGTTGTAAAGTAAAAGTTTTTTTTGTTTGTGTTTTTTTACACATATTTTTCAAAGACAACATCGTTTTTCTAAGTTAACCAATTTAGAACAATCAGAAGCGTGACTTGCTTTTGGCCAGGACAAAAGATACCAGTTTAGATTTACCAGTTTAGTTTACTTTGTTTGCGTGCCAGTACTCATTAGTGGATCATTATACGTCTAATGACTTGTCAAACATTTCAAGTCGTGTTCTAGAGGTGATTAATCATAATCTTTCAGTCTGCTCATATCGTGTGCGCCCAGAATGGTTTTGACTTCGGTGGAGCCTCGTTGCGGGAATTGAAGGTCATAACAACTCCTGGCTGATTGACTCGACATGCGTTTTAATCTGGCATTTAGGTTTGGAGTGGCACCTTTCCCTGGGGAAGTAACTGACTGCTCTCATTTACACCACACACACGTACTTTTATGAGTGGATGCCCATGCCATTAGTGTGAGGGTACAGGTCGAAGACTCCAGGGGAAAATGAAGAGCTCACACAGATGGAGCCTGTCAGGTCACAACATCGCCGTCGCTTAACCTTTAGCATTCACGCTGACGACCAGTCACATCGTTCCTCAGAGCAGCAGTCAGTATACAAAAGTACAATCCCAGGACGTGATATGGGTCGCACGCAGGCTAATGAAGGAATGATACTGTGAGAAAAGAGAATATCCAGAGATGGCCATGTAACGCACACGCTCGGAATTAACGACAGCAGCTCTGACAAAAGGAAAAAGGTGCTAATGCAGTCCTCCCAAGGTGTTGACTTTTAGAGCCAATTTAGTATTCATCAGGTGTTGACTTAACACATTTAGAGCCAGTTTAGTATTCCTCAGGATTCATATGCATATTATCTCTTTCCTTCTTTTCAGAGAACCTGAATTCATATTTTGTAGAACATACTTTCAGAACATAAAAAAAAGAACAGCAAAAATCTAACTCTTTTATTGTCAATACAAATTGAAGGCCAACTGAATAATATAATTAGAACGGTCGTGGTAGACTTTTATTCTGTCACCAAAACATGAAAAGCTGGTAATAAACAATGACTGAACTATCTTATATTTGCACACACCAGCAGAAGTTTATAATTAAATAGAATTAATGCTGTTTATTTAGTAGAACTGAAGTTGAAGATATTGACATAACCTCACTTCTAGAAGTCAATCACTTCTGTAACACTGGAGAAACAGGATGGAGATTTACATGTTATTCAACATGGAGCAAAAACAAACAAACATGTGAAAGAGAGGAAACATGGGAGATTAATATGATATTGAGGAAACATGGGAGATTAATATGATATTGGAGAACTAATAGTGTCTAATCATAATAAGAAAAAGCATGAATACTCACCCTCAGATAGTTTAAACTCCAAGGCTTGTATCGCATTCGACTCAACACAACACAGTAGTGGACTGTCGATTGAGATTGGAGTCTAGCGCTTCATAAATTTCCATTTAAACTTACATACAAACAAGTCACAGACTGAGACACATCCAAACCTGTTTACTAATGTCCTTATTTACTAAGCTCTTGATTGTCTCACTCATAAATATTAAAGCAAGTTTAGAGAAAATATGTACTGTCCAGAACCCTGGAGACATTGATCCATATCAATATCTAAATCTCTGAGACTGACAGCATTTCTGAATCACAGAATCTATTTGGGCAATTTACTCTATCAGTAGTGTCCTGACAGCGGGAGGTTAAATGCTATGGGCTGATAGAGTTATTCAGAAATAGTGAACTCGTACCTCAGCAGTTCAGTGGTAAATCCAGTGAGAGCAGACATGGTAAAAACACATCCATTTATAAAATAGTTAAAATTCTTCGAAATAAACTGATTCCCTAGCAAAAATGTAGAGAATCTGACACAACATAAAAATGTCATAAACGGATACTTTGTTCTTGTTAAAACTTTATTTCCATCATCAACAACCAAGGGGGAAAAAGTCACACCAAAGGTATAAATCAAAGAAGGTGATATAAGCTCTATCTTGTTGTTGCTGTTGTTGTTGTTGTTGTTGATTCTGACATAATGCACCAAATAAGTTTATTAATTCTTTCATTAATAATAATAATAAAAAAAAAAGAAAAAAAAAAAAAAGAAGAGCTTTAACGTGTCTGTTTAATACCAAAAAACCTGGTGTTAAGCACTGATACAACATGTAACAACTGAACCAATTTTTTCACTCCTGTTCAGGACTGGCACTGAATTTATAATACCAGAGTAAACCGACTGTTTGAAAGTTGGGTCTGTAAAGTACACATGACACAAGTGACTCATGCATTCCCAGAGAAAAAGCTAACTCGCCCCAAGACTAGGACCTGTGCTTGTACGCGTATGACAAAGATGAAGCTTTACTCCGTTTATCGGGACCGTGTGAGAAAGGCCTCATCAAACACATGTGCTCACGTATGTTGATGTCTCGTGTACCGTCGTCCTCACATGCAGCAATCATGTGTCATGGGACAAACGGGCGGCAGTCATGTTTTATGAATGTAAGGATGTCCGTCTGGAAGGAGACTGTTGTCGTAACCGGTCCTGGAACTCTAGGACAGTACCAGATCTGTAGATATCATGTGAATCTCTGTCCACACCTGAATTCCCAGTCCCTAATTATGAAACCAACCTTATTTTTTGGCACCAACAAAACACACAATTGGTTTTCATGTCTGTTTAACAATACGTATTGGTTTTCTACTGAAGAGCTGTTTGGGTGGAGCATGTTTAATGCAGGTGTGGTTAAAAAGAAAAAAGAAAAACAAAGAAAAAACACTTTGTAATCAGAGGTCGCTCAAGGCAAATGTGCTGTACTGGTGATCTCTCCACTGCAAAACAGGCTCATGGATTAACTGACACAGGTGTGGAGAGATAAGAAATAGGAAACTACATAAGCAGCAGTTGTTCGTACATCTGTAATTGTTTCACCTCAAGGGTCTTTAACTCCTTGAAAATCAAACACATGACACTACAGCTGATACACATTAATAGACATTATCATCCACCAAAAGAAAAAAAAAAACAAAAAAAAAAAAAACAAGATAAACTCAAGTGTAATGGTGTGTTGGTGAATAACTGCACAGTTGTGTAAGAAATCAAAGGTGACTTGGTTTGCACGTTTACAATGAACTCAGTAAAAGCATTATCAGTGTGTCTGAGATTGTGCACATATAAAATTCATATCAAGCCGTGAACATGTTACTCAAGGCATAATCATAACCTTAGGGAGGCTGAGGGATGAAGTGTAATCAAAACTATGATTTCTAAGAGGTAGTTTTGAGGAGATTAGTCAATTTCTTTTTCTGAGTGTGTTGATAATGATTATCGATTGACTACACAGGGACATTTTCCTGTTGTCATATGTCGTCAGTGTTCGTTCTCACTATCTCCTCTCTTAGGCCAATCAACACAATATTGTAGCTTCCAATGTCAGGACCCTCCACAAGTCTGATTTCCTGAGCCATGCTGGAGGAGGGTGGAAAGAACCAAATCTGAGCATTTTCACTGATGATGAAAAGAAAATAGGAGAAAAGTGGAGAAACGCCATACAGTTTTTCTTTCTACTTCAGCAATCTAAAAGAATACCAGATAAGAATGGTTACATGGTACGCTGATTCATGTAAAGAGAAAAAAAAAAAAAAAAAACACAGGCCGGTGCCATTTGTCCGCTCAGGTGAGAGAGAGGGGGGGAAAAGGTTTAAAAAAATTCAGAAGTACCTCTTTCAAAAATGAGAAACCCCATAACTGGATGAAGAAAATGTTAATTAGTCTTCACTTATAAAACCATTTACTTGGAGTAGGAGTTACCCGAAGGAAAAAAAAATCAATCCGGATCCAAACGGTGTGAAATCAAGCTTCTCCAGATAGCTACAGATGCTCTAGGTACCTTCTCTGTTCTCAGCCATGTGAGGAGAAGATTGGTCGACTGATGTTACTGTTGGTCGTCATGGCTGTCAGCTCCCACCTGCATGACAGAGAGCGAGAGAGAGACAGGAAAGAGTGTGAACTAAAACTGTGAGGACAGGAGACTCCGAAATCGGTTCGTAGAGGAAAAAAATGTGCTCAATACTTCAGCTGAAAGAGAGCACAGAGACTACTCATCAATACTGTAATCACAAACTAGAGTGATGTTGACCAGGCCCAGACAGACAGAAAGACAGATCATTTAGGAAGAAAAGACACTAAACTGAGGATCTACTGAGGATTCAGAAGATACTGACAGACATGAAACACTAGTGAAAAATATATAGATGGGCTTTCATTTGTGGGTTAAATATCCTGTGCTCCAAAACTATTTTTTTTGGGGGGGGGGGGGGGGCGAAAACTGCCATATTTCTGAGTATCTCTCAATATGACATTATTTAATAGTTCAGTCACCATCTGTCATTTTGCCTCCATGTTAAACACAGCTTTCAGTGATCAGATACAGGTTGACAGACAAATGGCTTGGTAGAAGTCCGATGCAGACAGAAAACTGAGGGGGGGGGGGGGGGTTCTCAGGTCTGTCTGAGGGAGAATGCACTGGATATGGGCAGAGTTCATTAAGCAGTGGACAGGATGGCTCAAATGAAGATAAGAGCTACAGCAACAGTTGGATTCTCCATTACTATTAGT
Source organism: Chanos chanos (assembly GCF_902362185.1). Lineage (NCBI taxonomy): Eukaryota > Metazoa > Chordata > Actinopteri > Gonorynchiformes > Chanidae > Chanos > Chanos chanos. The sequence goes on along the minus strand of NC_044498.1, from coordinate 37,450,152 downwards.
CCATCTGTCTCCTTCATAGACAGCAGTGATGATGTTTATCAGCGAAAGGGTGCACCATAGAAAGTGTGATCAGTCTCAGTGATCTTACGAGGGAGACAGGAGGACAGAGGAACACAGATGTAACGACACAGAAACTGTGAAGACTAAGGCAGTCAGGGATGGACAGAGTGTAGAGACAGTTGGCTCTGTTTCTGATCTATACAGATCATTCTCACTTCCACTTTTATGCAACAGATTTAGACTGACTTTTCTAGGGACAGATGGAAAAAAAAAAAAAAAACACGATGATGTGTAAGAAATGCATAATTAATCACATGTTTGGATACTTCACTCAGCACAGAAACACTTGTTTTTTTTTTCTGAAGTATGAGTGAATGATTCTCTGTTGTAAATCTCATGTTCTATTGTGCCTTAGCTTAGTTAGAGGGTGTCAGAAATGAGCTGATGGAGTCATGGGTAATGTATTTTGCCTTAGTTCAGAGTGATAATGCGCTTGACTAATTGGTTGAATTATTGGGCTCTGTTGAGGCTATGAGGTATTAGCAGGGTTTAACGGTTTCTCATTCTCTCTCTCTCCATCATGGCTGTTGTTTTTTTTTTTTTTTGGAGCAGCTCACGCGTGTAACTTGATAACCAGGAGCAGGGGCTGCTGACAAGGCCTAGAGCTGACCTGATGAGGGGTCAAAGGTTGAGGTTCAGATTGTTATCTCTGGCTCTGATTTCACACTCACTCACTCCCTCTCACTTTGTGTGTGAGTGCGTCGTGTGTACGAGCTCTGCGGGATGAGGTGTACCCCCCAAAAAACAGGTTACAGGACCCTTCTGGAGGGCAAGGGGAGTCAAACGGACCTCTCTGACCTCATCTAAAAGCTTCTTAAGTTTGGGGAAGACCTCTGTTGACACATCAGGGCTGGGTAAGAGAGATTAATTGTACCCTTTCAATAGAGAGAGGAGAGGAGTGAAAGAGAAAGAAAATGACTTTTTGGCCCAGAGAAGCAATGCACATGAAGCTACAGGAAGGAAGAGATGTGTGATTGCAGATGTGACAGACCAGATAAGCAAACAAACAAACAAACCAGAAAATGTATGTATCAATGCTCATTCATCAGAAATACCACAGTAATGTGGGCAGTATTAGCTGCAGCTCTGAATGAATATACAGAGAGTTTTAGATGATGATAGTCTTACCGGATATCCTGAGGTAGCCCTGACTGTTCCAACCGATACTGAATAACTGCTAGCTTGCATAATGTCTTCAAATTAGGACCTGTACAGGAAAGAAACAACAACAACAAAAAAACAAAAAACAGATGGGCATAACTCAGTAAGACATATGGCAGGACATATACATTTACTAAAATAGATTGCTTAAAAAAAAGAAAAGAAAATTCCTCAGTTTTGAACAAATATCTATAGACAGGGGTAGTATTTATGATCTAGAACAGAGGCTTGAGCCGGCACAGAGAGACAGAGAGAGAGAGACCACTGAGTGGCACAAATACACAGACAGTCATGACTAAGAGCACACACAGAAATAGGTAGTTCAGACATCAGCCTGCAGCAAGATCTGTGTAAAATAACTTCCTTTTTCACTCATGCTCTAATGGCCTAGCCCAGCCTCCCCTCCACGCCACCATATGGAGGGAGAGGGCAGAATGCAGGCACATGCCGGCTCATGTGAGTGTGTAGAGAGGTGTGTATGTAGACATATAGGTGTTGCCAGTCCCAAACACTACCCTGCTTTATTTTCCACCCACTCCCACAGTGCCTTGCCTGGCACTGCCCAAGCGTCAACAGGAAAGTGCCTTTATTTGGTGTCTGGCTGCCCTGGGCCGGATGTACCCGTGGTGTCCCTGGACCCAGAGCAGGAGACTGAGCAAAAACAGGGATTACACTGCTCACGGGAGGGAGAGACAGATAGAGAGAGAGAGGGAGGGGGAGAGAGAGAGGGAGACAGAGAGAGGGGAGGTGTGCAAAAGAAAAAGAAGAGAAGAGAAGAGAAGAGAAGAGAAGAGAAGAGAAGAGAAGAGAAGAGAAGAGAAGAGAAGAGAAGAGAAGAGAAGGCAGTGTATGTTTAAATATTCTAGATAGATGGACTACTCACTGAAGTCTAAGATGTACAGGTCAGAGTGATCCATCAGGTCAAACTCATCTCCCATCCCCTGCAGTGGACATGGGCTGAAAGAACAACAACATAAAAAAAAAGAAAAACAGCAGGTCAGATAATCAGGGGTGCTTCAGAGGCATTTTAAAATCTTAAGGTTCTATTTGTCTCCATGTTCTGCATGGCTGCCTTAGTGACTGCAGGAGATCCAGAGAAAGTGCTGAACTTTTCAGCATGTGTGAGAGCTAAAGGTATGTTTAAAGGAAAAGGAAGCAATGGACATAGTATTGATTACATAAATGATTTCTGACACAGGAAACCGGGTTTCTAACTCTCACTACCTCTTCCTTGCTTTACTAGGTCTAAGCAGGTCTCAGACAGGATTTAGGCAGTGTTCACTGAAGCACTGCCCTACTACTGTTACACTGTTCAGCGAACAGTAAATACACAAATCACACAAACAACCTGCATTCGCTCATGGAGCTGTTTGTTCATATACTACACTGTCCTTTGACAAGGATATCTCTAAGAACAATTAAATAAACATGCTCTCTCTAAACATGTCCTCTCCTCTCTCCATCATTCATTCCCTCCTCTTCTCTCTACCTCTAAACTCTGCTTTTACCATCCAGGTACAGCCCCCCCCCCCCCCCCCACTCACTCATACAGGAGCCCACCAAGGGTGGGGGTTCTCCCTGGACGTGTGTTATCAGTGGCTAGCACTCCTTAGTATTACAGGAAACTGACATAGTCCTGGAGACACAAATCCCAAGCTGGACCGTCTGATAGAGCCTGACCCCCCCCCCCCCCCTCCCCCCCTCCCTGCATCAAATCACCATCCACATCTGTTTCCTGCCAAGGCCCAGTGAACACTGCTCCAGCATACACACCTGAGCTCCAATGCCACGACTCAGAACAACAGCACCACAAAGGCCGACGTTCCCCACTATGGTGTGAGTCTCTCCCAGAGAATAACGAAACAGTCACATACCAGGGCCTGAGGGATGTGAGTTTTTCAAGACAAAGCAGTTTCTCAAACCCCTTTAATGCTCTCTTTGCTTGTGACTTTGTTCTCTTAGTTAACACAATAAACATGACGTTTCGACACTTGCTTTAGCAAAAATCATCAAGTGAAAGAGCCATATAGGAGTATTGAAGACTGGCCAGTCACTCAAATAATACTTAATTGACCCAGGCGTGATTCGTATAATGATCCAAAGATTTGGGTGTACGTTTTTGTACGAGCTGAAATGAGCAAGCAGTCCACCATCACAAGGCCTGATGTTTTTAACCAAGACCAAACATGAATCAGAACAGTGATGTCAGCAAGTGACAAAGGTCAGCAAAACAAGATTACAGCACTGTCTACAATCTAATTCTGTATGGTTTCCACGAGTGCTTTCTGGTTTGCCCTCTCATGTCTTAATGGACTGTGGACCACATTCCAGGAAAGACTTTATAAAGGATTTCAGGAATGATCATATACCTGTACAATGGACTAAGCAACAGCTAAGAAGTCTCTCTGCAAATGACCCACAGATTGATTTGATTCTATTAATAATAATGATGACGTACAGATGAATATTCAATAATAAAATAAATTCTTGTAAGTAAATTTCTGGAGTTAGGTCATAGGGTAACCAGCATGCAAAAATTGCCAGAAGACTCTGGATGGTATATGAGCTCTGGATTCACTTTAAGACCTGGAACATTCCAGATAGATGCAAGTTGGAGAAAGTCTCCTCTTCAACCTGTTCCTCTCTCTGTCTTCCCCTCAGCCTACGCTCTCTCTCCCTCTCTCTCTCTCTCTCTCGTGTCCAGGATGTTGTAAGGCTTTTACGTTCCTAATCTTGCCTAAACAAACAAGGTGGCAGTTTAAAGCGGCCAGGAGAGGCAGGGAGCACGAGCGATGAGGTCCCAGGGGTCCAGCTGGAGAACTCATTACAAAAACCCTCCCCACCTCAGTTCCCCTGGGAGGTCAGCCACCCTGGATTAGTCCCCGCCCCCTCCCGTAGCCCGTTACATTAGCACGCACACGCTCCTATTTATTTGTCTTTATCTGACGCCACGCAACTCAGTGTTAGTCAAACGTGCCCTATGAACCCTGCAGATATCCCAAAGAACCAGCTTTTAAGATAACACCTTTCCCAAAGCGCTCTGTTTTTATTAGTCGAGGACATGTAACTAAATAAGGTTTATTCAGGAGCATTGGTGCTTTGCTTGAAGACAAACAAAAAAAAAAGCTGTGTAGATATTTTCTCTGTTTAATCTCTCTCATAAAATTGAGGTTAGTTGAACAAGTTGACCGGAAGTGTTATTTTCTAGGTGTTTCCGTTGTGCCTTGTGAATCATCTCATGTAAATAGCGTGGGTGAGATTTGGACTGCTTACAAATGAAGACACAGCTGATACAATTGGCATTAGTAACTGTTTTTTTTTTTTTTTTCCACAACTCACTCAGAAAACGCCCACACCGGGCATGAGAAAGGGCAGAAATCTGCCCATGCTTCCGAAACAGTCCAGTTTTCTAAGGAGCATCTACCACACAGTCATCTATGCACAACCCACTGCTTGGCACAGTTGAATTCCCACACACACATAAACAGACACTTTCACAAGGCATTTGCTTGTAACCGAACTATGTACTCGATGGGGTAGTTACGCTTTCTGATAAAGTATTACTCTTCCTATCTCTGCATGCTGCTTTGGGCAATGACCAGTAAGAGATTCAGCCTTCAGGCTCTGCTGGTTCCCAGTAGCACAGCTGCAATGAGCAACCACAGTCAGTCATACAGACAGTAAGCATAAAAACTCTGAGCTCTGTAAACCAGATAAGGACAGAACCATCAGAGGCAGAAGAGCCAGGATGGGAATAGGCACTCTGTGTTTCTTCGGTACTTGTAAAAGACAGTTAGATGTGAAATTGAGCAGAACTTCAGCGGATTGTCATGCATGACCACACGTTTCATGACAGAGAAAGAGGAAAGGAAGGGATGAAAAGAAAGAAGGAACTGGGGTTTCAGGACTGGGCTGAAGTGTGAAAACGTTGAGGCGTCACTTTATGAGCTCTCCTGGTGTTTGATGGGTCGTTTTTGTCACATGATCAGCAAAGTATCTCTGAGTGGGGGAATTGTCCCTATTTCACCCTCTATCCCGCCAACCCCCCGCACTCTCTCTCACACATACACACACACACGTACACACACACACACACACATCCATCCACCCATCTACACACACTTTTTGTCACAGGGATGACAATAATTCCCAGCCTAACCACTGAGATATCCTCATACCTTTCACCGCCCCCTGGGCTTGTAAAAACAGGGCTCGCTGTTTGAAATAACATCACTATGGATTTCTGCTGAGGACATACTACTGCTCTCCAGCTATGCACTAACATCACCACTGCTTCTCTAGACCTACAGTTACTGAGGACTAGAGCATAAGAAAATGAAATGGAAATGAGATTACTCTTCAAACAATACGTGAGTCTCAAAAAGCCCGAGCATCTTCTATAAAGTGGCATCACCAACTCCCAAGGAAATCACTTTCCCTGGGAATTGTCAATCATCATTTGCATGTGTCTCAAACAGAGGCTGAACTGAACGAGTCCACCCTTTACTAGTCATCTGTGTGTTTTATCGGCCGTATCCTCATTCTTGGAAGGATTTGATGTGCAGTCCATTTCCTCTTCCTTCTTCCTGATGACCCATAGAGTTCAGAGTAATGCAGCTCTGAGGAACTCATCATGCAATATGACTTCCTGTGGAGAAGCTTATCAGCTGCTCCAGACACACTGCGCTACCTTGTTGCTATAAACACACACCCAAAGCCCAATGCAATCCAACAACCTTTGAAGTGTTAAAGCGATAATTAGATATTTAACCCTACCCCTAAGCACAAAAAAACTGTCGCCACCAGCATGTTCAAATCACACAACATTCTGACAGAAGATTTAAATTTTGACATCTGTTTCATTGCAACAGTGACTCTTTAGAGCAAAGGCAGTTTAAACCACAGCTTTTTTTTTTTTAAACACAGTATGTTGATGTTGACATCTCTCGTTTAGGACCAAGCATATGAACCCATGCAGGTAATAAGTGTCAGTCTGAAGGTTTAGAGGGGTAAGGGCGATCCAGACTGTTGAACACGGATCCTGATGTCTGTGACGCTCATAGGCAAATGAGGACTGCTTGTTACTGGAATACAGAATAATATGGTCATTTTTAATGATGCACAGTATTTCCAAAGGCGAGCGTTGCATTACAGCACTCCGTAAGTGATCATCACTCTCCCACCGTTGAGTTATAAAATGCCCAATGTTGCATAAGGTCCGAGTCATAAAACATCAGGGGTTAATGTAGTTACAATCTAGCTTGTCTTTTCATACCTATTTTCTGATGTGTTTAAACCAATACATACCTCCTTTTTGATTAGAGACTTATCCTCACATTCCGCAAAACTCTGACTTCCTCTGTCTTAATCTCAGAAAGCCTTAATCCCTGGCTGAGGTTGGCTATCAGAACCCCTTGGGACCGGATGGTGGATTAGGCAAGAGAGTTAAGCCTCAGGTAAGAGTGGAGACGCTGAAGAGCTGGAGAGAGGGGGCTTGGCTCCCCATGAGACGGCCAGAATTTAGATTACAGATCATTACAGACATTCAGATAGACCAGCAACCAATCGCATGACTGTGTTTATTCCTCTAATTGCAGTATTCAAGCTGTGCTGACATCTTGAGGGTTTAAGTTTAAAATTAGTCTACAGTTATAACAGAGTCACTGTTCAACCAGACCTGGTGATACCAGGCAGACCTGTTCTCATGTGAAAACAAAAATCTTGTCAAATTATCGCCAAAGCGCTATCTTGCTGCTCGGTAGCTGTGTTTTAAATGGCGGAAGTGAAGATTAAACTGCATTTAGGAGCCTTGAGAACAGCTGGCTTATATTAGAAATGCACAAAGTGGGTTTTAAATGGTCCCCAAAGACCTATAACCTGAAATTGGAAAACTAACTCCTGTCGCTGGAAAAAAAAAAAAAAAAAACTCCTCTCTGATTAAAATTTCTTCAAGCTTCTGTTTGACTTGCTCAAGGTCGACCACACACAGGAAACAGGGACAAAGGCAGTGCAGACAGGGCCTTTCAGCTGAGTGTTCACCCCTGACAGAACAGCCTTCTGTGGGCATTACCTTGACATTAAAACAACATCTTCAAGTTCTGTTTAAGATTGTGATCTGTTCTGGACTACTCCATGACACTGTGTCTGTATTGGTCTCATCAGACAAGCTGCAGTCCGGCCCTTCCCCCACAAAGCTCATATCGATTCAGTCAAAAGAGTTGTTGGGTCCAGAATTCAGTCAAGTCCAGAAACCATTTCTTTAGTGTTAGAGCATGTTTACTGATATGTCTTCCTGTGGGTTCTGTCAATCTACTCCACAGTTATTCTGGGATAATGTCAGGGAGGTTAAACCTCAGAGAGAACAGCATTCATCAGGATGTCTGAAGATGGATGGTCTGAGGATAAAACTGCTCGACTGAACCAACCAGTGCTAGACGGAGCTAATCAAGGATAACCAATAAACAATCATTGAAATGTCACTGAAGGTTTGTCAGCTTTGATGCAGTCTCTTTCCATGGGACCTGCAGGTGTTTTCTGTTCTCTTTGTCTGAAGGGTCGTGTCTCATGGTTTACTGCACCTCCTCCTGCCATGGCGTATCCTGCTTGGGGTGAGTCTGTTTGACAGACTGAATGTGTGCACAACCTCCAAACAATAACGGAAACTTCTGCACGCTCCCCTCTGACCCTTATGAGTGCAGGCACGGGTCTGTACGTGTGTGTGTGTGTGTGTGTGTGTGTGTGTGTGTGTGTGTGTCAGAGAGAGAGCGAGACAGAGAAAAAGAAACATAAAGCATCAAAAAGCCTGATCCAGCCAGATTCTGATACAGTAACCAGGCCTGTTAAAATAGCAAAGCATATACTGAAGCACATTTCACATGGCACATGAAAAGAATTTTCACTTACAAATGGAAGGGTGCACAGGACTACTGAACTCGAAAGACAACAGGCTGTAACTGGATGCAAATCTTGGGGTTCTCCTAGGTGTTTAGTCTGCGTGACAAGCATTGGGATTTAAAGTTAGCGCTATCGTCTAGAGCAGTGCACAAACACACACTGCAGGAGGCAGATAAGATGTTCTGTGGCTACACTTCTGAGACACTGCTCCTTTGGGTCTAGTCTCACTAGAGGATGAAGATCATCATCACAAAGCACTCCCCCCTCTTCAGTGATGAACGATGTTAATGGTGAGTGATAATGCTGTAGAATTTAAAAAGAGCCACTGTCCTGTTCCATACCTAATTCCATTTAAAAAGATCTTGGTGGGACAGGTTTTTTGTTACATGTTGAAGATGCGGAATTAAGAACAACGTCAAACAATATAAAGAACAAAAACAAAAACAAAGCCACGACATATAGTAGACTGTTCCTAGACCTGAGAGCAAATGTAGACACTTTTTCGGAGACAAACTGTTACTTGGCTTTTGGGGACAGAAAAATTCAATTAAAAAAAGAAAGAAAGAAAAAGAAAAACAATTAAAAAAAACAAGAAAACAAACAAAAAAAAATGTATAAGCGCAGTGTAGCTTGGATCAAACAGGTGAGGAGTATATTTATCTGCAGTAAATGTCAGCCATGTCGTCACCAACCCTTGTATGTGTGCTGAACACAGAAAAACACTCAATTTGTGCCAGAGTGTGTGTGACTGCCATCCAGTTTGTGTGTGTGTGTGTGTGTACGCACACATACCACGTGGACATCAACCCCATGGGAGGGAAGTTATGACTCACACATAGCCCCACACTCCTCACATACACACATATACACACAAACACATACACTCACAGTGGGAAAAGTGCCAGGAATGGGTAGGGATGGCTATGCTTATTGAGAGGGAAAAGGAGTTTAAAGGAAATGGAGGTGGGGGCGTAACATGACTTCTTAGATATGACTGGTTCTGTGAGGGACTCATTCCTGCTACTGTCAAGGTGAAATAAAATTACCCCTTCGTCTGAAACGATAAACACAGAAAGGGAAGTGATTCATGACCACTTTATTTTAAAAACACCATCTCATTGTGGACGTAAAGGGGTAAAAAAAAAAAAAAAAAAGAAAGAAAAAAAAACAAGTCCAAGACCACAGATGTCTGCCTAGCACTTACAGAACTAAACCACTGTGTGACGTCACATCTTCCACATAAAATGAGGGTAAAAAGAAAAGAAGGAGAATCAGAGGAGCCTCGCTCACAGAAATTGGGTTTACTAAGCCAATGTTGATCATATTTACTAATATGGTTGACAGATATCAGCTTTAAATATGCATACCAATCTAACAGCATAATCAGATGATGATACACTACCACTATAAGCTTTAGGAAACTCAAGCGTCATGTGCGTCACCCATAGCCCTTCACCTATCAGTCATTACTCACAATGTAGAAATGTGCATCACCAAATAGTGAGCCAGCAAGAGAAAAGAGACATACACACATGTGCACGCATACACGCGCACACACACACACACACAAACCCACACACAAACACACGCACCAGATGTCTGTGACAAGTATCCATGTCCAGACGATCAAACATCATCTAGTATTTCCCATCCACTACACTTCCACTTCATAAAGCACACAGGACGTTTCTTATGGTAATGTGACCACTCAATTTGCCTCTCAATGGGAGTATATAAACACCGAGCCCTTGGCTGGGGCTGCCTGTGCAGAGAGGGAGAGAGAGAGAGCATCATCAAAGCAGCTCCCATTCATTCAGAAAGGTCACTTTAGCATCACTGTGTACAATGAACCAGACATGTCAGACTAGCTGCACTGGCAGCAGTGCCACCGCACTCCTTTAAAAGGATTATCATTATGTACTGCACAGACAGCTAAGGCCACTGTCCTTAGAAAAGAGAGACACTGAGGAAACACTGACAGCTTCAAAGACAGTCCAACTGCCTGAGTAATCAAGGCTCCCATTCAGTTCATTTAAACTGAAGCTTCTGCATGTTGCCATGTAAGGTTTTGTGCGGCCCTTTGGTGTGACATCACAGTCCGCTTGTTCAGTAACTTCTCTTCATCATTGGTTATGACTGGAGAAACCATGGCATGCTCTAACCTACCTGAACAGTTCTCATACAGTCCAATGTTGACCCAGAAGACATGTCTGACAGGAGAACCTGGTCACGTTGGGGATCAGACAGACCATAGCAGTACCAATGGCCAAACATTCCCAGCAGTAGTATCAAGCACTGCTCTTAAATTCACACAAATAACAGACAAAGGAGGATGCATCACACATATCTGCTCTCTGTTCCTCTGGAGACAATAATTCAATACATTATCTCACATCCTAGTGATCCCTCATTAACTTCCCCAAGACTTGGTTGGAATGAAAACTAAGAACTGAACATCTCTAGTCTAGAGAGAGGGGAGATAAGCTAAACTGAATAACAAACCAACCAAACAAATAAATAAATAAAAATAAATAAACAATAAATGGGGCGGTTCATCACCATGTCACCAAACCCAAGCTGTCCCCTTTGCGAGCTCCCAGCATGCCAATCTGTCACGTTCCTGCTCACATCCTGTTCCCATTTCCAATCTCCAGACAGTGTGCTAAAAACACGGCCCGTGTCATCACTACAGGACACAACTCACCCACAAACAACAATGACATCAGCCCACACACACACACACACACACACACACACACACACACCCCACAGGAACAAGATGACCTCATTCATAATACTATTGATTGGGCTATTTTAAGAAAATTATGAGAGCTTATGGAAACACAAGGCATTTTTAAGGCAGCCAGTTACCAAAAGTCTCTGAAGCAGTTTAATGTCTCTGCAGGACATAAGAAAATAAATGTTTACTCCTTAAACCAGTTTAGTGAATCTGATCATGAAAATGGCTGATCCTCCTTACTTCAGTGTGAGTAGGGATGAAAGGATGGAAGATGGTTCAGTAAGTAACAACCATGTGGTAGGTGCTAAAAGCCACTACAGGTGTGGGAGGGGTTAGTTGAGTTACAGTCAGTCCTATATCACATATTTCAGGTTGAAATACCAGTGTCCAAGTACTGGGTAGGCAGGACCTCAGTGTTGATTCAGACAATCAATACCCAAACCAATACTGACTAGACTTGACCTGACTACTACTGATTTTTCTTGATTTGATACTAAGACTGTAATTACTTATTATTTATTGTCATTACTAAGCAACGTTAGGTGAGTCAATGATCTCTTGTCACCACTGGAGTGGACAGGTCAGAGATTTTGGTGATTTTCCAGAATGGTTTGGTCAGTGATGATTCATGTTAGAGCAGCTTGGTCAGTGACTCTGGTCAGTGTCACAGTGACCACTTTTCTAAAGGCCAGAGGACTCTGTGTGTGTGTGTGTGTGTGTGTGTGTGTGTGTATGTGTGTGTACATAAATGAGCTGAGCAGAAACAGCAGAGAGCATCTCAGGTTTCTCTGGGTGAGAGAGGAGGCTCCCAGAGCTAATAAATCAGGGCCAGGGCAGAATTTCACGCCTCTCTGCAGCTCAGCAGGCCTGTTTACTCGCCTGTAAGTGGAGTTGAATGGCCCGCCACTAACGCCCACAAACACCTCCTCCTTCTCTTAAATGTATGCATAATACACACACACACGCACACACACACAGAGCACTACAACCCAATGCATATACAGAGCCACGTGCACAAAATGTATGATTCACACACAAATTAGGAATGTCAAAAAACAGTGAAAAAAATTGAAGAAAGATGTCTGGCTTACAAAGATGAGTGTCACGCGATTATCTACAGCAGCTATGAGCTGTGACTACATCCTATAAAACAAGGGCTCAACACAGAAGACCCAGGAGAAAAGACAACGCTACAAATTGCAATAATTACCAGCATCTTACCGCTGATTCCTGTGGCACTGCTTCACAGTCTATTCACCTGTTACTCAGAGAGGATTATGTAGAACATCCTACCCTTCCTCTATGTGCCATACACACACACACACACACACACCCTCTTACACAGTGTGGGAATGTGCTGGTACTAGACAATCGTGTGTGGATCTGTACCACTGCAGTAATGATCTTGTTCCTCAAACTCTTGTTTCCCAGACACCTTGGGCCCTAACGCCTGTCCAGTCCCAAGCACGACCCCTTTGAACACAGTGGGCTTCTGACATGCCGGGCGTTAATAGTTTTATTGGACTTCACTAAAGCAATAAATTATCACCATACAAATTCCTCCTCTTTAAGTAAATATCATAAACTCTGGAGGTATATCAATAGAGGGGGATCTGGTTTGTATCACTTCGAGACAGGTTTTCTCAAGAAAACAAAAATGGCGGCAATAAATCGAGAGCCCATTTCCTCAGAGCGTTTTGCACAACAAGAAAACACAAGCTGCACGTCCATTTTCTGATTCATGGGACTCCGTGCTAACGTTTGTCACTGTCACTGGACCAAAAACAAATAGCTGGTGGGCCATGATGGTCACTCTAGATGTCATTGCTACAAATTACAAATAAACACCATTTTCTCTCAGCTAAACAAGTCAACTGACATTTCATTAACACTTTCAATGCAAATCTTCTTAATGGTCTTTTTGTATGAGGTATGACATTACAAAGTTAATGGTTGACAACAGTCATACAATGGGGTGAAAAATGTTGGTCAAATTAACCAGCTTTGGTAAAGCTTGTCTCTAATTTTCCTTTACCTAATTTACTAAGACCACAGCACTGCAATGCTACTATGTATTCTCCTTCACATGAGTCTTAATGAGGAGAAAGATCACTGTGTGTGTGTGTGTGTGTGTGTGTGTGTGTGTGTGTGTGTGTGTGTGTGTGTGAATAGAGGACAGGGAGAAAAAAAACAGAAAATATCGGTCAGCAGTCATATGTATTTAACTAGTCAAGACAGTTCTACACTTTGATAAAGAGCATGTAGACGTGTGTTCACTTTTCATTAAGGACATCACAGTATAAAATCAGATAGGAAAAAAGCCTATGTCTTTGAGTATCTGTGTAGGACTTGCATGTAGATGTATGTTTTGACAGTGAGTGCTTGCGTGATTGTTTGTGAATGCAAGTGTGTGTGAGTGAGAGCGGGCTTAAGGGTCTCAGTGAAAACAAAAACAGGCCATGCCTGCTTCTCTCCCTGCCTGCCCGTGCACACCCTGGACAGCCTCTGTGTGGTCCCCTGGTTGGAGTTCTTGTAAAGGATCATGCTCCAATTTGTACAGTAACCAGAAACAACGCCCCAGCCGAAGGGCATGCTGGACCCAGAGTGACAGACGCTCCACTGGGTATGACATCCTTCACACCACCCAGTTACTGACCAGCTCTTCCCTCTGCTTAATTCCCTCAGAGCAAACACACATGGGCCATTCCAACAGCATCACAATGTCACAATAAACAGACTTTAAAACTTTGTGCTTTAGAAATCTTTAAAGTTAACATGTCTCATTTTAGATCTATTCTTACATGTCTTACATCATCTCTCCATTTGGTTTATTGTAACACACTCTGAGTTGAAACCTTTTTCTTGAAACTTAATAAAAACCTTACAATTATTATTCACGTATAATTTCACATAATTGCAGCCCCATGTGCCTAAAAGTGTTAATTTATCCGTAACAATGATGATAATAACAGACTACGGATTAAGACTCTTCTATTCTTAATCATTCACCGAGGATTATGTAATAGAGTATTGTATACAAGTTCACAACCCCATTTAAACATCTTGCAGCCATTTCATGGGTGTCAGCATGAAAACAGGAACAAGTGTGTGAAATAACAAATGAGAGGCATAAATGATTGTCTCTCTTCAGGGGTGAATGTGGGTCATTTAACAACCTGGAATGTTCTGGGTTCCTTCTAACACTGAAGGGAAAGTGATGAATTGTCAAGCACAATACGACTCACACAGGATCGCGCACACGCACGCACGCTCGTGCAGAAGCGCACAGACACACAGAGACACGCAGAATGAGAAAGAGAGGGGAAAAAAAGGAATTGTTTATCTCTTGCACTGAGAGCTGGCGTAGTACTTCAGGTGCTTAAGCAGTGTGATCCATTCCACAGTCTCTAGACAGTTTGTTTCTCTCTGGGTTGGTGTGAAGTCAGTATAGTCTGCATTATCTTCCATGGACTAACAGGAAATCATGAATCCTGAGAGGATATCCTGTCCTGATCCCGTGAGGCACATCCCCAAAGTGCACCCATCTCAATTCATACTAACAGTGTTTCACTTCTTTCACTCTTCTGCAAGCAAATCCCTCACCTCTTCAGCTAATCCTGTTTAGCCAGACTCCTTCAGACTCCTCTCACAGAAACACAAACACACACTCTCTCTTGCTCTGCACCTCACACATACAGAGCTTCTCTCTCGGCATTTAAACGGAGACTGGGAAATTAACCAAAATTCAACAGGTAGCGATGAGAGGCCATATAAACTGTACATAAACGCTGTACTTACAGCCATAGGACATCAAAGTTGATTTGAATAGGTCTCTACATATTTAAAACATGTTGCCTCTTGGTTAGCCAACTATCCACTGTGACAAGAACCTTATCTGGATGCTGCTGTTAGTGTAGTGCGTTAAATGGTAACCACTCTACCCTTGAATTTATGTATAAATGGGGCCAATCATCATAGAGACATAAGAATTTATGTATAAATGGGGTTGAACACCATTGAGACATAAGATTCTGTGTATAAATGGCAGTTGATCACCATGGAGAAATTTTATTTGAAAGGGAGTGAGAACAAGGTCCAAACCACATACCTTAGCACCTTTTTATATGTTACTTCAGCAGAAAGTGAAAGAATTTTCTTTTTTTAAAGCTACAAAGTTTTTCTGGCTTGGCCAGATAACATTGTGTTTTGAGAAAAGTACAATTTCTGTGGTATCAGGTTATTGGTGATTTGACTGTGCCCTCTGTGTGATTAGGCCCTGTGCCCTCCTTTGGGACTGTGGGAGAAAAGACAGAATGGGGAGGTGGGTATGCCCCGTTGACAGAGGGGTGGTCCGATTACGACCGCCTGCTGGCAGTTATCAGCGCTGGGTTTGCTGCTGTGGAGACCAGGAGAGTGCAGACGGTGTATCTGAGATGTGGTGGACTGCACCGGGGAGAGCTGCAGTGAGGCTCTGTGGGTCTGGAGCTCTTCTTATGGGCACAGTGGGGCTCTGATGATAAGACTACTGGCTACAGATAACGTACCTCCCCGGCCCACTGACTCAAACCCTCATCATTAGCTCCTCTATTACACCGCTACTGGCCAATCAAGTCTATCTGTTCAACCAGTCGGCATATCAGAGAAGTCAATCTATACAGGAGCCGAGAAAGCACAAAGAGTCCTCCCTCTCTCTCTCTCTCACGTGCAAACACACACACACACACACACACACACACACACATCTACTGTAAGGCAATCTGCAGGACTCCCTCCATATTCTGTGTTTGAAGCTGTACAGGATGCTTTGTCTCTGAAGAGTAAGAGTGGGTCTGTCCTACTCATTTCTTACCTTCAGTGCACCACTGATTACAGTCAAGGCTGTACCCATGAGCCTGTCCATTCTTCTCACTGTACAGTTAGACCACCACTGTTTAACCCTTTCATCTAACAGAGGCTCCCTGTTTGAAATGCTGTACAAATAACCACTTTTTGGGATAGTAGATGGCATTTGGCAGACTCTTGTGGTGTGGAAAAATTCAGCAAATAATAAAGCACAACCCAAATGTTGCTCCGGTGTTTGGAGTTGAATTAAAGTGGCTATTTCCAGCATCTGTCCATAGTAATTACTGGTACACTGACTATGAAGAGATGAAACCTACTAACTGTGAATTACACTTGAGTAAAACACCTACACACAGTGGTGTTTGGTTTACACAACTACTATACTTCCTAACTATGAAACAGTCAGGCAATTATCATGGTCAGACAAAGGTCATATCACACAGCTCTGCACTGACTGCTGTCCAGAATCCCTCACCTGGTTCCTCCAAACAGGATGATACGATCTCCCACCATACAACAGCACTGTCTCCGTCGAGGACATGGACCTTTCCCCTTTGGCTCCACTTTCTTCCAGGAGAATGCCTCTACAGTGAGGAACACACACACACACACACACACACACACACACAAAACACAGTTATAGAACAACACTGAAACAACTGAATGCCTATATTCAACCATAAGTCATTGTGGTTTAGCCTGAATGTACATCCAGTCAAATGTGAATGAAGTGTAACTAAATTAACGGCATAACTGTTAATGTGAATACCGGTTAATCCATGTAAGGCCACAGACATCTAAAAATGTTTCAATGAGAGCTTAAAAGTAGACTGCCGCTGTCTTTTATTCTGAGTACAGCTCTCTCATTCATTCAGATTATTACACAAACCTGTCATGCTCTGGGTCTACCCTGTTTCCTGTACAAAGCTGTCCTATTTCAGTTCACGTCTGACTGATTGTCTACATTTAGCACAAAGACAAAGGCAGCAGCAGAGAGAGGAGGGACACAGAAAAAGAGAGTGAGAGAAAATGAGAGAGTGAGAGAGTGTGTGTGTGTGTGTGTGTGTAGGGAGAAAGAGAGAGAGAGACAGTCCTTGAGGCTGAACTCCGTGCTTCAGAAATAGCCATCGCTTATTCTCCACTCATCTGTGAACCTGAATGGATGACTGAATCACTGCTCATTCACTGCTGCCTTATATGGCAGAGCTCTGTACCAGCCTCTACTCAAGCCATTCATCATAGCAACAGCATCACTGCGTTGCTATGGTGACGTTTCACTCAGCTCCATCAGTGAAGCAGCTACTCGGTCAGAGAGAGTAATACTGCCACCAAGTGGATACTTACAGCACGGCATATCAGACTACTTGACACAACTCAGCAACAACAACCTCACTTGGTTATGTTATGCCACCATAACAACAGCTACTATGACAAACACTCTATCCTAAATAGGTTACTGAGTTCATATACTTTTGATAGCAACAGATAACTTCAGGCTGACATTGCTGGCTTTCAGTGTTTAATCTCAGATCGGGACCAGTCAAATACTGATCCATAAAAGACAGAACTTCTGAAATATCAACGAGATCAATTCCAAAGAGGCAGTCATTGCCTTGGTCAAGTACAAAGGATTAGATCATGTCAATGTCATTGATTTTAATTTAATCAAGATTTTGATTCTTATTTGTTTTTATGTGCTGGATCCACTAATGAATGCATCCAGTGTTTGTCTAGAGAACACCTCAAGTCCAGAAAAAACCTTAAACTTATTCTCAAAATAAATTTCCCAATACCTTTATCATTCTACGAAAATTCCTGAGAGAAAGCTAAATGTAGTCAGTCTTCATTCTGGAACACTAGAGCTCAGCCAACTGTGTTTAGTGTGGCACTGCCATAGAATTGGCCACGTGAGAGAGAGAGAATGACGGGTGTGTGAACAGGGCAGCCGAGACTCCCTCCTCACCAGGATGTGTAGTAATGTAAACTGGGTTAGAATGAGCCACACTGATCTGTCTGCACTACAGAAGTGTGCCAGGACCACAAATAGAACAGAGCGATCCTTAATCACCTGGGTTGAACTTCCAAAGGTCATTGAAGTGACGATCCAGCCGAGCGTTGTAGCCCCCAAATATATACAGTTCTCCGTTGTATGCAACTAAAGGGGTAGATAAAGAGAGAGAGAGAGAGAGAAGAACTGTAACACACAGAAGTCAGAATAGGCATGTGTGTGTGTGTATAGAGTGTAAAAAGACAGTTTAAGGACCATAGCATGATCACTATGCCTCAGTAATATCTTTCTCACTCACTTACTCAGCAGTTTTCACTATATCTACGTTCTTTGTATAGTCACACAACCAAATCATTGTATGTCCTTCTTCCATCTTGAAGATGGCTGAGTCCCATTCAAAAGTGCTACAGTATCATCAATGAGAAAGACTAAAATCCCAAGGCATATGTTTCACACGAAGTATATGCAAAACATCTGAACAGTGTCTTGAAATTCTTAGAGCGTGTCAAAAGTACTTATTTTAACATTTTTCAAGACAATTATGAGAGAAGGCACCAAAGACATTACATTTAACAAAAGCCACTGAGATGCACAGCCTATAATGCACCAAACGGCAGTTTCTGAGCTCACATGAAAATGCAAGGTCACAAAGGCAGCCATGTGTGTATAATTGAATCATAAAAGTAAGAAAGCTGGAAAATGAGAGTATGGTGCTGTCATTTCTTTTTGAAAATGCGAGAGTGCTCCCTAATTGGAGTGGCTTTTTATTTGGTACTGTTCACCAGTGAAAATGATCTGAGCTGATAAACTTTCTCATTAAAAAACAATGAAATTTAAATTTCGAGAAGGACCAGGGCCTTATGAGTCATTCAGAATCGTGGTGTGGAAAATAATGTAGGGCACCCCTCAGAATCTGAACTTTCTGTATCTGCACTGTCACTCTAACAGCTCTTGGAGTTTGATGCCCAAATGTCAGAATCCCACACGAAAACTGACTATAGCAAAATTTGTTGAAATAGCATCTGAGAAAAACTGAAACCTGTGCATGTGAAGTGCAAACGAAGCAGTTGGTGCTAGTGTATCATCAGCTGTGTTCTGGTGTTTTCTGATCTTGTATTTGCTTTGTTTTGATACATTCGTACAATATCTTAATTTTTATGTTAAAAATGTTCAATATTTCAGTACATTAGTAAATAATGGTTGCTGTGCACTGGATATAGGGAGAACAAAATTCGTGTCCAAAACATAACAAACAGTATGGTACATAATGTTTCCTTGCAGACTGCAAAGCAGCACATCCATTAATGTTTGCTTAATTCTAAAGTGTCTCATAATTAGGTAACTGGTGTGCGAAGTCCTTTAGCTATTTCGCACTAGAATCACAAGTTGATAGATATATAGGTGCTTTACAGTGTTTTAGCGATATTTGGGGAAACTGGTTTGGGGTTTTTGGCTGGGCTGAGCGCGCACTGCTATTTTTCCCCCCATTTAAAAATAATGTGAAATAGGCTTTTGGTATCCAAAATTTCAGTCTAATCTGGTATCTGAACTTAAATGGTTTAAGTTTGCTCACCAGAAAAATGTTGTGTGTGTGTGTGTGTGTGTGTGTGTGCATGTGTGTGTGCAGGAGAGAGAGTGGATGAGTAAATGAGTGAATGTGTGCATGTGCTTCTTCCAGGCAGAATGGCTCCTGCGGCCCTCTGGCAGTAGCTGCGCTGAGGGCACGCGTGTACGTGTGTGCGTGTGTGCGTGTGTGTGCATGTGAGTGACTGAGAAAGAGAGAGAGCGAGAGAGTAAATGAGTGAATGTGTGTATGTGCTTCTTACAGGCAGAATGGCTCCTGCGGCCCTCTGGCAGTAGCTGCGCTGAGAGCACGCGTGTACATGCGTGCGTGTGTGCGTATGTGTGAGTGACTGAGAAAGAGAGAGAGCGAGAGAGTGAATGAGTGAATGTGTGTATGCGCTTCTTACAGGCAGAATGGCTCCTGCGGCCCTCTGGCAGTAGCTGCGCTGAGAGCACGTATGTACATGCGTGCGTGTGTGTGTGTGTGTGTGTGTGTATGTATGTGAGAGTGACTGAGAAAGAGAGAGAGCGAGAGAGTGAATGAGTGAATGTGTGTATGCGCTTCTTACAGGCAGAATGGCTCCTGCGGCCCTCTGGCAGTAGCTGCGCTGAGGGAGTGTTGAGCCAGCAGTTGGTCTCTGTGTCAAACACTTTGATCTTGTTGCAGTAGATCTCATTATTGGAGTGGAAGGGGCCAAATCGATCTGCTCGACCCCCAAACACAAACATTTTGGTGCCAATGATGGTGGCAGAATGGAAGTCTCTCCAGCGAGCTGGGGTACCCTGTGAACAATAAACCCAGCCATCAGCGTCTGGTCCACCATATTTAGAGCAAAGTTCTCACAAATAACACCCAGTAAGGAAGTATGCATTTCATTTATGTTTACTATTAATGGTTAACAGTCAGAACACTTGTCCCCAGATCAGTATAATTTAAAGATAATATCTTTATCTCTCGGCAGTAAAGCTGACTTATATTTGGTTTAGAGAGAATTTATAAGCTACCCACTAATTTTGTGACTCCTGTACGAAAAAAGGTCAACAGTGCCCCTTTGTGGCCAGTGATGCAACAGCCATTTTCCAACATTTCAGATTCAGAGGAGCTAAAGAGACCTTAAAATTCTGTGTGGCAAACTCTCGTAATAAAATATTTGCCAAAGTAGTTTAGGTCTGTATGATCACATGTGCTGTTGATAAAGAAATCTTAGTGGAAGAGTAAAAAAACACGTTTGCAATTTGTTCTTTGCACCCTTGAGCTCTTACATTAAAACTATTATACCCATGGGGATTTGATGCATTCCACTGGCTATGAGAGCTGAGTTCCAGTATACAAGCATGAACACAAACGAGACACAGTGGGAGTCAGACGGCCAAGATCTGAACAAGCCCAACTATGGTCTCACAGAAACCTACACCCATTGTTTACAGTGAAGGATGCTAACTGTTAAAATTCTGAAATTCCACTCTGTGTGTGAAATAATTCATATTCCAAACAGTTCCCCTAACGGGATAACAAAACACAAAACAAAAGAAACTGTAAAGCTTTTCCTCAAAATCACAATAAATCATGCCGAGAAACAGGTTAGTTTGAATACATTTAACTCATCGGAGGGCCAGTTTTCGCTGTCCCTAAATAACAGTGAGCAGTATTAATAGTGAGCAGTATAAAGTCTGCCTAACAAAGCTATCCTGCAAGCTTTTGTATGACTGTGACAAAGCAAAGCATTTGAAATGCTTTAGATTCCAGACTGTTCACTGACTGCACTGACAGGGTTTCTGTCTGCCATGGACTTTTGCATCTGGGACACAAAACGGGTTTTGTACAAAGACAAACATGCATTTGGGTTTGTAAAAAATGGATTTTGGAGCGGCCAGAATAAAAATACATTTAAATGCCAGTCATTTTTGCTTTGACAACTGCAGCTTCTCTTTTTGTGGCTAAACCACTTCAACAAACCAAAACTTGAATAACCAGTCACACAGTACATAAACATGTCATACATTTACACCATACAATTAGACTCACACATGCATGTGGCATATGCACATATGCGCGTGCGCGCACACGCACACACAACCCTACGTTGTTGTACAGAGACTTAAAAAAAACAGCTCAGAATGACCCGTGAGCTCTGCACATGCCTGTACCACCTGCAAAAAGAGGGGCACTGCCTTAGCTTTCCTAAATGCCTTTACTGAACACACAGCGGCATGTGCAAATCCACACACAGTACCCTGTAATCCCAGAGCACTACCCTCCTCCTGCACCAGGATTTTCATTCTTGGCTCCATCCAACCACACTCCATTAAACAGGTCCCCTGTCAGGACCTTCTAGTCTCTATGACCCCCCGTTATCTGATCAACCTTTAACCGCCCCCTTTTCACTTTTAAAGGATTCTCTCTTTACTCTGCTAGTTCAGATTACTGAAATTACAGATATAATTATATTATAGTTTGGGTCCCATCCTGGAGAGCATGGAGCTAATGACATTTGAAAGAGACTCTTAATTACAGGCACCCTTACGGTAACTGAAGGTCACCCAAAGGGACAAAGTACTTACGCGTGCATTGATCAGAGACCAGGTCATAGTGGTAGTGTCCAGTTTGTGGATGTCATTGGAAAAACAGTCAGCCTGCGACAACAAAAACAAAGTCGTGAGCAAACAATAAAAATCAAAGTAATGTCAATGTTTGGCAATGAGAATGCACTGAGAGAGGCTATTGAACCGAGTGCTGTACACTCTGCTCAGACAAAACTACTTACAAACACAACGCATGTCAATGGACTCAACTGTGTGTATATGTGTGCATCTTGCTGAGAGGGTTGTCTATATCCCTGCAGCTAAGTAATGTGAGGTTAGCTCATAAGCACGGCGGACCAAAATAATTTATGAACCTTTTAAGACAGATCTCATCTGCCTGCCGAGAGCCAGCTCTGCTCAGCCTCGGGATAGGTGACGTCTGTCAAACATCAAAAGGCAACTCCTAGCACTGCAAGACATTCATCCAGCGACGTTTACACTAGAAAAGTCCACTGGATGCATCATAGCATACTTCCTCTAATGAGCTTAACATGAATTCATCAGCCGAGGTCAGGAATTGGGAGGACTGTTGAGAGACGCTGAAGTGCTAATGAGCAGATAATGGCATTTATTAGCATCTAGGTTTTTTTTTTTTTTCTGTCTTCATGATGCACATCGATTGCTTAAGAGAAGCTTTAAGTGAATACGGTCTTATTAAAGGTTACCACGTGGAAAGTTGGCCAGAGTACCTACCAGCTGTTCATATCCCCCAAAGATGTACATAGCTTTGCCAAGGACGCAAGCTGAATGGCCATCTCTTGCCCCAGGGACTGTTCCGGAGATCTTGGGTGTGAACCACCTGTGGTTATCTGGGGTAACAGAGAGAATCACATGAGGGTCTGGCAGGTTGCAGACAGGGCTCTATTAACTATGACAGACTTCATTTCTTGTTGACCTCATTTCTCTCCAGTTGCATTCCACCACTGTCAAAAAAAAAAAAAAAAAAACCAGGGGGAAAGATCTAGAGGTCGGCGCTATAAAAAAAAAAGCAAAACTTTTTCTCTGTCTTATTCAGTTTAGTTTTGTTTGTTAAAATGTTGATCTGTTTCTGATTTTGGTTACTTGGTTTGGATCTGGGTGCCATAATACCACGAGACAAGTTTCGTTTGTTCAATCTTTGATCTGTGCTGTGCGGTGAAAGTAAACAGATTTGGACGTTGGAGTGCACAGGCAAACACGATGAAGGCCTGCAGTGCTTCTACAGTCTCCATGGAAACAGTTCAACCTTTGTGAAGGTTCAAGTTCCTTTCAGTCAGTGTACCAGTGGTGTAACAACAACAGAGGGCAGGGGACAGAGAGAAAAACATTAAAAAAAAAACACACACATCATTTTGGGCACTTACTGACATCGAAGGCATATAAGACGTTACAGGCCCCCTCTGTGTCATTTCTTCCTCCCCAGATGTAGATGGTATCGTCCACCAATACCGCAGTGTGACCGTAACGCATGTAAGGTACGTCCCGGGCGTGTTCCCTACCGGCCGTCCTCACCGGGGGCAGTTTTGTCCAGCGCAGTGACACTGAGGGTCAAAGAAAGAAGAACACTAATTAACCACTAAGCAAATTTAAATATCTCCACATGCTGATAAACAATGTATCCAGTTATATGTACAAGGGGACACAGAGGTTGATTCTGAATCATGACAAACAGGAGCACAAACACTTACACTTTACATTGGCCTAAGAGCTGATCTCACAGCACAATATGACACCACTGGAATCTCTCTTTGGGTCGCAAAGCATTTAATTCAGTAAATGCTGAGATGTCCTTTGGAGTTTTCCGAACTGATGCATTTAATTAACTACTTAAACTCCACTATCATTAATAGACATAACAAACAAAACATCCTAGTCCAGGACTAAAAAAGGCTTTCGGCGGAGGATGCGCCAGAAGGGTATTTAGTGAAATTCCGTCTACGCTTAATCCATCTGGAAAACCACCCTGTGTTTAAATATTTGCTTTTATACGTCTCATGAGACAAGAGGCTCTACGAAAGCTGCCTTAAATTTCCTGTGGACAAATTAAGCATCTGCAGTGACAAGGAGAGCTCCTCATGTCAAGGCAATATACTGGAGATCAATGTCATTACACCAGTGAACTACAAACAGTGAAACACACATCTAAAACCACAAAACAGAACAGCTCCACAGGAACACTCTTTTCTCATTCTTCAGGACCAACAAGATTTTGGATCAGTAAAATTATGATCTATCCAAATCTCATCCTATGAATTACTCCTGAGTACTTCATTTTCATCTGCCTCATCTAGCACCGCCCAGAGTAAACCACACCCACACACACACCCACATACACAGCGGAGCAGTGCTGTTCTGCAGCCTGCCCAGATTGTCTTGATCAAAGAACTGACTGCTTATCACTCTGAATACGTATAGCCTGTCACTCAAAATGACTTGGCATTGAAAGTATTACCCGACAACTAAGAACTAATACTGCTGCCACTTATAATGGGTCATTTACCTGCAATCTGACAATTAGCTGACTCTGATGGTTAAAATGTGTCGGTGAAACGGAGTTTGCCAAACAACTGAGCCAACAAGCCTATGTTACTATGTTTCAACAGTAAAAAGACAAAAGACAATCAACTGCAATAGTAAGTGATAGTAAAACCAACTTAAATCAGTGTCCTGAACAGAAGCCCTTGATCTTCAACTATACTTGAGTGAAAACCAGGTCACAGAGTGAGTCATAAGAGCATTTGTCATGAACTCGCAGCACCCGTTTCAAAAATCCTGTCAAACATCTGCTGGAAAATAACATAGAGTTTGGGCTGACAAAATGGAGTTGGACACAAACAAATAGGAGATACAGGGTACGGAACCCAAACAAATTAAATCATTCTAGTCACAATGCTCTGACAACCAGATTATAGTTCTAACAAATTTCCCTTATTTTTCAGTTACTAGGTTTTTAGCCCTTTCACAAAGCATATAGAACTGTCACACCACAAAAAAATACCCTACTGTCATATTTCAAAGAAAAGCTTTTGCCGGCAGACAACACCAGGGATCACTCAGGAGTGCGAGTACGACTGAAAAGGCATTTACTGATTTGTCTTTTGTTTTGAAAACGTGCCAAAATCGGCCAGCTGTCTCACCAGTGTTGAAGACATGAACGTCAATCTGTCGCAGTGTCTCGTAGTCTTCACCAGAGCAGTACCCGCCAAAGGAGTAAACCTTGTGCCCCACTGCCACGGCGGCATGGTTAACCCTCCGTGGCCCTCCTTCCAGGTGCACCGTCCAGCGTAACATCTCACGCTCGGGCACCTCCGAAACAATCGCTCCTTAAACCATCACCCCCTCATTGGAATGAGCTCCATCAAGCTGTGTGTGCGCTGTCAGAGGCTGGAGTTGAGTAGAGAGCAAAAACAGAGTGTTCAGAAGAGAGAGAGAGACAGAGAGAGAGAGAGAGAGAGAGAGAGAGAGAGAGAGACTATGAGAGGTATGCAAAGGAGAATTAGCTCTGCAGAAGCAGGAGGGAATGAGACGGGTGCTTGGGTGAACGACTATGCTTCTTTCACATGGCTGTTGACAGGGCAGATAAACCACTGGGTTAACTGTACTACAGGGCAATGTTAAGAGGTTGTCAGCCGCACCTGAAAATCTCACCACATATGCCCATATAAAGTCTTATCATCACACTCTCACATCTCCACCTACTAATCAAACCAAAGAGAAAAACAACTCTGAATGATGGCTCACCTATTTCTATGAGGCTAGCTCTCTTTGACAAACACCCTGTTTTTGACAAAATCATTCAATTTCAAATGCCACAAAATGTGCAGTTCCAAACATGCACATGCCTTTTCCAGCAAGTGGACGAAAAACACAGGCCATTGTACTTAAGAATTTTATAGCATGTTGGCTATTATGTAAGAGTGGAGGCATACAGCTACTGAAATAAGAGGATCAGCTGAACTTGGAAAAGCTGAGAACGTCTGTGGTAATTCCTCACATGAGCTAAAGAGTTCAGCAGCATGAATTATTTCCTATCACTGAGGGAGTCCTGAAGTTTCCGTTGTGTGAATGCATATGGACAGAGAAAGAAACAAAGGGCATGTGTGCCAGTGTGTATATTTAGTGAAAGAATATGATAGCCTACTTGTCCATGCTTGTCATCACAGCTTAATCTGATATAGCTCAGTATGCGTGCAGCGGGTGAACTCCATGCCTCAAGTTCTCCCACTATACCCCATGGATCACTTGAGTTTACTTCGCCACATGACAATCAAATGCCTGCAAAGGCAATTTTATCATGTCTGTAAATGACAGTGTTGTTGTTGTTTTTTTGTTTCTTTTTACGATCCAAGATTCTCAGAAGATTATTTGAAATATGTTTGACTGCATACCAAATCTATACACATTTGATCTGAATAGAGGTTCTATGAAGGCTTAAATGAAATGCTAAATTGGTAAAATATCAAACTAAGTATAGTAAGTAATTTATGTTTCTGTCTCACTGAGATGTTCTGTTTTTAAAAATAACCCTCACAGACCACCTTCTATTTAAAGTGCAGCTTTCAATCAGAACATAACCACTGCACAAGGGCATATAACTTTGACATTCATTTATAACACACTCGCTTGATTTAATATCCACAGAAGTCTAGCAATGTCATAAACAGGTTTCAAGATAGCAACACTGGAGCAATAGCTCTAGCTGTCTAGCTAATTTGGCTGATACGCTTGTGTCTTAGCTTGGAGACAATGCTGTCAGCAATATCTTTTTTATTTTGCCTGTTTTCACGAACAAGACCACAAAATACATCTCAGGACCTGTCAACCTGCCTTCGCGGGATCAGCAAACAAAAATGATACGGAGTGAAAAACTATGACTGCTAATGATAAAAGCAACTTTTGAGCTGTGCTATAGCACTGTCAAGCAAATTAAATTAGCTACAGGGTCAGTTACCAGTAGTGACATATTAAGGCGGTAACATCACATCACATATTCCTGCACAGTAAAAAAAAACAAAAAAAAAACATTAACGTCACGCAACGTTAAAATCAAGCAGTTTAAACCAAAAGGCTAATCTCTAGCATTATCATACCGTCAAACCTTTTCCTGTATTTATACAATCCTCGTTCATTATCTTTACTAGCAGTATAGCATACATTCAAACCTGACGGGCTAACGATAGCTATGTTTATAACCAGCTATCCCTCGTTTGGATACTTTAGCTGACCGGCTAGCAGAGCTAAAAATATGGGTTATTCTATACATATAACCTACACGTGTCAATTAAACATTTCATTTTATATAATTCGCTTTTCAATTAACCCGACAGACTTAGTTGGCTAGCTATCTAAAGGTCTAGTGGGCTAAATATGATATCTAGATTAGGTTTACAGGCTACATACCTTTTCAAGTAAGGAAAGCCAGTAGTGAGGTCTACTTCCTCTGTGACGTCCTGTTTACGACCAGTTTTGACAATACTGATTAGAGGCTGCTTCTTTCACAAACCTTGTCAAGCTAGTTCGTCTTTTGTCGCAAATTTAACCATAAATACTTATTTAAATACTAATGCTGAAAGCACAGAAGGAGTCTCCTTCTATGACATGCAGGACTTTGCGACATACGCTCACTGTAGCTTGCTAGATGTTTACACCTCTTTCCAAGGAAGCACATGAGCTGGAGAGCTGGAAATGCTAGGTTAAAAGGTCCTAGAGCCAGCATATACTGCATGTCACACGTGATCACCACAAGAGGGAACCATTTTCCTGGCCATTTGAAACCCCCTGTGTCAATTTACCATTACGTTTAATTCTACTATAACAAATCCCCCTGTTTCTTTGGTATTAGCGGTATTTAGTTTATTTCAAAAATACATTTTAGTGTCGAACCAGTGCAATGGATCATTAACAGATGTAACTGAACGAGATATGTTTGCTGATATTGAATTAACACTATAAAAAATGTTTTATAGAGTCCCAATAGAGCCGGTTGGCAGTACCAATACTGCCCCCCTCAAAAAACAATTATGACCACGCGTACTTTTTAAATCCTTTGACTTGTATAGCGATTTTCAACTCATTGCATTAACACTCTTAACACTATAGTTCATCAAGCCGTCACCGAAAAAAAAAAAAAAAAAAAAAAAAAAAAAAAAAAAAAAAAAATATATATATATATATATATATATATATATATATATATATATATATATATATAACTTAAACAATTAATGTATGTTCCATCAAGAACACACAGATACATAATAGAACAGGCTGAAAACATTCCGTCAAAATACTTCTTAGCTGATTATGCTTTATTGTTTTCGTTTCATATTTTATTCTTAGCTTTGACATAACTAAGTGTGTAACAGCCAACATCTTGAACGAATGCATGGATGGAGCCCAAGCAGCGTCCAAAACGTACTATCGGTATTTCTAAAAAATAAAGACCTAAAGGAGGGTGTATCGCTTAAGAAAGGATTACACGAAAGGCTTTTATTATGAGAGGATCGGAACCACTTTTTTGTTGTCATGAGACGCGGGCTGCGATTTTTTACGTAGCGTTGATATTTGGTAGCTTGCACATTACTTAAACTCATTCAGAGATATAATGTCCATTAAATATTGTTTTTATCAAATGAACGTTTTTACGTGAGGAGAAAAAGTATGTCGATACGGACATTTTAATTTATCAGGAACCCAACTTTCGTAAACTGTACCTTTCGGACTCTTTAAGACAAGGGATCCATCTCTAACGCAGCTAGTGAGCCATCAGATAGATACAATATTTACAATCATTAGATCAAAATTGTAGTAACAAATGGCTGACGAAGAAGACGATTATATGTCCGATGCTTTTCTCAGTCAAATGTAAGTCAAGTGTATGAAGGAAATCAAGATGTTAGAAGAAACAGGTTAACTACATTGCAATTTCAGTGCAGGCGTACTTAATAGTTGAGGCAACTGTAGTATTTCGTCTTATTGGAGAGTGAGGAAAAGTAACATAATTCAGTCTTCTCATTTATTATTTTAATATAAGTTAAATTCTCTCAAACTAAACTTGCAAAAGTGAGGTCAGGACGATCGGTGATCAAAAGCATCTAATGACCGAGCTAATACATATCGCTTGCTACTTTCGTTCATGTCAGAGATGTCAGAGAATCTTAAAACTGAATAACTAAGTCAGTGAAGTAGCTATTTGCTGAATGCACTGGAAGTAAACTAGTCACACCATACAACAGAGGAGTTTTTCCTGCAGTAAATGCCACAATTCTCCATTCTGATCGTTTAGATCAGACGTGCGGCCGGGCGTACCAATGGTGAAGCGGGCTAAAGAGGCTATGAGGCGGGAGGTACTTCATAAAGAGAAAAATCTGCAGAACCGTCAAAAGAGCTACAAGGAACAGGAGCGAGAGAGCCGTGAAACAGCTCTGAGCAGCTCCATCAGCAAAGAAAATAAAGGCTTTTCGCTGCTGCAAAAAATGGGTTATAAAGCAGGTCAAGGCCTCGGCAAAGAAGGTCAGTGGTTGTTAACGTATTGGAGAGGATGATGTAATGAACTGAAAGACACTTATGTGTAAACTTTGTTTACTTGTATTTCAGGGGCAGGCAGAGTTGAACCAATACCACTCAACATTAAAACAGGTTTGCTGTTTTTTCCCCCAGTAATATTAAATGCCTTGTTAATTGCTCCACCATTCCTTAGTAGTAATTTATGTGATGTGTAAGGATGGAAAGTAATGTGTATCTTCCTGTTCTGGTTGTCATGATACCGAATTAGACAGGGGTGGTATTGGAATGGAAGAGGCTAAGAAAAGAAAGGCAGAGGAGGAGCTTGAACATTACAGGCAAAAGGTGCAAATGAAACACCAAGCAGAGAAAAGATCACTAGAAGACTTCAGGTAAAAAAAGAATAAACATACACGCGTGTGTATATATATATATATATATATATATATATATATATATATATATATATATATATATACATGTGTGTGTGTATGTGTGTGTGTGTGTGTGTGTATGTATGTATATGGGTCATTTCAGGGTCAAATCAGATAAGGTTGTTGCAGCACCGTCTCAGATTTTGTTCAGACCTTGTCTATATCATGCATGGGTCCCAAAACCAAGGCCTGTAAAGTATTTCTGTTCAAATTCTATGTTTTCATGTTTTTTCAGCCCTAGATATTATTTCATTTTTTTGCCTCAAAAACACCTTATCTGGGAAGCCATGTTTGGGCATTAATATTTTGACAAATATTGTTCCTAGCTTCACCAAACGTTGTAGGATGGAAGACAAACATGTTTTCTGCATGCCAAAACCTTTAAACGCCTGTAGTGCATGCCATTTTATTTTAAGCCTTAGATTTGGAAAAAAAGTGCAAAATTCCTAAACGAGAGTGACATTGAGGGTACTACAAAGCCACATTTTTGCACCAGTATGATATCAGTCATCATTTTTCTGCAGATGCAATCTTTTATTAATTTTTTGCCAATATTTGAAGTCTCTACCCCCAACGGACATGAAGGTATTATGAATAAAACATGGCATGGTCGCATATTTTGCTCATTTTCATAGCATGAAAATGGTGTGTGGTGTAGCTCATAGGAACATAAAATGTACATGGAAATTTATTGATCTATGGGCATTGAGGGTACAAAGTGCCAATGTCCTTCTGTTTTTCCTTCCTACAAAAAAAAGAACCAGATTTGAGAGATATTTTACCTATGGCACCAGAAACGTCCATTTCAGGATAACATTTTTTTTTGCCTAAGCATCTCCATGAATCAGTGAATAATGGAACATAGGGATTCTACTTATAAAGAAAACACGAAACATGTACCCAGTTCAGTCGTGTTCTTCAAGTTAAATGTTATTACATGTTATTATGTCACATGTCATTTCTAGTGCATAATTTGCTACATTGCACATCATTTTCAATAAAGTTATTTACTTTTTGTTGAGTATCTTATTCTTTTTTTTTAAATATGGGACATAAAATTTAACCACTTCATAGAATATAGCATCTATCAGAGTTAATGCCTTTTTCTATAATGAGGCCCTGATAGTCAGGAATGTAGCTTGCATTAATGACCTATAGTAAAATGAGCCTATAGAAAACATGCATTTCTTTACTCCAGTCAGTATTTCAGAGGCTGGGACACACAAAGTGGAGATAATAAGCTTCTTCATTATGGATTTTTTTTTCCAAGAGATAAAACAATGCCTTTAACTATGTGTAATTATCTATGAAGGATATTGGCACGTTGTACACTAAATGACCATACATTAAGCTATTTCCATGTACATTTTCATGTTCCTACTAGCTACCCCACATTCCATTTTGATCCTATGAAAATGACCAAAACATGCTACCATGCCTTGTTTTGTTCTTAATAACTTCATGTGCATTAGTGGTAGAGACCTCAAATATTGGCACAAAGTTAATAAAATATTGTATTTGAAGAAAAAATAATGATTGATACCATTTGGGTACAAAAAATCTAAGGCTTTATAAAAAATCAGTAGGCATGCAGTACAAACTTTAAATGGTTCAGTCATACTGAGTTTGTCTTCCATTCTACAAATTGGTGAGGCTAGGAATAATACTTCTCAAGATATTATTGCCCAAACATGGCTTCCCAGATAAGGTGTTTCCATGAGTGTAAAAATAAAAAATATCAAGGGCCAAAAAAATATAAAAACATTGGAATTGAACAAAAATATTTTACAGGCCTTTGTTTTGGGACGCAAACATTCAATCGACAATCTTTGAACAAAATCTGAAATGGTGCTGCAACCACTTTCCTGGATTCTGGCTGATGTGACACAGACTGACCCATGTATGTGTGTGTATATATATATATTTATACAGTATGTATATATTTGTTATGTGGATTCTGCTCTTCTGAATTGACATTCTATGGGCACCTGTTAATGTATCAATCTGGATATCGTTCTTTACAAAGAACACGGAAGAGAACGGAGAGAGAAGAACGACAGATTGAAGGAGACATGAGGAAGAGTCAGCGTGCTTGTGAGCAGCTTGACACTCAGAAGGTCACTAGGGCAGACATTCCAAATCATCCATCCATTCCACAAATAGCAGCTCCTGCAGTGGGAACTTTGGTTTTGATTATTTTTATCTTATTATCTCCTGTTTTGCATAGGGCATTACAACCCCAAGAGAACAGTGGTACTGGCCAGAAGTCTTAAATCAGGAGGAGGAGGAGGAGGAGGAGGATGATGAACAAGAAGAATCCAAGAATGATGAAGCAGAGGAGGATGAGTTGACTGTCAGTACGCTCTGTGATGTCATCACTTACAAAACAAGACACTATTTTTAATCTAAAAATGTTTCTGTACATAGAAAAACTCTTATTCATTATTCACATATTATACCTGTCACTACTTCATTTTGTGTCTTTCAGTCATTAGACAAGCTGCATTTTATCACATCCTATCTGAGAGGGGTGCATTTCTACTGCATATGGTGTGGAACAACCTACAATGGTAAGAATGGCATGGGAACTTCATGCCTGTTTTGTAAGAAAATTAGAACATACATACTGTACACAAATACATTTTTGGAATTGCACTTACATTAGCTGATATGTGGTTGCATGCCATTCCCACTGAACAGATGAGGAGGACTTAAGCTCAAATTGTCCTGGTGACACTGCAGCAGACCATGATGACTAAAGCAGCTGAGAGACAGAATACAGACAAGAGCCATTTGTCTGTGTCCCAGATGGTTCTCTCACAATGTGGACACCTAGTTATCGGTGTTATTT
The DNA here is from genome assembly GCF_902362185.1 of Chanos chanos. Lineage (NCBI taxonomy): Eukaryota > Metazoa > Chordata > Actinopteri > Gonorynchiformes > Chanidae > Chanos > Chanos chanos. The sequence continues at coordinate 37,417,534 of NC_044498.1, read as the reverse complement.
ATATTTGGAGATATCGTGACTAAGTAAAAGTTTTGGACGTTCTGAGGATGCAGAAAAATGCATATTCTGTGCTATGCACAGTAATAAGGAAGTATGTTTTGAAGTAGTGTAATTTTATTTGACTTCTATCGATGATCTCTGCCTGTATTATGTAGTACAATAATTAAAATGTGCATTGTTCTTTTTTGTGAATAAAGAGTTGGACATTTTAATGTGGTGTGTCAAACAGAAATGCCGTAGTAAAATTGAAAGGAGACAGTTGGTTGCAGGGGGTGACAGTATGTCATTAAGTGGTATATCATAATTAACAATTTCACAGTTGTCAGCATTATTTGACTTGTCTCTCTCACAGTCAGCCAGATGTAAATCACAGCCGCCACTTTGGAAAACGTGTCTTTCACAGGTTTTCATAGATCCTGTATTAAAACAGTACAGCACAAACCCTTGTAAGATTATTAGAAACGTTTACTCGGTTATGACCAAAAATATTTTTTTTCTTACACTGCTTTGCAAAATATTGTAGTCATACCCAGATGTAGCTTGTTACAAATTACAAACACTTGCTAATCAAATGTATCAAAATAACATACAAAGTATGGGTATCAGAAAATGTATTTAATTAAAATAAAGTAACTTACCTGAAAATACAAAAATACATACAAAATTATCTGTAACACCATTTTAGACATTTAGCGGATGCCTTTTTCAGGACTGATTTACAGTAAGTGCAACAGTGGACTAAACTGATTTCCTAGATCACTAACTTTACAAGCAATCATTTGAATGAGAGATTAACTGCAATAAAAAAAAGCCTAAATTTAGCTGTTAGACATTAATTTTGTCCTTAGGAACAAAAGTAGCTAGCCTGATTTATTGATAATGAAGGCTTCCATAAGACTAACCACAAGTTTCCACCATCCCAGGCTGTCTGAGCATGCCTGTGACATGAGCTAGAATGCCACAAGCAAGCTAGCAAATAAATTCACTAGTATTAGAGCACAGCTTTTTGCTAAATGCTCTATTCTTCTGTCCTATAATAACATTAAGTGAGCAATATCTAGTATAGTATATTTTACCACATACTTTACCTTAAGGTAGTGGTTCTCAACTCCAGACTTCAGGGCCCACTGCCCCCCATGTCTTTGTTTTAACTCTTCATTAACTGAGCTAATCAAGGGCGTGATGATTAATTTATCAGTGGAATCAGGTGTGTCAGTTCTGAGATCAGGAGAGTTGAAACAAAGACGTGCAGGACAGTGGGCCCCCAGGACCGGAGTTCAGAACCACTGCCTTGGGTTACTGGTCATGAGGAAAACAAACAGTTCCCAGCGAGCCCACTGGACCCAACAGGATGTGTCATGTGATTTACTTGCATCTAGCCAAAAACTATGAGGCTATATTTAGTAGTCCTATAGTAAACCTGGTGATGAAAGTTCTTGACTTACTTGAGAATAAAATTACATATCTGATTAAGTATTTTAAGTATTTTAAATACACAAAATACAATATCTCAAAGTATTTTGTTACGAATTACATCTGATTGTTTTCCATTCAGCAAAATACAAATTACAAAATACTCAAAAGTAATTAAATATATATTTTAAATACATTTAATTGAAATACTACCCATCTCTCGTCATACCTGAGTAGACTGTACTGTAATATAGGCAGTGACCAAAGCAATATTGCTGTGGTCCGATGCTCCTTTAAATGCCTTCCAAGTAGGCGTGGCATATGTAGGCGCGTGGTTTTCTTTGGACACAGAGAGCGCATGTCTGTTGCCTTTAAGTATGTCACACAATTTGGGGAAATCGAAACTTTCAGTACGTGAAGTAGATACAGTACAAGAATCGAAAGTCCATCAGTGTGTGTTAGGTTTAAGGGCCTGAAGGTGGAGGTTTGGCTGTCTCTAAAGCACACTGCCTAATGTGAGCTACGTTGCACATATAGCCAGCAAGGCTGCTGTTGGTAATGATCGCACCACAAATTTTTTCCCTTAGTGAACGGGACGATAATACCGAGATATCAAGCCTGTGTTAGCATTTTTCATTAAAGTCTGCAGGAGTTTACACAGTTGTAGCAATGGAATCAGGGACAACAAATTATATTGCTTTGCTCAATGAATACGCACAAAAAACTCGCAACACAGTTAAATATGAAGAGGTGGGAATCGAGGGTCCGGATCATATCAGAAGGTGAGTCATTGTTGCTCCTATTCGTCAAGCTTATGCCTCTAGCATGTTTGAAACTTTATAATAAATGTATATGTGAATAACAGGCTGCATTCTTTAACTTGCATTATATGAAGTGGAGTATGTCAACAGCAGAAGATTGCTGGGTTCCATTTTATAATATATGTATGTATCAACAAGTAAATATGATGTTGCCACCTTGTCGTTTCATATATTTAAGTTAGGGCTGTCACTCATGTGGACAATAACATCCTAACTTTAATGTCAGGATGAGTTATATTGGTTGAGCGAGTGACAGAGTCAGCTTTTATGATTAACACATACTTAGAAAGATATAACTTTATGCTTCCTTGTGAAGTGCATGTATTCACACGTTTTGATAATGGATTGGTGTTGTAACCCATTTTCAACAACTTTAAGTGATATGTGTGTGTATGTATATATATATTTACACTTTTGCGATTTCAGGTTCACCATACGGGCTGTAGTATGTGGTCAGGCATATCCTGCTGGCACTGGAGCAAATAAGAAGGAGGCAAAACAAAATGCAGCAAGAATCGCCTTGAATCATTTGAGGGAGACAGAGAACAGTGAATCTGTAAGAGAAATATTCAAACTCATAAAAAGCTTAATGTTCATGGTCAGTCCTCTGAAGGTGATTTCTTGTTTACTGTACTGTTTGTAGTCTGCTTACGTCAAGAGAGTTTTTGCTGAAATAAACTTTGTTTTAGACTGATAAATATAACATTTATTTTATTTTGTTTCTCAGCAAACACCCCTACCCACTCAGAGTTCAGGACACTCTGCAGCAATATCTCAAGTTAACTTTGTTTGCTGGCTAAATGAATATTCTCACAAGACCAAATTAATGTTCACTCCTGTTGAGTCAACAAGGCCTGGCCAAACTCCTTAGTAAGTGATCATTCATAACCTTTAGATGTTAAGTTTTCTTGTCAAAACAGTTTTCTCAACCTGTTCAATGTTGCATGACCAGTCATGTATCAAGTAATCTATCATAATTTCTATCCAATGTTTCACTTAATTATCATGTCACTTTTTTGATAGCTGTTGTAAGTATACCAGTGACGATAAAGAATTTCCTTTGGCCTCTGGGAGAACAAAGAAAGAAGCGAAAGAGGCAGCTGCAAGACTTGTTTACGAAGACGTCCAGAGAAAGCAGAGCGTTCAGGTGACAATGATAATGACCTGTGAACAGCTTTGTCTATTCACTTACACTGAGCAGCTTCTAATAATATGTACTGCCATCAAATTTGTTTTCAAGGTTGATGAAAACTGTAACGGAGTGACCCTCAGTGAAAATAGTGCTTTAAATGGAGAAGTCACTTCTATAAGGTACAGTAATAAGACCTAAACTTGTTTTATTGTGTACATTTTTGGAATCTGTCTTTCATCTAAACCTGCCCTCCCCAATTCTGTCCCTGGTGACCCACATTTTAGATCTGCCCCTGACTATAAAACACCTACCTCAGATAATCAAGGGCTTGGCAATTAGTTTCTGAGTGCAGTCTGGTGTTTAGACATCCAAAATGTGCAGTAGGTTCTCAGAACCAGGACTGGAGAACACAGATCTAAACTGTGGTTTCTTTAATGCCATATTATTGCTGGTGCAAATATGTGTCTGTGTAATTCTAGTGTTTTTGGTGTTTGTTTATTTCAATTCTTTAGTGGCAAACTTCAAAGTTTGCATCTCAGCTCGGCTGCAGATTACCAAATCACCATCAAAGACAAAAACTACATAGGCATTTTGAACCACTACTGTCAGAAAATGAGACTGGTCCATGATTTCAAATTAGTGGAGAGGAGAGGACCAGCCCATAATCCAGAGTGAGTTTTAATTTCAATATATTTTGATGGAAATTAAAAACTCTTTCAATGTATCCCTAGACTGATTATGACATTTCATTGGGCAGATTTGTTTACAAAGTGGTGATGGACAAGAAGGAGTATTCTGAGGGAGTGGGTAAGACGGCAAAAGAGGCAAAGCAGAATGCAGCCCAGCTGGCCTGGAGTGAGCTTCAAGAGCAGTCTGACTGGAATAGTCAGGCAAGTACATTCATATGTTCATATTCATATTCATGAGTTATGGCCCCTCATAGTTCTGTCATGTCTAGTGATTGAAATGATAGTATGTGTACTTTAGTCATGAATCACTGTTAGTTGTAAACGGATGTGTCATCCTTGTTAAAGTGATTAATAACTTACGTCAATGGCATTGTGAAGGAGGCTCAGCATTCCCAGACATGGTATTATATAGAAGACCCACATGACTGTTGAGCTAGATATGATGTATCAGAACATATCCACTTTGGAATTTGTTTCTGCTCAAATTTATAATTCCTAAACCTTTATGCACAGGTGTCAGTTAAATCAACCGTTTCTGAGGATGAGTCCCTACCCACAGCCTCAACCATGTAAGTTTCAACTGACTCCATGATGCATGGACTCCCACGCATGGACTCCCACGCAAATGCTCCATGCAACCTTGTATTTATGAGAATTGTCTTCCTTTAGTGAGGCTACGGATGCCCAAAGCTCATCAAAGGATATGACTGAAGACACAAGTAGCAGTCATTCAATCATCTTTAAAGATTCTTCTTGTCCTGAGCCCCTTAAAGCAGTATGTCCTCTTCAAGCATTTTCCAGGCATTACAGTTATATTTATTTATTTCGATGTTTCGCATTTCTTATGATTTTTGCAAAGTGCCCCTAAATTAGTGTGCTATAGTTACACTAGGCAGGTTACTAATGCTGAAAGAAAGAAAGAAAGCCTAATTTGAAAACAAAAAGACAAAAGACAACAAAATTTGTCATTGCCTAATATGTTATAATACAACTTAGCCCTATTTACAGGTCGTGAGCCCTGTAGATACCAAGCCTAAAAGAAAGTGAGTACTTTTGATTAGATTTTTCATTGTAATTCTTTTTAAAAATGAATTTGTTTTTGGGATGTTGTTTTCTGAAACTCCGTGGTTTTTACATATGTTTGCTTTCCTTCCCTCTCTGTTTAGGTTAGCAGCAAATTTCCAGTTAACACCTATCAAAATGAACGAGGTATTTATGATATTATACTTTCAATCTTGTATAATATATTAGGACAGAATCATGTTTATATTTTGATTGCTGTAAGTTAACAGCTCCTAACACCTCTTAAAATCCACAGTATATCTGAAAGAGAAATTTCATGCAGCTGTTCTTTAAAGCTTAATTATTTGTTTATTTTTTATTTATGTAATGACTGAATAAAGTACATCTTTTGTAAAATAGGGAGGTGCTTTCCCTACTTCGAAGATTCCCAATTTGGTCTCAACTGTGAGTTTATCTAGCCCGTCTACAAAGTCCAGGTAAATTTCACTTTCATGTTCTCCCTGTTAGTAATCCATGAAATTTGTCATGTATTTTCAGTACCCCAAACACTGAGAATGGTTGCTTATTTGTGGCCATTGTAATAAACAATGCAAGAATTGTGTGGTGTTATGTTTTGAGTTACCTACAATTTTTTGTATTTTTGCAGGTTTAAAGAGGAATTTAGTTCAATAAAAAAGATTGGGAAAGGAGGCTTTGGACATGTTTTTAAGGCAAAGCAAGATCTTGAGGGGAAGGATTACGCTGTGAAGATTGTTCGATGGACAACGTAAGTTTTTCCTATTCATGTGAGAGTTGACAGTTTTTGGTTTTTTTATTATCTTGATATGTTGTCTTATATTCAATGCTTTATTGAGAAGGGAATATATAGCACCAGTGGAAATGTGTTTGTAGGCTTTTGTTAGCATTGTGACTGAATAATGTCTCTTTACAGAAAAGCACAGCGAGAGGTTACCGCATTAGCAGACCTTCAACATTGCAACATAGTTCGCTACCACACATGCTGGATTGAGGACACCGCATACAAATATGAAAATTCTGAGAGCTTCAGTGCCTCAAGGTACTCTACCTCATTCAAGTAAACCAAAAATATATTTGATATTTACGTTCTCTCCTCAGTTACATCACATCACATGACAATAACATCACAGCCACCTGTAACTTATTCTAAAATCTTGCTAATGACAACTGATAGTAAAACTATCCACCTGTGATAAGAACATCCCTATCACAGTTGTCATTCTTTAAATTTTATTCTTGCATTCATTAAAATATGTATTTTTTGTATTTTAAGCTCTAGTGGCAATTCAACCACACAGTACTTATACATTCAAATGGAGTTTTGCCCAGGGGACACTCTTAAGGTGTGGATTGATACAATGAATGTAGAGCATCGCCGTCCTAATCGTAGATCCGATGCCCTTCATATTGTGCAGCAAGTCCTGGATGCAGTGCAGTACATTCACTTCAAGAATCTTATACACAGAGACCTAAAGGTAGGGCACACTTAAGCAGGAAAATCCATTTCATTTAAAGCATTCCACTTTTATAACTGTCTGCACAATTTGTAGACAATGCAATTTGAGGAGCTTGCTGTACAATGATGTGTGTTTTTGGTGTCTTTAGCCAGCAAACGTATTGTTTGGGAAAGATGGAGAGGTGAAGGTTGGTGACTTTGGGCTTGTGACTGCAGCAGACAATGATCATGATGAAAATCTGCTTGAGAGAACGAAATGCACAGGAACTAGGTCCTACATGAGCCCTGAACAGGTATCTCAAGACATCAGTGAATGAATTAGGTCGCAGTTCAAACCAGTGCATCACTGTTCCTGTTACAGGGGAACGTTTCATATAGATGAGTTTTCACTTGGACAATATCAGGCTATTATGATTTGTGAATTTATGAAGCTAAACACCTTGTTTACCAAAAGTTAAACGTGGCATGGTTTACTTATATTTTCAGAATCAAATTCTAATCTTTCAAATTCACTTTAACTTTTCTCACCAGAGGAACCAAACCACATATGACAGAAAGGTTGACATATTTGCTCTTGGACTCATCTACTTTGAGCTCCTCTACAATCTACAAACTGGCATGGAAAAGCAAAAGGTGGGCAGATTTTTGGGGGTGTTACAAGGACATTTTTACTTATGTGTGAAATATTTTTGCCCCCCCCCCCCAATTATTAGTGTTTATTAATAATTTGCCTGTGGAAAAGGCAGAGAAAGACACAGCAGTGTCAAAATTGAAATAACACATCACGCGCTATTTTCAGGGGTGAAAACATAAGACACTGTTCTGCTCAAACTGCTGTAGTACTGTAGTGCTGGAGCATGATCAAGGATAAGTCTGAAGCTCTTTTCTGCTGGTGACTATGTCGAGTACAAGGCATATTCCAGACTCCTTTTAACATTTAGCGAAAATTAGATCATGAATCATGTTTACAATAAATGTAAAGAGATACTATAAATCTTATTACTGTTTGTGATTCTTTTTAATCTGTGAAACACTGTAAAATGCAGAAGCATAATTTTATATTCTATCTGTTACCGACAGATTTGGGCAGATGTAAGAAGTAAAAAGTTTCCACAACGGTTCCATTCAAAATTTTGCTTTGAAGTAAGTACAGTTGCTATGACATTCCTTTGTTTAAGAGCAGGAAAAATTAACTGATCTGTACAACTAATCACAGTCTAATCACTTTGCAGCGTTACTAAGAGGTACGAATAATGGTTTCTTGGTTTTGTAACGTAATGCTAAGTGGTACTGGACTGCATGGTTATCTCTTATTTGAAAAAAAAAAAAAAAAAAAAGACTCTTGTAGATGGGATTTGTTCTATAGCCATTTAGCTTGCTATCTTGTTCTAATGTTTTGTGCATTTGATTTGCATCTTGATGGTGATATAGCACAAGCTAATTGAGCGCATGCTGTGTGAGGATCCCAAAGACAGACCAGAGGCCAGAGACCTGGTACCAGAGCTGAAGAAATGTTCCTCCATCCTACAGAGGGAGAGGAAAGAACTGAGAGAGAACCGAACATACTGATACATATATGATCCATAATGAACATAAGGAGAAAGACTTTTAATGTGCAATCTCATTTTTGAATGGCGACTTCTAGACCATTATAGCAAACAAAGATATATTGGTATTTCCTCATGATATTATTTCCTTTCTGTACTTTAATGTGCTTGTATGAGACAGGTGAAGCAAATAACTGTATTTCCAGGCAAAAGTCTGAATGCAGATTTTTAAAGCTGTATATCAGGAAGTATCTCCCCATTTTCTGTGCATATTGGCAAATGCTCTTTCTTTCTAAATAAGATCAGTTACTTTTGGAAGAAATTCAACATACATGACCTTTGTGTAATTAACTGAATGATTTTATTAGGGCTGAATAATTTGGGGAAAATATCTAATTGTGATTTTTCTGACAGATATTGTGATTTCGATTTGATTTGCGATATAATTTTTTAAAGTCAAGCTTCAGTTCAATACTCACTGTGTAATAGATTTAAAACATGTGATGGAGCATAACCACATGAGATACCATCAAAATATTAACTGCTGTATGTTCTAATGCAAAGAGGATAACTTAAAGATATGGAATTGCAGTTCCAACATGTATTTAATACATTTTTAATTGGCATAGAACATGGACAGTAATGATACATTTACTTGAGTACTGTACTTAAGTACATTTTTCGAGTATCTGTAGTTGAGTGTTATTTTGTTTGGAAACTTATGACTTTTACACCACTACATTTGAAAGACAAATATTGTACTTTTCACGCCACTATATTTCTGTGAAGGCTCTCGTTGCTCATTACTTTGAAGCATATAGCTTTAAAGTCAGTGGACGAGTTTTCTTTTCTGAAGTGCGACAGGCCATATAGTGTTCGTTACAAAACTATTCACAGTAAACTACTCCAATGCTGTCAGTCAAGTGCGTGCTGCATTTTTTGGAAGATTCCTCACCCATTGCCATATCTTAAGGCCATATGTTTGAGATTTTTTAAATCAACTGGTTTTCAAGCTAACTGCTTCCCGCACACTTTCGCGCGCTGTGATCGCCAAACATTTTTAGGTGGCTTTGATGTAGTGCTTACTGCTCAGTTACAATCATATTCGCCACAGTAGATATGAGATGCGACTTGAAAATCGCGATTAATATGTTTGTGAATGTGTGACGAATCTGGTGGCAGAGGCAGACCACAACTGCTACTGTTAACACAGCGTGTGAACACGTACGGAAACCACTTAGCTTGGAAACCATTTGGGACAGAACACCAGGTCCAGTGTGAATGTACTGCTACGTATAGTTAGCTGGCAGAAATGCCGAGTTAACGTTACGGACAAAAGTCCTTCTAGAAATATATGTTTTAATCTTGTCAGATAAACACAGTACTATTAGTAAGGTCACGCGAAGGTAGTAGATTCACGTAGGACACGGTCCCAATGAGACGAGGGCGGGCGGGAGTCAAGCGCTGACGAGGGTCATCCAGCTCTGTCACATTTCAGGCAGAGCCGCTCTGATTTCAGGCAATGCTACGCAGTAGAAGTAAAATTAACCTAGCCCTACAACATTATAACGTGTTTAGCCTTTTAAGGCCAATCTGAGTTAACCTAGGGCCTATGTAACTGAAGCTATACACTTTTTGACTTTTATAGAGGAAGCCTTCGATTGTGTTTTGCTGTGTTTCTATAGGCTTTTTAGCATATTCCACAAGCTTTTTATTCTACAAGCAAGTCAATGCGTTCAGTAGGTTGTTTCAGAGTCATTAGGCTCTAAATGCATTGTGGCAACAATACAACAATGCTTCGACATTAAAAAGAAAATGTACTTTTGAATACTTAAGTATTTTTAAAAGCAAGTACTCCAGTACTGAGCAACTTTTACCTGTATTGGAGTAATATTTGACCAGGAGCATCTACACTTTGACTCAGGTAATGGAGTTGTGTACTTTGTCCACCTCTGCACAATATAGAACAATCGAACATGTAATAATGTGTAGTCCGCCGGTCATTATCGAAAAATAAATCCAGACAGGACGAGCAGGACCCCGCTTATTATACGATAAAGGAAACTTCACACAATGTTTCATTCTAATGATTTGATTGCCGTTTCATGGCTCCCGCTGAGAAAATAGTCCTTCTAGCAAACAGAACTTTTAAGTTGCAAGTGTTGCATAGCAGGCTACCTGCAGTCTCGTCAACTTGTTGCAGATAGGCTGTTTATTTCCTTTACGATACGTGAAAGGAATACTTGCTGAATGATATAAAGATGTGAATCAGAAGCACAAAACCTGTTGCCACCCCAGCCGGCATTTCAACGTTTACTGAAGGTTGAGTCAACGTCATGGACCAAGGTTGAATTTTGTTTCGATTTTGGTAATCGAACCAACGTTGATATCGCGACTTTGTTTCAACGTCTTACAGCATTGGTGAATATAACTTGCGTCGACGCTGAATTAACGTTGAATTATGTATTGATTTTGAAAATCGAATCAACGTTGATATCGTGACGTTATTTCAATGTCTTATTTTTCAACATGGGTTAAGGTGTTGTGTCAACATTGAATTAATTAATTAAGTGTTGATATTGAAAAATAGAATCAACATCGATATCGCAACGTTGTTCCAGTGTGTTTCTATAAGGTATAAATTATACGAGACGTTCAATTTTGTTTTCCTTCTGAATTACATTAACTTGTATATTTGATTATATTGTAGTATGATACTGCGTGATGATAATCACATATTTAGAGAAAGAACATAAAACATTTTAAATTTCAAAATCTGATATTTTATTTGACAATTAATGATTTCGTGTAGGACAACCAACCTGGTTGTCCTACAGCTACACTTCACCAAAATGATGACGTCCCAAATTACTACCTGTAACATTAAAACTTAAAACATAGAGACAGATATCCCAAAAACACCAGTAAACGTCACACATCTACTTCAAACAACAAACAGTGAAACTTGCCCAACATAGCAAAAGGGGCGGGGCCACGACCACTCTCCGACGCTGCTATAATACAATCTAGTTTGCAATGAGATCAACATGACAATACTATCTGAATCAGGAATTTACGGTACATGTTATATGTTTTCAATGCAATTGTTATATTTAATACACCTTGCTGCGCATAACTTGCAATACTACTATCCCTATACTATAAACACAAAAATAAACAAATCTAAATAAGTCAATAATAAAGTTTGAATGTGATCAAATGAGACTAGCAATGTAGTGAGTCACCTCAATGAGGAAAGTGTGTGTCAACTGTTTAAGCAATGACTGTAACCTAGACTTAGTTACAGATATTCCTTCTTAGACACCATTTGAACTCATTTTTGTAAAATGAAGCATTTCGATTAAACAAAATGGTCAGGTCTAAAATGTCTACAATGAATTTATATTTTGCACTTGATCAAGAAAATCCACAAACAGTAACAGGAAAGAACACTTAAGAACATATGTCTTTTGTGGGTTTGATGTCACATTCTATACTGAAATATTTAATATTCTATAAAGAACAGGCACAATCTGAACAAACATCAGAACTTTTCATATTGCCCACGTAGCTGGAACAACAAAAGTATACGAGCTCATCTCTGCTGTTCACCTGGAGATTACACAATATATATGTACTGTGTCAGTGACAAGGAAGTAGTTTACACATGTTTCACAATGCACTGCCAAAGAATACACATAAACTAGTACAACAGTTTGTGAGTACCTGCATTGTCCTGCTTTAATAAATCAAAACCGAAAGCTTTGAGGGCTGCCATCAGTTTCATTGTCTGGAAAACATCCGTAGCCATCAGCTACGGATTCTTCCAGAGCAAGTTTCATAAGATGTGTGGAACCGTGATGGGTTGAAGGTTGACCAGATTACAAAAGAACTTGCATCGTCATTTAGGAAGGTGAACACACAACTTTGTGATATGATTCAGAGGAGCAAGGTAGACATGATAAGAGAGAAAAATGGCTGGAACTTGGGAGATGGACAGATTAGAAGTTTTGGCATAGAGCAGAGGTAAAGACTTCTGTCATAGGGAAAGGGGGTATAACATTTTAACAGTAATTTTATGTACCATGTTTGTAATTTTTATAACATTTTCTGTTCCTGGTGGTTCCCAAAGTCAGACGAAAAGTCAAACTCAAAATGCAGGGTGGATATTTTAATGTTTTACTTTGACACTTTAAACATTAATGGAGCTTTGTACACTTGTGACTGTTAAGTGTGAAAATACATTCATACAGATTATGAGAGAAAAGTAAGATTTCTTTTCATCTTGAATTCAGAATCAATTTGTTTCCAATAAATCATTTCACCTTTTGTTCTAAACTTCATGTTGTACTTCTGGTTTCCCCCATACCTTTAACACTTTTGGGCTTTGTAGGCTTTGGGAGTGTTTTAAAGCCAAACACAAAATCAATTGCACAGTGGCGTTACAAGCCAAAACCAGGCCCCAGTGCAGGATGGTCAAGGTGAGCCCCCAGCCCATTCTACTTAACCAGAACGCATGGTGAGGTAATGTCAGTAGTGAACAGCAGAAGTATTTTGAAGCAGGCAGGTTTAAAATGACCGGCAACAGTGAAATGCACTGCACAGCTGATGCCACAATTACATTATTTGGCCACTACAAATAGGCAACAATCTACCGTGCATTACAGAAAAGGAGAGAAAATCAAAGTAGCCCACACTCACGGGCCCCCAATTTTTATGGGCCCCAATGCAACCGCATTACCTGCTCACCACTAGTTATGCCCCTGGGATGGGGTAAAAATGTATCCGGTAAACATAGTGGGATTCACAGAGTGGGTATCTACATTTGCGATTTCTCTAATGGCATCACTATTGATTATGTAATGTTGACTTACAATGTACCTTACCATGATGTGACATAGCGGAGGTGTGCTATGATATTGATATTTGTACTTATAAGCAGACTGATTGTGAACTGACAGTCCTAGCAGTCTAGAATCATGTCTCTTAAAATGTGGGGTCTTCAGTGCAAAAAAATCCCTTTGCCATATTTTCATTTTAAGAGTTTCTTGAACCTCTACTTGTCAAACTGAGTGTGCACATGAAGTTTTTTTTATTGTAGCTGCTACTGAGGAGCAATAACATTTTCTTCATTAACTTTTATCACTCAGTAAAGTATGTTATCATTTAACCTCCAGATTTAGCATGGAAGCAGTGAAATCAGGAGAAGCTGAGATGCAAAAATCTGGATTATCAAATATGGACGTATCCAAAGTGGCTGAGCTAGACAAACCTGGATTTTCAATATTGGACACATCCAAATCACCTGAGCCAAACAAATCTGAATCCTCTATGATAGACATGTCTGAATCACCTGACATGGGAATGTGTAAATCATTAAAGATGGATAATCCTTAGCCTCCAGTGTCAATGGAGAAACAAAGCCAGGATCCATGGACACTGTGAGTCAGGCACTCTTCCCGAGACTGCAATCAGTCAGAAACCATTTTGGGCCATAACTGCACAGCGTAATCAACAGACATTCAAAAAATTTGTGTACTAACATTTACTTAAAAAGGAGATTTTTGAATTTTGATTTAACACTTTTAAAAATCAGTTCAACACTCGAAATTTGCCACTGCTAACTCTGTCAACTCTTAAACTATTTATGTTGTCCCAGGATGCTACATGTGTTAGACAACAAATATGGTTTCAGAGATAAATTCAATCGAGTATATTTAACACTAGCAAATTGTCTATGGATTTTCCAGCAACGGCTTGAAATTACCTCATCAACTGTGGCTATGTTTGCACCATGTCGTTTATGAGGAAATGTTAATTCGTTCAAAAACGTGTGCACTTTATGTTGTTGACATAAAAAATTATGTGAAAAAAATGGAAATAAAGAGTTGAGGTTATCTGTACATTCAAATGGAGTTCTTTGAGGAAGGAACATTATTGTACATGCTTTAAAAAAAAATAGAAACATGGGGACAACACAAAGCACCAGAGAGATTTTGAATTGTGACTGGAATGGAATATAGACTATTCACTCAGTGCATCTGACTCATGGAGGATTAAAGGTATAAAAAATCTGGTATGATTTTTTTTATCTGGCATTTTGTTTTATATGTATTTTAAAAACAGTTGCAATCAAGCCTCAATTAACTACAAACCCCAGAGACCATAACTCTGAAAATGTGACATGAAACTGGAAGGCATATGCAGGGGCATGGTCTGTTGGAGCAGATAGACATAGTGAGGTAGGATGCTGCATCTCTAATGAACATACCTTTATTAGAAAGAACACACACACACACACACACACACACACACATTAATTAGTCAATTAGTCAAAAATGTGTCAAAATTAGTCAAAATGTGTATTTTCTGGATCTGTTAACGCAATTTTGAAGTGGTGTAACAAACACTGTCAGCTTCTTGGGACTATTCAGGCAAATTTTAGAAAACGTGTACTATTTGCAATACATTATTTAATGTAACATTTGCTTTACTCTTTCCAGTTGTAAAATCTCTGCAGCCTCTTCTGTAATAAATAAAAAATAAAATAAAGTAATAATAATGTTGCATGAACAATGTTTTAAACTGCATCAGAGTGGAGACTAGGGAGCAATCCAACATTTTCAGTTTGCGAGCTCAGACAATTTAAATTAATCTGAGTTGAGTTTGCCTTTTTTACGCTGTGAAACTGTAACTGTGAACCAAAACTACATCACAAATGATGTTAGGCAGCCCTTCAAGTCAATCTGCTACGACAACTCCCGAGTATAACTACCTTCTTAGACAGAACATTTATATATATATATATATATAAATTAAGCTAAGACTAAATTTACTACACTGTCTTGGCTTAACCGTGCGTGTATTGGCTAAACTTATTGCACCACTTTGTAGCGCATCGCATGCCGGAAATCGAAGTTATATCTACTGATCTACATCACACTTCCAGCATGACTTGCATTTAACATAGTGCTCATTTTGCGATTCGGAAGAAACGAAACCGAAACTCAAGGCTGTTCACGAAGTGGTACTTGACTTGTAAATATTTCAGTCGCTCATATGTTAGAACACTGCAGAGTGTATGGGAAATCGCCTCTACAACCACTGGAATTCAGCACCTTGGTGACGCAGATCTGTCCGTAGTTAAATTTCTTAGCTAAATAATTAGCTTTATGCATAAAATGGCATCTGATCGTAAAGCAGATTCGAAATTGACAGACAGAATTTGTTCAGTTTTAACGAAAGGAAAGCAATACAGAGCTTTAGAAATTGCCAAAGCTGTTGGATTACAGAAAGCCTCGGATGTGAACAGTGTTTTATATGCACTATTCAAATCAGGACGCCTTTCCAAAACCGATTCACAGCCACCTTTGTGGTCTTTGGGAAAACCGGAGGAAACAACATCACCTGCATCACCTACAGCAGCAAAGAGTAGCGACAAGAAGACAGTCCATGAAAACGATATTATGAATGTATTCACAGAAACGTCAGAAAACGACAGAAAAGCATTGAAAGCTTCTCAGATTGCCAGCAGGCTCGGTGAATCACGATCTACAGTAAACAAAGTACTGTATGACATGAGTCGTAATGGAGTGGTAAAGAAGTCAGAAGAAAATCAGTGGTCTCTGGTGAATGGAGAAAAGAATCAAAGTGAAAGGAGGTAAATCTCAGTTACTCATCTTGGTCCTAAAATTATGTGTGTGTGTGTGTGTGTGTGTGTGTGTGTGTTGGGAGAGGGGGAGGGGTAACAGTCATTCAGTTAATAACTGAATATATCCTCCCAGTGACAACCAAAACAAGACAAGGAAGACTTCGGAGTATGGGTAAGCATGTGAACGTTTTAAAATTACGGAACGTAACATATGTAATGTAATGTATGACAGTGCTCTGTTTCTAAATTTTGATCTTTGCATCAGGTACACACTATGAAACAATAGTGAAACATTTTTTAATTGAACTTAGCATAAGTTGGAAATATTTAACTCATCTTCCATTCTTTTAGGTTCAGCCGTAACTTTGATGTGATCCAGGCACTGGGATCTGGAGGCTATGGGAGTGTTGTTAAAGTGAAACATAAAGTGGATGACAAATTCTATGCTGTGAAGACAGTACAATTCACAAAGTATGTTCATTCACTATGAAGAACAATATAGAACAGTATTAGTGCCCCTTTTGGAAAATGCCAATAAGGTCTTTTGAAAAACTCTTAAAGAGTACTTGCATTTGTTGTGTGTTGTGTAGAGAGGCTGACCGTGAAGTGAAGGCCCTGGCAAAACTGGATCATCCCAATATTGTCCGTTACATCACCAGCTGGCCAGAGTCTGTCCACTGGAAGGACAACAGCGAATTAAAGTAAGACCTTTCCCTCTAATTGTCATGATTAATGAATACATTATGGCTGTTTCCTTGGAAAAATACTGGTTTACATTTTGTTGTTGCCGTACTTCCTGTGTAAATGCTATTAATGTAAATGCTATGTAAGATTATTATTGTGTGTTTATGTCCTTTGTTCTGTTCTGTTCTGTTCTTAGGTCAATAATCCACAGTGAAGCTTCCTATGATGGTGCCTACAGCTCTGATATAGAGAAAGAACTTCATGAAATGCATATATCAGAACCACCTGAGACAGACACTGAAGGCTCATCCGGGATGGAAGCATCAGAATCATCTGGGATTCTGGAAGAGTCTGGAACATCTGGGGCAAAAATGTCGCACTCATATGAAAGCGATAGCCAAGATCTAGTTCCATTGTGAGAAATGTTTATTTTCTGACATGCTGGTAACACAGCCTCTTTCATGTAGCAACTTTGTTATAATACAGTCTACAAGATGTTGACATTTGCCCTTAAGAAGATATTAATGCATGTATCCAAGTCATATTTTGACTGTGTCAGAAACTGTGGTTTTATTTCCTTAATTAGATTGAAAATACCTCTTCAGGTGAAAAGTAACCAAACGAGATTCATGATTAGTGTTAAAAATGCCTTGTCCTTCTAAATGTATGTATTTTATAGGTCTTATATGTTTTACCCCCTCAGAAATGAGGATGAGCCCTACCTGTATATTCAGATGGAGATCTGTGAAAAAGGGACGTTATCTACCTGGTTAAAGGAGAGAAATATGGGGACTACACCAAGGAAAACACAGGAGATCTTCAAAATATTTCAACAAGTTGTGACAGGGGTGGAATATATACATTCAAAGGGACTGATTCACAGAGACTTAAAGGTATTTTAGTTTCTCATCTTCATTTTATACTGTCACATAGAACTTATTTTGATTATGGCAGGGTGATCAGTTCAGGTGACTGTGTTAAGTGTAGCAGTAACGCAGGTGGTGTGCAGGCACAGACAGTGATCAAAATGTTATAGTTCTTTTAAAGTAGTTTATTATTTGTAATTTTACTGGTCATTGTTATTGATATGTATTTTTCAAATAATATTTTAGCCAGATAACATATTATTTGGCGACGATGATGCAGTTAAGATTGGAGACTTTGGGCTTGTGACTACAGTGGCGGATGAAAATGGCGGGCCAGTGGAGAGAAGTAGGAGAAGGGGAACACTGTCCTACATGAGTCCTGAACAGGTGAGTTATTTTTGTCAAGATTCTAACGGTTTTAACTGCACAATCACTGATCAGAACAATACAGTAGTTTACTCTTCTGGATTAAAATTACCATCCAGTACCAACTGTAACCAAGATATATTCATCTGAGAGTTTTGACATTGACAGATATTTATAGATATGGATAAGAATTTTAATTCACATATTTATTTACAAGAGAGGGTTGGAGAAATTAAGTAATGTCTTACAAACATGTCTGAGATAAACTACCTAAAAGACATTTTTTTTTTAAATTTCTCTAATCATAGAAGGAAAGCGTGAATTATGATGAGAAAACAGACATATTTCCTCTTGGACTGATTTGTTTTGAGCTTCTGTGGAAAATCTCCACTTACATGGAGAAAGATAAGGTCAGTGTATTGCATCATTCCACAGCATACATATTACACATGCCTTCCCATAATGACAGACTTCATAATGACCCTGAAAACATGTATTAGATAACGATTACACATGTAAAATTATCTTATGGTCAAAGAGCCAC
The DNA here is from genome assembly GCF_902362185.1 of Chanos chanos. Classification (NCBI taxonomy): domain Eukaryota; kingdom Metazoa; phylum Chordata; class Actinopteri; order Gonorynchiformes; family Chanidae; genus Chanos; species Chanos chanos. The sequence continues at coordinate 37,399,324 of NC_044498.1, read as the reverse complement.
AATCATACGCATCTGTTAAAACATACTGAGCACCTAAAATATTAACGGCATTTTCACATAATTTCTTAGTTTAAAACATATTTAAAACTGTACACTTGATTGAACAGAAACAGATGTTCATCACAAATGTTTAAATTACACTCCACCAGGATGTTAAAAATACCCTACCTTGAAATATATGTTAGTATATTATATTAATTTACTTTGTTGCAGATGTGGGAAAATGTGAGGAGTCAAGCGTTTCCCCGAGATTTTTGTGAGAAATACCAATCAGAGGTATAGACATTTTCTATCAGTAACACTGACATACTGTTTATGGGTAATATTTGAATGCCTACTCTCATCATCTTTACATGTTCTATTTCAGAGTAAATTCATCAGAAGGGATGCTTGCCAAAAACCCATCAGAACGACAGAGTGCCAAAGAAACTCTGGAGTCTTTGAAAAACTGGTTTTCTGCCAGGACATGAGACAATTAAGAGAGAGAACTGTTTGACTCTTTATAGAAAACTGGTAAAGGCCCGGTAAAAAACTGATGAGGTACTTGTCCAATACTGTAGGCAGTGCAAAAGTCTGATCTCAGCTTTAAGTGCTGACAGATTTGACTTGGTGATGATATGAGTTACAGCCTTTTTTTCTGACATACAGCATGCTGCACATGTACCAAGCGTTTTCATCATGTTTGTGGTTGTTTCAAAGCTTTTCTCTTTAGATTATGCAATATGGTCAGAGATGTTAAACATAAAGCCTGATTCAGTCAATCTGTGGTTGAACTGTTAAAGTGCAACATTTTGCATCTTGCCTCTACATAAAGTGTTTCCAGAGCTGTATTCCTGTGACACAACCTCTCTTAACCAGTGTTGACTTCTTCTTCATCATGTTCTGTTTTCTTTTGATTTTTGTACTAAGAGATGTGTATATGTACGTGGTTTTGACTGAACAGGTTATTGAAAACCCTCTCTGGCAGGCTTTTGGAATTTGGGTCCTTTTCCGCTGGTTTTTAGATCATTTTTTTTTAACTCGATCCAGTGCATCATGTTTTAAAGAACTACACTTTGATCTTGTGAACAGCTGAAGATCTTTGTAACCTGTGTTAATTAATGTTTTCCTTAGTTTTAATTCATGTACTGCAAATGCATTTGGAACCTACTTTAATATACATACTTAATTCTAAAAAAAAATCAAATTAACTTTGTGTGATGAGAGAATAAGCATTATGTATCTTATGTTAATGTTTGTGTCTATGTGTATTTATATTTGTGTGACTGAAATGTGGCTTTTCACTGGTACCAGTTGATGGAACATTTCTTAGAGCCTCATTAGTTTGTTTGTCACTGTGAGGTTCATGGCTGATATGTTGACCTTTCATTTTAGAACCACGTGATGGCACTGTTGCCCCACAAAACTGACCTGAGAGCTTCAGTACTAAAACCTTATTTACACTATAAGGTGCATTTGCCCGCAAATTCAATTCTGCATGTAGTTATCAGTCAGTATTACTACAGTGACATTATTTGTGTTTTTACTCTATTAAATCCAAAATGCATAGCCACAGATTATTTTATCCCAAATGAAAAGCAAGTGATCACTGCAGGGAGCGCTGTTGAGCTTCAGCCAGAGGCGGATAGTTGATGGCCACACTTGATAAGGAGCAAAATGTATGGCAGAAACTTAGTCTGCAGAGCTAGGCGACATTTGTGCATAAACATTTGCCAGAGTTTGGCAAATGATTATCTTGGTAGAGAACAACAGTAATGTCAGCAGATTTCAGACTTGCACTCAATAACATGAGGTGTTGATGCTCTAAAAATCAGGATTGTTTTGGATCCAGAGGACACTTGACAAAACGGCCAAATCATGCATAGCAACATATGGTGCCAGTATCAGTAAAACTCTGCCTCAGTGTAGAGAGTTTAGGTGTTTCTGAAAGCTGTCCCATTATGCTAACTTTAGTGCAAACCTGATTACCTCACATCTTAAAACAAAATGAATGACTTGACATGAAAAGAGAAAACAGGACTAGCCAGCAACGGAGCTCTAACTAAATCAAAAAACACAAGTCAAGAGAACTAAATTATAGGAGAGAACATAGACAAAAAACAACTATTAATAAAGTTAAGTCTACGGTTATGAAGCACAGAGAGATAAAATGCTTTACATATGTTCATGAAATGCTTGGCACTTTGTGTGGGAGGTCAGGTTGAGATGTATAGCCTGTAGGGGTTAACTGTGCTCTTATATCACAACAATATCACTCACTACTTGCAATATTCCCTAATGGAAACTACAACACCAGTAGAAGAAGAGCATGCTGGGAACCGAATCATGGGACAGAATAGCACCATCAGACAGAGAGGAAGGAAACCAGAGCACATTTCAATCAGGATAATGCATCTAATTTGTAATCCGCTCTGTTGATTCAAGCGGAGAGCTTTACCTGCTGTTCCGAATGACTTGTGGTTATGAGGGGTGCTGTATCCTTGGACTCGGAACCTGTGGTATAATGATACTGAGGGGAAAGACAATGGTGAGCTAGTGTTCCCGTTCATGTCACCTTAGTTCTGAAAAATAGAAATTAAAAATTCAAAAGGGCCGACTACTGGACAATTATTATCTAAACAGATTCAAAGTAGAAAGTAAATTTTACAAATGAGGTGCCACTGTCTTTACAGGTGTGAATCAGTGAGTGTGGAGAGAGAGAGAGAGAGAGAGAGAGAGAGAGAGAGAGAGATTATTATTATTATTGCTGTTAACTCTTCAAGCAGAATTTTAAGTGCTTTTTTTTAACAAACAAACAAACCAGCACACACACACACACACACACACACATACACAGAGTAAGGCCACAGTCAGATGCCAAGTGAAGCATCTCTCATCTTCCCTTCTCTCCAGGGCACAGACAGTGATGCAGGGCAGAGATAGTGATGCGGTTCATTGCTGTTTATCATAAGAGCAGTCATAAGCTGAAAATGGATTTTTGAGGAGTGTCATGTCACTGGCTTACTTCAGCTCAGTATTGAGTTTAGACTGATGGGGCAGGGAGCACTGTCTGTTATCCTCCTGGAGCTTCTGTAAGCTTTCAAATGATTTCAGTGATTCAAAATGTTTAAGACAGTTCATGCCCTCATTAAGCCCTCCACCATTAAAGCTTTGACAATTATTGTCTTTACGTGCATAAGCTTGAATCCTTTAACAAATATCCAGTTTTATTAGATGAACACAAAACAAGCATATATCCAATCTGATTCTATTCCAGTTGAAACTGGTCACAGAATAACAAACACTGCTTCACTTTTTTTTCAGGTTTATTTATGTATACTCTCAAAATTTCATACAACTTCACACCATCTGGGGCAGTAATCTGTGCTTCCTGCAGTTGTTCATCTACCTCAGCTGTCTGGCTTGTGTAGACAGGGTCACAGACTGGATTGGGGTCTTGTCCTCTGAAGACAAGAAGTGGGAGTTTGTGTGATGACTGCTGAGTAGAATACTGCTGAATGCAGTGACCTGGGGCAGTTGGAATGATTGCTACAGAGACCAGAGGACAGTCAAAGCTTAAGATGTTGGGTGGAAAGAAAATACATGTCATACAATTCAAGTGAGCTATAGATTATTGTTAACATAATTTGCTGTGAATTTATTCAGTTTTCTTCTTAAACATAAAAAAAAATGTTTAACTGTGTCTGTAATTTTGGGAAATATATTTTGTATATGTAGCCAACAGCCCGATTAGTTAGTATTGTAAACCAAGGTTATTTTAATTACTTCCTTAATGTGGAATAGTAACACATAAGACTGCTTTAAAAAAATATTTCTAAGATGTTTTGAATCATTTTTTTGTCCATTTTACCAATCTAGCCTAATTATTTCCGGATACATGAGTGAAAGAAACAGGCATTATGTAATGAACAGAGGTACGTAGTTCTGTTTATGGTTTATGAAGAACAATAAAACAAATACAAGGGAAAACAACGACAGGGTTCTAGACCTAAACTAGATATTTTACACTCCATTGTAAATGTGGACAGTTATATAATTACACATATTTGTTGAACATGAATGTTCTTTCCAAACTAATACAGAGCTGGTTGTATGAGTTATTTAAAAGGAGCTGGTTATAAAACTGTTTGCAAAGTTTACTGACAGGATGAGTTGTAATTCAGAAACAGGTTGTATTTAGTGTCACTACAGACAAGACCATTTGGTTTTCTCACACATAGAGCCTTCTCCCTTTAATTTCACATGTCATTGCTCAAAGTCCTGGACTGCAGCCGCCTTCTCTCTTAAAAGAACTCTACAGTGCCTTAAAAGACTAAAACAGTCCTCTCTAAATTACAGAACTAGAACAGAAAAGGATCGTTTCATTCTCGTACACGTTTACAGCATAGCCTCAGCATGATGCAAAAATCTGTCTAATTTGCTTACAAACAAAATGTGTATTTATGAAGCTGTTGTTTTAAGCAATATTAAAGTTTACTTTGTCATGTATGTGTTATGTAATCATAATGTAGACATTAATGTAAAGGATTTAGTCAGATTTTAATTGTTAATCTGCTTCTCTTATTCAGTTGTTGGTAATTTACCTTTAATTTATCCTCTTCTGTACATGACATCTTAACTGTCTGTATGTACATCAGATATTTAAATAACTTGTTATCTGTGAGTTGTGATTTTGTGATGTTGCGGCGGTATATAGATTCAATATAGTATGCACTTATCTGAATGTTTCATTTTGTTTTCAGTGAAGACATGATACAGATTAATAAACAGCAAAACCTAATAACCCTATCTCTGATTAACTAATGAAATCATTATCAGTCTGGATGTGTATCTTCTGAACTGTCTGTCTGACCCGTTACTCTAAGATGGCAGAAAAAATATATGTTTTTGTAAGTAAATATATCAAATGAGTATTGTTTTGAGTGTGAGCCATTCTTTTAACATAGATCAGCTCATTCAGTAGGGTCTGAACAGTTACTAGTCAGCGAATCAGATGGGACACACATTTCTTCACCACATTTCTTCAGTCTGTTGAGAAGTCTGATCTCCAGAGCAGGTGTGAGCACAGGTCCGGAATTTTGTAAAAGTCTAATTAATGTGGTGGCTAGTGTCCAGTTATGACTGGTCTGTGGAAAACACACACACATACACACACACAGACAGACACACACTGAGCCAAACCTTTTGGATAGACCGCTTTAGCCTCTTTTTTTTTTTTTTTTTTGAGAGTGTAGAAGAACATCCAGGTTTTGGTTAACTTTGCATTGCTGGGCTTTAAGGGATGAATGAATATATAAATTATCAGTCTTAATGTTTGTTTCATGTATGTAAAAATACACTTTTTCCTTTCTCCAGTAGTGAGGGAGAAGTAACTCACCAGGGCTGTATTGTGAACAATCATTAGGAGGACTCACCAAAGAGCTATTAAGAAAACACATGTTGACAGAGGTACAGGAACTGTGCAATACAATGTTGAGATATATGTCTGTTTGTGAGTGAGTGAGTGTGTGTGTGTGTGTGTGTGTGTGTGTGTGTGTGTGTACACTGATAGTAACTGGAAGACAAGTTAGCTTCTAAACTTAACTTCATTTTCACGCTCTGTGGGTGGCTGAAAGTGATCTACAGACTTTGCTGTCACTAGCCTGAAAACATCTCTATGTAATTTCTATCAGTATCCAATGCCTACAGCACTGTCAGTTTGTGTCTGGCCTTAAACACCGTTTTCATCTGTGACAAAAGGGGAAGATGGATTTTCTAAGTAAACCTGAGCGTAATAAACTAAAATATCATTCCTCTTATGAGCTTTGCAATGCACCCAGCAATGTGTTTGACAAATGGATCTCCTGCTGAGTACTGAAGGAAACCCATTCATATCCGGAGCCAAGTTCAAAGAGAGAGTTGAACAGAGTAGCAATGGACTGCATTTCTGTTTAGAACCATCTCTGTGAAATAATGGAAAAAGTATCTCTGGTGCACCACTGCAGCTCAGAGGGGCCAGAGGATATAAATAACGTCTAATAAAAAAGAAGCCACCAGGCTTAGGAAAAGTCACAGAAAATAACAGGCAAACTGGCCAGGATTAAAAAAAAGTGGTAGGAGGTTTTTTTTATCAGTTAATTTATGATAACACTCTTAGTTATAATATAAAAATACATGAAATCATTTGATCTGTCCTACAATGTGATTCAAGAGGTTTACAGATTCGAAAAGTAATTATACCGCTGAGTTAAACTGGTGTCACCACTGTAATTTAAGGAATGATCGTGTTGACAGAAAATGTCTACCTTCCAAGACTCAATTCAAGTACTATGCCTCTGGAACATTTCTTTGACTGTTCAAAAAAAATGTTTCTCTGCTTTCTCCACCCCCCCCCCCTTTTTTTTCCCTTTTTTTTACAATGCCCTGTGCAAACATAGCCTTTGCCACATCAGAACCAAATAATCCTCCATCTGTGTACCACAAGCAACAGTAGTTTTGTTTATTTGTGTTTTAATGATGTTTTTGTTTCTTTTTGCTCAAAATAAGGGTTGAGGGAATGGCGGTATGCCAAGTCCTTGTCATTTTGGTACAGGACGGTTGCCATACAAATTCAATTGGCAGTGCTGTATATATCTTAACAAGCTGTGGGTTCAGAGAAAATGACAGGTCTATATCTTGGTTCCACTTCTTTGGAAATAGAGAAGGAGCACAGCAGATGTGGGAGTAGTGTCCCAATGTTGACAATTAATGATACAGATACCTTGATACTATGCCATTTTATTGTTTTAATTCATTCAGTGACTCATTCATAGTCAGGAATATTGGTGAACACATGAAAAAAAGGAGTGAAACAAAAAATAGAAATGTTAAAGCTAGCTTCATTTGTTTTCACAGTCTAATTATCAAGTGTATATAATTACAAAAATGACTTACACCTATCTGAGAAATTCAATCCATTTTTTAAAAATAGATTTGCTTGTTAACTGCGTTCCAGACTAATTTAACGTGTGAAATGTAATGCTGAATCTAAAGAATAACAGTTCCTGGTTTAAATGACTCTGTTTAGAGTAAAATGGAGAATGAATAGAGGCAAGGCTAAACAAGACAGCTAACCAGTTGGAAGTTTAATTTTGTCACTCTTTATTCTGTGCACTGTAATTACTCAGACACCTCTAAGAACATTAGGAGAAGATGAAAGAGTTATAAAAACAGGAGAAAGAACAGAGAAATGGAGAAAGAACAGAGAAAGGCTGTTGCTTCAATCCACTGATTTAGCTGACAGTCTTTGGTCTTTTTCACAGCTGCCAAGAGTAAATTCAGAACACAATCTGTACCTGATACCTTAAGCTGACAGCCTAGATGACAAGTGTCCAGCTGGGCTTCACTCAAAGTGAAACAGTTAAAAGAAACAGAGACAAAGATGATTGGGTTGTCTTTGTGTGCTAACATCAGAGACAGGGACTGAGTTTGTAAATTCATTTTTAGCTCATTCATCTCAAAATGTCTAATTCAAATGCCATGTGGCCCATTTCTAAAGAACAGAATGAAAGGCAACGTCCAGCACTGAACAAACTAGCACAGAAACAAGGAACTAATCCAAAAAACAAACTTCCGTTCTCAAAACATTAACGTTCTTTGCATTATGAGTTTATTGACTTTGACATTGTCTTTCTTTTTCAGTTTCAGCGAAAGGCACAATGCCTCATCCGACAAAGTACCTCAGGCCTCTGCAATACTCAGTGTCTCTGAAAGCCATTGATCCTATTCTGGCCATGGTTAGAGTGCTGTTTCAGACAGAGTTATTGATCCTTATTGTTTAGTGGTGAGAGCAGCGATAAGAAGCATTGCCTCATGTGTCTGGCATGCCAAGAAAAAAAAATCAATATCAGAGAATTTTAAGCATTGCGTGGATGTGATACTGATTGTTATTGTAATACTAGCACAGATATAAAACCTTCAGAATTTGTGTTTCTCTTCAGGACATTGTCAGGGTGAACTTGTCATTCTTCATAAAGATTAAATGACGGTGTTATTTGATTAGTTAAGGGAAAAAAAGGAGAGAGCAACCAAATTATCAACTGACTCTTTTTAAATGTGGAAACTGTGGTGTTCTTGGCAAACTGTAAGATCATTTCTCAGTTATCATGAACTGAAAATTTACATTTGTGGAACATTGTAAAGCTATAGAATTTGTACAGATAACCACTGTGAAGGGTAGACAGAATTGCTGACTGTGCTGAGAGAGAGAGAGAGAGAGAGAGAGAGAGAGAGAGAGAGAGAGAGAGAGAGAGAGCGAGAGAGAGAGTGAGGGAGAGAGAGAGAGTCAGACAGAAAGAGAGAGAGTCAGACAGAGAGAGAGAGAGACATGCCAGTAACATCTGTCACAATGTCTGGTCTAGTCTGAGTCACCATGACAACACTATTGCGCCAATTACTGGAAGGAGCGCAGCCTTCTGGGACTAAGTCATTTTTCTATCTCAGAAGAGGAACACAGCCACATAATGTTGCATATTACAGCATACCTCATGGATTGCAACATGCACCACTACACTATTACATCTTTTATTCTGAAGTCAGTGCCCATACATTGTTTAGGAACTGTTTTCCAACATTACTCTTGCAAAATACAAAAAAAAAAATGCTTTGATCATTTTCACTTTAGGTGGAGTTCTCATCCCACCCCAAGTTTCTAAGGCTGGGTTTTTTTTTTCTAAATGGTAAAGCATTGGTCATTGGTGATTGGAGTCTTTTATTCTTTTATTAATTGTTTTCAGGCAGTCTAGAGTAGATCGTGTGGGATGGTGCATTCTCATATGCTGCAGATTTGTTGAGTGCTGAATCTGTGACTGTCCCAGAAAGCAGGCGCCGGCCGCAGACGTTTTCTCCTGCCATTAACCCTCATGTCTGCCTCCTCCTCACATGCTGTCTCATGTCATTATGAGAATGAAAAATATTGCAACAGAGCTCACGTGCGGCATGATAATCAGAAAATATTTCATAGATGACTCTCCTCTTCACTGGGCACATGAGACATGACATCAGTACGTAATGTATTTCCATGCACTCCACACAGCCAAACATACTGTTGCACTGCTTGTTCACACATAAGATATTGTACATGTTTGTCCTAGATTACTTCAAAACTGTCACTGTACTCTAAATTTTTAAAATGTTATTTGTTCCTCATTTTTTGGGAGGTGGGTTGAGTGCAGTACTTCCATAGAATGTTGATCATTGTTGAGACTTAACGACAAATGGGCTTCATGATGGCTCAGTGGTTTGTATCCCGGCCATCCTGGGTCCTTTCTGTGTGGAGTTTGCATGTTCTCCTCGTGTTTGCGTGGGTTTCATCTGGGTGCTCCGATTTCCTCCCACCACAAAAACATGCATGCTAGGATTAGTACCCCTGTCAGTGACCTTGACCAAGGCAATGACAAAAAGACCAAAAATAATAAGGAGTTGGTCCCGGGACGCTGGCGGCGGCAGCTGTGCACTGCGCCTAGCTCATAGTGTGTGTATCACTGCTCTAGTGTGTGTGCTCACTGGTGTTAGGATGGGTTAAATGCAGAGGCTGAATTTCACTTCTCACTGCTCAGAGTGTGTGAGAGAAATAAAGTACTACTTCTTCTTCTTCTTCTTCTTCTTAAATGAACAGCACTATGTCAAAAATTAGCAATACTCCCAAACATATCATTTATGGTTAATAACCCATGGTATAATATTGAAGCCTGTATATCAAAAGTTCTGTCACCAGTTAACATAGTTATCAGATCATCAAACAGTCCACATATACAAAATGAACACAGGATTTTGGCTGTTTTATTATGCAAATCATGTTCATTTTTAGAGTTGGTTTCAGCCCTGAAAGTGGCTCCCTCGGGCTGCCACATGGCCTTTATGTGGGGAAGTCAAACTTGGACAGAGATTGTGATTGGCCCAAATGCTCTTTTCTGCACCTGGCACTTACAGACATTCACAGGCTTTCTCTACCCATATGCTGACGGTTTGACAAAACAATCAGTGGCATCCAAAAAACACGGTTACCAGGGACCACAGGCCAACTTGGCCTCTCTCAAGTGGCTAACCAAAGCACATAGCCTGTGTTTTCCAGAGGATGTTCTGGGAATGACTCATTCCCAGTTTCATTTATTTCACCAGAAAACGCTGGGCCAACTGGGCCATAGCACTCAGAAGGCACATTTGGTGGGTTGGCTGTGTGTCTGCTGCTTTTATGTTCTCTCTCTCTCTCTCCCTCTCTCCCTCTCTCTCTCTCTCTCTCTCTCTCTCTCCCTCTCTCGCACTCTCCTTTTGTCATCTTTAGGACTGCATCCATAAAAATGTAAAAAAAAAAAAAAAAAGTTAAAAGAACACTAAAACCAATCTTTTTGCAGTACTCAATACTGGATATGCTTAGCATACATGAGTCTTATGTTACTTTATGTATTAATTTATGCTAAACATATGTGATTCTTACGTTACTTTAAATATTGATTTATGCTAATCTTATATGATTCTTATGTTACTTTACTTTATGTATTAGTTTATGCTAGACACATGTGATTCTTATGTTAAGTTATGCATTGATTTTTAAGCAAGCAGCATTTGAAGTGTTTCTGCAAAACATTCTTATCAAGAAAGATTAAAGTTGAACTAAAATTTTGTTATTCTCTCTGCTTTGACCAAGACCAAAATCATATTTCCTGTGAAAAGGAAATAAATTCAACTCAACACTCCACTGATCTTTTTTCCCTTAATGAGAAATCATCAGTATGGCTTGAAGCAAACTGTATCATTACTTTCTTCTCTGTCAAAGAAGACAGCATGGACTGTTTGTTTGAACTGTAGAAGAAAAGCATATGTACTGGCAGTAATGTCAGGTGACTGTTTACAGCAATACAACAATAGTGTGGCAACTCTTCTGAGTAAACTTTATTTTGGTCTTGTGTGGCCGGATGTCGCGTAGCTGCAGTTTTTCCACTTTGGTCTTTTTTTCTACCTGTTTCTTCTAGATTCAGGTTTGAAGTGAAAGAAACCTACAAACAAAGTACTGATCACAAGAAAGATGAAAGTGTAACTCATGTAGTCCTGTGGTGACGATGTTCATATTATACTGTAATGAAGTTGTTGTCACATATTACATAAGTGACTATTATTTAATTCTTACTCCTAAGATATTGTTACTGACATTACCCAGAATGGCACAGTTTCGTTTGACACCCTTGCTGTCTGGCATAACAGTCTAATAAAAATATTTGAATAAATATCACCACATGCATATTACATAACCACATTCAGACATAACTGTGGTATTGGACATAATTCCCTAAAGATGTCTGTGAGATACAGCAGCTTTGATAATGTAGCTTGAACACAGCTGTTATACCTGCTTATTAAAAATGATAGTAAATCGCATGATGAAAGGACATTTGTTATTGTACTGAGCTGTTCCTAGGGGCTTTCCTTTTTCCACAATAATATGGATACTGAATTGAGTACTCAAAATGACCTGAATACTACCCTTGCAAATCTATCAAATTAAAAGCTTCTGTGTAGAGACATACAGTGCTCTATATTGCTCACTTCTCTGATCATCATTTGTGTCAATGACAGATCCTTTGGTTCTGATTCTGTTGCTCTGCCTGTCAAGTACTTAGTGTTTGAATAAAAGGCCTCAACCAAAACAATTTTCATCTCAGGTCCAGGGTTTGTCCCTTTCTAACATTACCACAGTAGAATTGTCCTTCCTTCTTTCAGTCTCTCTCTCTCTCTCTCTTTCTCTCTCTCTCACACACACACACACACACACACACACACACACATACACACACACACAATTTAATTCATGTTAGACTCCATCAGTGTTGGCATGATGCCTGTTTCCCACTATCCCTGTAACCTCAGTGACCTCAGCTCTTTCAATTTTTTCCTCTCTGCTACTTTCTCCAAAGAACATCTCAAGAGAACCTATGCTTGGAGAAAAGTAAGTCATTATTCTGCTCAGAGTGCAAGTAATGATTCTGTTTGTGTTGAAAATGCATGGTTCAGAATGTTTCCACAAACACATCCGAAGAGGGTAAATTACTGACAGATGGAATGAACGTGCCCGCATAACGTTGTAAAGTACAGCTATTTTTTTATCCATGGTGAATGAACAAAGACCAAAAAAAAAGTCTCGTATTCCATCTTTTTTCTTCCTGCCAGTACTATGTCTACCTCTGACCTATGATATATTGTCTATTATAGAGAGTACCTAACCGCCGAATTCATTATAGTTCCTGTCAAACATGGGACATATTTCCATCAGCTGTTGCCTGTAGAATTATTAGCATCCTCCAGGGGGCAATATTGTTCCAGGGTGAAAACTTGAAGACAGGGCCTCGAGTGGCCATTCAAAACAAAGCAAAACTGTGTATACAACTCTACATATCTCTCACTCTGCTCAACCGCTCATTTTCTATTGTGAGTCATGATCAGAGACGCTGATTTTGACTTCCAAAGTTTGTTATATTCCTAATTTAGCTCAACCTCAACCATTTTGAATCCCAGATGTAATTTTTGATTACAAAGGATTTATGTCTCTCTCAGATTAGTTTAAGATTGGATTAAACACTGTTTCCCATGCCCTAGGATGTTAAATGCTTCAGAAACACCAAGGCATGCTTCAAACCATATGTTCCCTCCCTGTGTTTCCAAAAGGGTGTTTTAGATCATGTTCCCTGTCATACTTCAAGTGACAAATGTCACATATCAGACCATTCCATCTGCACTCTCTGCCCCTCAATTACTGTTACAACCACTGTGAGAATCATCACTGCTCTTAGCTCCATGACTCCCATCTATGACTTTCACCTTTCCTGCAGTATAACCAAAGTCATATCACCCATTAAAGACTCCACTATGACTACGACCAGCTAAACACTCCACCTGAAATTTCCACTTAATATCAAACATGTTACAAAACTTTCTATGTTTTGCTGGGTAGAGGCCTATTTGTGGTATGAACCTTTGACTGTCATTCATGGTGAGGATTTGTAAGAAAGATGTGAATACATAGCTATCATTTATAAGCAGTCTGAGCTTGTGTAGATTCAACATCCAGAGGTTCAGGTTAAGGTGCCTTGTAAACAGGCAATATTAATTCAGCTCTACAGGATAACTGAATTATTTATAAACAGTATGCTATGGCTCCTTATTAAACATTCTTTAGATTATCAGTTATCGGTTTTAAAAACATTCATACACGCACACAGACACACACACAGACAGACAGACAAACACACACACACACACGCACACACACACACACATGCACACACACACACACGCGCACACACACACACACGCACATGCACGCACGCACGCACACAGGCACACACATTTGCCCAAACCGCCACTCTTCCCTTTAACGGATCATGCATGTAAGTAGTTCCATCTTTTCAGTAGGTAAATGCCTTCCTTCTGTCCTACCCCGGACATTCATGAGGAATGTTCACTCTGCGTTAATGAGTACCTTTCTAAAAATACCCTACTGGTTGACAGAACTAATGTTTCATTTAGCTTGTTAAGCTTTAACAGATGTTAATGGTTATTGGCCATCAGAGAGAGCCTCAAGTTTTTTATTTCTGGACCATGACTATGAGGTCTCTTTAAACTAGGCACAGGCAGACAGTCAGTTATCAGGATCAGGCCTCAGCATAGTCAGTGATATATACACTTTTTGTTTGTTTCATACTCCCTCAGAGGGAAAATGAATTAGTAACAAGGGACCTGAGAATTCTGCGCACTTGTATATGATATGTTGTTATGATCTTTAGCAAGGTAATTGATCCCAAGATACTCAATTCTTCTCGACTCTCTTATCTGGCTCGTGAGAGATTTCTATGGGTCTGTGATTAGAATTGAAATTCAGACTTGACTTGTACAATGCTGTATATTGTAATGCACATGATGCACAATTGTATCTATCTGTGTAAGCTAGCTTGGCAACAACAAAAGAAAGCTTCTTTATCTCTATGGCAACACTCTGCAATCCATGCGAGGTCAATATCATGTTTGTAATGGCATTCTGAGGAGTGCCACTTAGTTCAAAAGTGACCTTAGCTCTGAAGAATGTTTGATACCTTGACTGATGAGAATGAACTCCTGTTGGGTCTTTCTTTTGTTTGAAAAAAAAAACAAAACCTCTTGGATGTGTGATGGATCGATCCAAGAGTGTGATGGTTCCAGCTCTCAGTACTTTCATACAACTAACTCAAATTAACTACTTACTCTGAAATGCAGATCAATCCATTGATTTGTTGGCAATCAACAACTCAACTTCCACACCTTCACTTCGGTCCAAAACACAATGCCATTGTTAATTTACAAGAAGCTTTTGGCAAGTGATGAAGTCCTTAATTTTTATAATCTGATTCTAATGAAATTAGTCCGCTATGTGAGTCATGAATTTGCGTATATTGTGAAACAAATATTTTATTAAATTCTGCTTTATTTGCGTTTGCAAATTAAGTAGACTGAATATCATGGTTACTCTCTGTTTCAAAGATCTTCTTAGTCTTTCATAAAGACATAAATTGTGGGGACTAATAACTACAGACTAGAGCAGCCAACTTCAAAGGGTAAAAAAAAAAGGTTTTTGCCTTATTACATGTTGTTACGTGGACGAAGTCCATGATTTGGGGAAAAAAAAAAATCTTGCGCTTTGACAATGTTCTTCGTAATTTTCCACTTGTCAGATACAGCAGCTTTATGAGTGTACAAGGCAAGACTTGATCAGATTTGTTTACTTTACGTATTCCATCATGAACCTCTGCATGATCACACTACAGAGAGAGAGCACATATCAGGCTGTTCCAAACAGACTTCAAAGACTTGTTATTAATCAATCCATTATCAGCAAAGACGTATCAGCTGCAGTGGGAGAGGCAGGAAAGTGGGCTGGAAGAACAAACAAAACAAAAGAAAACAAAACAAAAAAATGGGCCCTGCATGTCAGATGAATGACAAACTTCAGGATATGATTCAAGTTTCTCTTCATCTTATATGCCGTCATTCCTTTATCCTTTCATTATATAGAAATCAAACAAAAATCAAAATGGTTGGCCCGGCTTCTCACGTGTGGATGTACGCTGATTAGTCAGTGTGAGGCGAGCTGGACTCTATGAGCCTACTTCTATGAAAGCAGTATAGGAACTGTCTATTTCTTCTTTCTTTGGATATGTTGTGACATCATGGAAAATCCGTCCTCCTTTGACGAGAGCTTCAGTGTTCCGCATAACGTGAGAGTGCGCGTTGGCCACACATGTACTCCTCTGCTCTGATTGGGTCCTTCCAAATGGCCTCTCAACAGAGTTCCTTAAAGTCCCAAGCTCTTTAAAATTGAGCTAACATGCAACTATCAGGATCAAAATGGTTTTTTAATGACAAGATCCTTCTAAAGATCTGATCTTCCAACACAAAGCAAACAAAGACCCTTAGAAATTCTTTGTTTTGCCATCTGATGAAAGCAGGAATCTATGCTCTCTTTTTCCTTCATGAGAACTGGATAAACAAGTGCATGCATCATCCATGCACGCCTCAGGGCTCCGACCTAATGTGGACAAGCTGTTCCCCACGGTCCGGCTTTTTCTTATTTGTAGCTGCTGTAACCCACATGAAAGTTACTTAGCGACTAGAGCGATTCATCTAAGGTGAATTAATTAGATATTACTATCTACACTTCTTTTGAGCACAAGGGCAGATATGGCTCATAGTAACACCTTATTTCACTGCTGAGGTCCAAGGTAATCTGGGTATTCAACATAGCATAGAGTCGAGCTGTGTTTACATTATTTCCAGCCAATCCCACGTGTGTAATGATATGAAGCAACAGCCTCCATATAATAGCATATACTAAGAGGAAGGCAGTTTGTTACAATCAGTTACAATCAGTCATAGTATCCAGCTAAGATGAGAGTACAGTGGGTGTAATGCAAACAGGATCAGGGAAATTCTACATTAAAACTGCATGAGGCTGTTTGAGCCATTTGACTGAAATTCTTATTATGTTATAACGTTTTTATTTACTTAAAAAAAAGAGAAAGAAAGAAAGAAAGAAAGAAAGAAAGAAAGAAAGAAAGAAAGAAAGAAAGAAAGAAAGAAAGGAAACATTTGGTTTGTCTTGGTAATCAAAACATGGCCACAGTCTCAGGTTTATTCATCAGACTGAGGCATTTTCCAGTCATACTCTTTGGGTAATAGTTTCCATGCTGTGAACCATATGGACATTCAATCAGTCTAAGGGGGTCTGCCTTTTGCTTTTGGCTTGCCTAACATTTTATTGTTACTGTATTTCCCTCTATTCTCAGTCTGTTTGGCATGGATCCTCCATGGCTGGATAACAGACACAATTGACTTGCAAGGGGATAATGAGGATGTGGTGCTACCTTGACGCAACCTGTGAGTTTCCCAGTGAAACAGTGATCTTGTACTTCCCCTGGACTTCACACTCAGCTCAATTACTCAGAGCATTTGATTGGATCATATGAGTACACGTTGCCCCGATGAATTATATTTGGGATTGCAAACTCATCCTAAAATGGTAACCTTTACTAAGATAGCACAGTCTTTTTTTCCAGAAAACTGAACAACAACATTGCAAAATTAGGTTTATATTGCTTTCAGCAGAGGCCTTGGACTTGGACCAAAATTGTTATCATCAGTGTAAACGGTCCACTGGACTCTCAAACAGAGATAGAAAGGTGAAGAAGGACACAGAAACAATAGCTACAATGGATGACATGCTTCAGAGGTAAATCAGTCATTTTTGTCCTGCAACACTGATCAAAACCTCCAACACAGAGGAGTCACAGAGGAGTATATGTAACCTCCTGGTCATCAGAGCTTCTAATGGGGCCCACACCACTGAGAAATAACCCCCTACAGATCCTTCAAGAGGAAAAGGGCACAAAGATGGCCCTTGTGTGGGAAGCAGGCTTTGGTTCAGCCCTTGGTACTCTCCATACTGAGTTTCAAGATGTAGAGTGACAAGTATTGGGACAAACAGACAAGGCTTCTTTTTCAGCCGAAATTAGCCCATTCAAACCTTCTTCATCTCACCGACAGGCCTCCATTTTCTCCTCCAGTGGATCCACATGTTTGGAAAACAGTAAGACACAACAGACCATTTGAGAGCAAAAGATACCTGATTAATTTCTAAATGGGTTTCTACCATGAGAACCATGAGAACAATGGTGAAATTCTTCTTAAATGAGACTTACAGTGTCATTTGAGATGTTCCTTATATGGGTGTGCCATCAAATGGAGAGTACATCAGAACTGCCATTACACATTTTGGATTCTGTGGTAACCTTCAAATACTGGAAGTGCAACTGCAGGAGTTGATAGCACTGAGAACACAGCAAGATGCGGGAAACCCTGACATCACAGAAATAACTCAGTAATTACCTTCTAGGATTTCCTCCTTAAGAATTTAAGGCTCAGGCAAACCAGCTATACAGTCTGAATCTTAAGCTTAATCTGTTTCACATTGTATTTTTGTCAACTTGTTCACATACATTACTTACTTTGCAGAACTATTCAACTTAATTATATATATATATTTTTTTATATTTTCTTTATTATATTTCCATTTTAATTTTAATAAACTGCCATATGTTTAAATTATGATACAAGAACACAGTGAGTGACTTGGTTGCATAGCCAAGTAAAACATTTTCTCAAGGAAAGAGGACGGACATGGTTTGGTTATATCAGTCAATGACAGGCAGCACTACAGCTGATATATGGTTAGATTCACGGGGGCCTAAGTCTCCATGACAACATTATGGCTTTCACTCATGAATACCTCTCATTCACGGCGCTCATGTAAGCTCCCTTTTATCACATGAAGGGGAATAATTCTTTCAGTCACGAGTTTCTTTTGGCAGATTTTCAAACTTCGGTTTCAGGTGAAAAGTGTAGAAACTTCTTCTCGCCTTTTTGTTCTCTGTACGTCTCTCTCTCTCTCTCTCTCTCTCTCTCTCTCTCTCTCTCTCTCTCTCTCTCCAGCTTTCCATCATTAAACACTGCTCTCTTTCATGGCCTTAGCTGCTCTTGTGTTGTCCATTCCACTCAGACCTGACAGCTGCAGGGGCAAATCCCTAGCTTACTCCAGATCAGAGACCAGTGGTGAAAATCTGCAGCTACTGGGTCAGGGCTATCTCTATAGGCTAAACGTGTGTTGAATACAATTATTATGTGTGACAAATCAACACATTGATCTAAGACTAATCCGGATCTGATAACATCATTGCACAAAGAAAATTACAATGTTGTACAGAGGTTTTCAGATTTCTTTTCTTTTTGTTACAGATACAGATCAGTACCATGTCGTAACATGTGTAGATTCTACATTACATAACTATAACTGAAACTGTTAGCGGCAGAGACTCAAGAAGTGAACATTAAATGAACAACAGGCATATCACATAAAACAGGAACAAAAAACACTGAGGTTTTTAATAAAAATCACATTTTCTGTTTCAGCTCAAAGTAGTGACATTGCAATATGGCCAAGGAGTTTCATTCCTAGATCCAAATACCTGCATACCCTTAGAGCATGGGGAGGAAGTACACTTACAATTTCCTGAAAACAGGTTCTTTTCAATACACATGGTTTCACCAAGGTCCTCCTGAGAAAGATCCACACCATAAAATTGAGACAAAACAAAAATTTTGTCCCAGAGCAAGAACAGGTATTTCAACAAGATCCATATATCTAAATGGAAAACACAGCAAACCATCTCTCAACCAAGTCATCATCTTTTTTCAATTTACGTGAGTGGAACATACCTGAGTCTTTAAATTTGTGCAGAAAAGAATGGGAGCGATTTTTTCAGCCATTTTAACCTGATGAGAATCAGTTGAGACCTGCTTAAATTAAACTGCCCAACAAGTTGTCGTCACAGAAACCTCAGATGTTTCAGACAATGTTTTCACATTCTGTATTTTTTATAATTCTTTAATGTTCTTCAGTAATATGGACTTGACACAAAACTACATAATGGTACAAACTTTTTTGCCATACTGAATTCCTTAAAATTGATTACAGTGTGTTTAAAAGGTTCACTTGTAAGAACAGTCTGCAGATACCAAAGTTACAACAGTCCATTTAGCATGAGATCCAATTCTCTCCACATATTCAGTCAACTGGCATTGCACAGTGAAATGGTACAATCTTTCTCCCTCATGCAGAAGAGGGCAAAGAGGACTGAAATTAAAACAATCACAAGTCAGTAAGCATTTTGGGTCACATAGGAACACTTCCAAAACAGCATGTCCATTTTTGAGACAGAATCATTGGTATCCATTATTCAATATTTTCCATTGTTTTCAGACAGACTGTGAGTTGCTTGGAGGCTAGTTATCACACAGATCTTTGTCACACTTTTCTCTTCCTCTTCTCTCTGGTACTTTCCAAGAAGTTGCACGGATGGTTTCCTAATTGAATTTCTCGTCGGAATCACATGTCCCTGCCTTGCAGTCACAAAGGGCATCCAAGGCTGTTCAACTGAACCAAATTTCAGAGTTCACACTGACCTTGTGACTTCTCTCCTTGACCTTTCTGCCTGTCAGACAGATCTACGCGGGGCACCAGACGAGCTTGGATAATCTGCTTTGTTCCTTACCCAACTGCAGGCTTAATCAGCCTATTGATTCTGAGGGAAATTGATCCTCCAGTCAATGTGAAGGTGCCTTGTTGTAGGGGAGCAAGAGGGAGGATAGTGCAGATAACAAGAATTCCCTTTGTCTGAAAAATCAGTCATAACGTTAAGTAGAAGAAATTTCACAAGGATAAAAAATGACCAGTAGACCAAAATCTACCCTTGATCCTAGCTGGATAATTGCATTTTTCTTCATCTCTCAGACTTTCTTTTAAAGGTTTCTGGAACTACACAACTGTATTTTTTTTCTTTTTTTTTTTTTTTTTAAAAAGGGGGGGGGGGTATATTTCTTGCAATGACAAAGTGAAACCTAAGATCTGGCTTCACTGACATGCAGAATCTCTTTGTAAGGAAGCAGGCCACTTTGTAAATGGGATGCCTGAGTACATGTGAGACATGGCTCTAATGCTGATGGTACAATTCCCACAGTAACCTCGAGCCAGAGGCTGATTTGTTGAAGCCAGTGTTGGTGGTATAATGGTAAGGGGGATGGGCTGTATACATATTCAACATATGTATATGATAATAAGTCATTATCTTAGGTCAGCAGATATATCCCCCTGGAATTTATTGGCTAGTTGTGCAATAATTAAGAGGAAAATGCTCTCATTGACTTCAATATGGTATGCTTACCCCTGCAGCAGTTGTCTGTGTTTTGAAATATGTGAATTCATTCCATGCTTTGCGCATGACTGGGCTAATCAAAATTTTCTTTATGATTCAAGGAATGGAACACAAACATGAAGAATCAATCAAACCGACGTGCTGTGCACCCTAATAATTTAACACGTGATCTAATACATAGTGTGGATTTGTCACCATTCAAGTGAATTACAGTAGGTCGATTCAAACATTTATTAGAGTAATGACATGTCAACAACAAGAATATCACATAAGTACATGCGATGTAATTGATTCTTTGAATAGTATTTCATATTCCGTCCGAAGGATAGGGTTAGTACATGATGCTCCGGCATCTAATACTTCAACGCACGACTGTTCTCTCTACCTCAGATGCCACGTATATTGAATTATTCACAATAATTATACCTGGAAAAAAAATTTGAAAATGGAACCTTGGAAAACTGTTCTCATCTTCTTCAAAATAAACTTAAAGTGATATCATTTCAAAATAATTAACAAAAACACCAAGACAAACTAAACTTGAGAAGACTAGTTCATTTCTGCTTTGCATTTACTCATATTAATCCACACCCTCCCTTCCCAGTTTTACCCTCCCATGAGCAAAAGATTTGGGAGTATTTTCCTTTTAGTTACAGTTACGTAACTGTCTCAATCATCGTAATGTGATTAGTAATTGTTCTCGCTGGCCCAAAAAAGTGAGTCAGCTCTTTTATAACACGCAGTGACAGAGCTGCAGGCTGGAATACAGAGTAGAGAAGGCTAGACTGGACAGTGGGTTAAATACATTAGTGTGTCTGAATCCAATGAGGACGGAAGAAAAGCTTTGACAGAAGAGAATAGGCAGAGCCTCTGGAGATGATTATAAAATGAATGTCTGCTCAGAATATGATTCCCAACTACAGCTTCAAGGCACAGGAGATATTTTTAAACTGTACTGTAAAACAGAACAATGATTACTGCAGTTCATATTGCAGTTATCATTATCATTATTATTATTATTATACCTAAAATGATGTAGAGTTGGTTCAGCTTCATCTTTCAGTTAAACCTATGTGAATCTTCATATTAATGAAACAATTGTAACCACCTGAAATTAGTTCTCAAGTAATTCCAAATAAACCCTACTTGTTCAGTGTACTCTTGTATAGCTTAGACTGAATGACTGTTTTGTCATATGAATAATCACTTGTGTCTTAATTTAAATATAATTAGAACACAGACGGAGAGACTCAAACTACTGGGTATTCTATTTACACCTGAACCACATAAGGGAGAGTAGAGTTACTAGTGCGTAGGTATTTCACAAAATGAAAAATTGGTAATGACACATACCACAGTTGCATAACAGCAGCTGAACAATTCAAACCTACTCAGTACTTGCAGTGCAGACATACCACTAGTGATTCAAATAGAGTCAAACTCAGTAGACACCCTTTCTTGCTGCTAAACAGATAAAGCACAAAGGAGTGACAGTAAGTACTACAGTGAAAATTGTTGAAATGCTTTGAAACCAAACAATAGGTCAATTTAAAGAAGAGCATATCCTCTGAACCAGACACGAGTGGCCAAATGGAGACGTGATTGGTCGTTTTAAAGGCCACTGCCTCCTCATCATACCTCACCCATGTTCCTACGCACGTATTTGGCCCTAGAGCAAGAAATACTTCATTCACATGGTATCTCCTGAACCCTGTGAGATCATTAGAAATGTGTTTGTTACAAAAAAACCTTCCCCCCATTCTCAAAGCCGAAACTGGTCCACCCTTTGGCTGCTTGGACCCACACACACCCACCCACACACACACACACACATGCACACAAGGTCACTTGAGGGCTCAAAATATTCAACGCACAAAACAAACCAAGCTGTATATCCGTGAGCTACCTGGCAGGGATGAGAGAGGCATGTGTCTTTCTGAGCATTTGTGGATGTGTTTAAGCTTGTACTTGTTTATGTGTGAGTATGTGTGGGTTAGCTGTCTGCCAGTCTGTCTTGAGGCTAAGTCATAAGACTACATATGGTTGCAGTGTGGTGGAGGGTCTTTGAGCACTGCTCTATCGTGACTGTATTCGTTAGTCCACACAAAGGCCATTGTTAATGCTGCCAATTCACCACATTGTAAGTGGCTATATTAGAATGACAGAAAGTTTCTATTGACTCAGTACTGCTAGCCAAAGACCCCAGCATGCCCACACATTCTTTTCTTTTCCTCTCTTGCGCTCTCCTTTCCATCTTCCTCTTCGAGCCCATTCCTTGCCCTCTGTTTTTCCTTTTCCTGAACTGCAGAACCTTTCTTCCCCCTTTCTACGTTCATACAGAAGCAATGAAAATGGGTCCCTTTGGTCAAGTTCTTTTCTCCTTCACTGCCCAAACTATTTTTAGGAACAAGTGTGGATGATAAAAAAAAAAATAAAAGAGTCAGAGGAAGAATACATGGAGAGAGAGGGAGAGAGGGGGGAGGAAATGTACAAAGTGGGGGAGGCAAGTATTGTAAAATCTTGTTATGTAACTGTGCTGTTTGATGATGGGATTCTGCATCTGTTGTTGAGGGGAAAAAACACATCAACGATGGAATGCAATTAGTACTGAATATCCCCTGGGTTCAGGTCTCCTCCAATCAGTGTGAGACAACCCCTCCTCGCCTGAGTATGTGTTACTAAGCAGACAGAATGTGCAGGAATACACACACACACACACACACACACACACACACACACACACAGACACACAGACAAAGCCACCAGAATCTCTCTGGGGTTATCAAGTGGAAAAAAGAAAAAACCCCAGAAACAAACAAGGGAAAAAGAAAAATCGTAGACTCCTTATGCTCCACATTTAACTTACAAGTTTTAAGAATGGTGAATGAAAAAGATCATCTCACCATTTCCATCCACATAAAAGCTTTGATCTAGTCCCTTAACAAGCACTATACATGATTAACGGTTACACCACCATCCAGAACAATTTGGCCTCATTTCTCCCTTGTCACATTCTCTGTTTTCTGTCAGACAGCAATATTCGTCCTCATGTCGTTCTTTTTACTTCTTTATGTGCTGTTTCTTTGTCTTGTCTTGGCGTTTATGGATATTCCTCTGTGTTCGCTGGTGCTTATGGAGACCACCTACACAGAGTCCAATTACGCCAAATCTCTCAGCAGTTCAGCGGTCCTCAGACAGCTCTCAGGTCCCCGGCCACATGCAACCTGATCAGCCTGCAATGACTCAGCATTCAGTGGTAATATGAGAAATATGCACAACATGTTCCTGAAAAGAAAAAGAAAAGAAAGGAAAAAGGGAAATGAAGGCTTTTTATACTTATAGCAGGACTGCCTCAGGTTTTTTTTTTTCTTCTTTTTTTCCCCAGATATGCTTAGAGGCCCAATCTGATGATCACCCTACATTTTTACAAAAATTGTTCGAATTTTTCTGATCCAGGAAACCATTCCCTTTCTCCTTCTCTCTGTAGGGAAAAAAATGTATTTGGTTTTTTAACATTTTTTTTTAACCTTGTTAGAGACAAGATATTTTTGAAGTTATCTTTAAAATGTAGCATACCTGTGAGCACTGTCTCTAATGTGCTTACATTTTTTTTTGTTGTTGTGCTAATGGCTCCACAATTTGGCCTGTTTTGACCTTTTTAGCAGTTTAATACATCCAGCAATCATTCAGACAGAATATGTTTCTTATAATGCCAGATAAAAACCTTACTTCCAAAGCTTCATCTCAATTTAAAAAATGCTCCTTTTTTTCTCATTAACTATTTCAGGATTTAATCCTGTGGAGTTGGGCATGGCACCACCTCTACTCACAAAAACAGGAGAGAAATGTCTCTTTCTGTTAAGTGGGGAATTAAAAAGAGAAAGTGTCAGAAGAGATAGCTTTGTGGAAGCACATAGGAACACATGAATGCTGCCAAATAGACTACATTCATCCAATGAATGGGCCATTTTTGTGCAGTGAGAGGAAATGATGTATTTGCTGAGGGTAAACATGTTGGGAAGAATGGTCCAGCACCATAGGGGCGGCATTGATAGTGACTGGATGAAGCCGAAACACCTTTCAAAAGCATCAGGGCTTTCACAATGACCCACAAAATCAGCTTTTACAGCCTGGACTAGAACAGACGCACACAGACAGCCTATCAGGTAAAGCTGCTTAACAGAGATAGTCCACCCCTTTCTCACCCCATTGCTCTTAACTCTATCAATCGATCATTCTTTACAGGCTGTAGGAAACAAAAACAAACGGCCCAGCACCAGCAAGAGTGGAGAGCAGAGCTGGACTGTGTCATTGTGCAAGGGTTTTTTTTTTTTTTTTTTTCCCCTCACAGAGTTGGATGGATGGAAAAAGCTTGTCAAGTATCATTTGGCGGCTGTGGTAGCCCAGGCCCAGCTTGAGCACAAACAAAAAAGTATGAAAAGGTGGCGGGGGAGGAAAGAAAGAAAGAAAGAAAGAAAGAAAGACAGACAGAAAGAAAGAAAGGAAGAAAGGGGAGGGAAGGTTCTTCTTATTTTTTTTTTTTTTGAAAGTGGAGGGTTGAGATGAAAAAAGTGGCCCTAAGCAAATTCCTCTCTCCCCAAGGCGGAGCTGACTTGCCTCACAGGAGGGTCTCCGCCGGCGTGGAACAGCAGCGGCAGCACAGTAATCTTTTCAAAAGGGTGGATTTGAGCAGCCGCCAGGACCCACAGCCAAACTATTTCTCATTTGGAGCTGGCCTGCCGATGACCCTCCTGTTGGAGCTACGTTAGCTGGAAAAACAAAAGCAGCGGTATTGAGTGAGCGAGTGCTTGGCAAGCAAGGGCCAGAGCGGACATGCCAGGCATGGAGGGAGAGAGAGAGAGAGAGAGAGAGAGAGAGAGAGAGAGAGAACAGGGAAACCACAGGCCTTCTTTCAGGAACATCTGCACTGCCTTCCTGTGTTTAAAAAGAAAGACACCCAAAACCAAAACTTTGTCAAAAACTTAATACTGTCTGGATGTGCATCTCGGGACTTGGCACACCATCTTGCTCTATTAAGAATATACTCTCTGGGCAAAAGTTACATAGAAAGAGAAAGAACATAGAAGTCAGAGTTCACAGCGGAGTGTTAGGAACTTTGGGGCTTTGTTAGGCTGACCAAACACATGAAATTCAACAGACAGTAGCCACATATCATGTCTTTGTGCAATGTTTATTACCATAGCTCCTTTCATTGCCCCCGTGAGGGGCGGGGTGGCTCTAGTGACCATCCTTTTACAGGAAGGAGGAGTTCTACAAGGACAGAGCTGATGTTCCTCCTTTTCTTCCCAAACCAAAACATTCTGGAATAAAAAAGAGCACACATCCGCCAGCCATGCAGAGGCCTGCCACCACTTATTCCCTTAAAGTGCTGGAATCCCGGGAAAGGTCTGACCAGGCGGAACGTTTGATGTTGCTATGCAACGGTTGACAGAAAACAGGGCCACTTTGAAAGAAAGGTCTGTGCAAACTTGCCTGCCCCTGCAAAGCAAATGCCACTGGATTGGAAGCAGGTGTGGAGCTGAAGAAACATGTCTTTAAATGAGCCCAAATGTGGCAAACGCCTGAAAAGTTAAGCTGCCAGTAGAGCACCCACATAGGATCTGTCCACAACTGACGTTCAACAGAATGTGTATAGTTATTTAGAAAGATCTGCAGCATTGTGACATTTATATTTACAATTATTGAGTGGATGGATAGATGGATGGAGGGATGGATGGATGATTATTGGGTGAATGTCAGTGTGAGTGAAAGTCCAGCGGTTTAGTACTGAAGAAACTAGATATTATTTTCACCAAGCCATTGTAAGGAATGTGGTTTACTGAAAAAAAAAAAAGGAAATTTCAAAAATGGCAAAAAGCACTGGAATAAAGGAGAAAGAGGTGCAGGTCAGTGCGTAAGGGGGACTAAGATCAGCTTTGTTTTTCTGGAACATTCCATTGGTTATCACTCTGGATAACTGCCAAGTTTAAAGGAATGTTTAGTTCCCATCCGTGCGTATTTCCCATGAACACATTTTATAAGCTCTCAATGGCCTATATATGAAAAAAAAAAACCCAAAAAAACCTCCTGTTGATGACAGAAAATTTCAGTTTTGAGACATAGCCAAATTATTTTAGTTAGCCGGCGCTAGAATGTTCTAAATACCGATCCCGGGAGCTGTGCTTACTCAGGCGAGCACCCCCTCCTCCTCTGTTTCCAAGTGCAAACATCAGTTCCCTCTGCTGAAACAGGGCCCCAAAGGATTCAACACTAAAAGCAGCTCCCAACACAGGGTCTCTGCAGAGACGTTTCCAACAGCAGAGAAACCATATTTAACTCACTATCAGAAAACCACATGGGAGTCCTAACAGGCCAGTGACTAGACCCTGGGCTTCAGTTAGAGAGGAGAAAAACAACTTCGCTACATCTGTTACAGGAAAAAAAAAAAAAAAAACCTAACCTCTCTCCTGAAAGAGACTGCTTTTTAAAAGTTTGTGCCAAAAAGAGTATAGAAACAAGTCATTCAAATGTAATTTCGCTAATTATTTTTCAATGAACCTAATGTTAAATTCTGTTTACCAATGAGCACAAAATAGTTTACTGTAGCATGCCAATTACCACCCACTTCACATAAATAGGAAACCATGCTTAGACCTCTAGAGGACTCCACAAGAGTGTATGAGTCAGACAGACAATCAGCTCTTGTTTAGTTTAGGAGCAAATGCCCCATCAGACTGGGGTAAGCCTTTCAATAAACAAACATTGTGCAATATATTTGGCTGACAGCCCCAGGGTAACATAAGATGTTGTGAAACAAGTCGAGGGTTTGTCATTCAGAAAGAGAAAGAGATTCACATGAGTAATGTGAACACTTTCAACCCACGGGAAGTTTTGGGACGTGTTCCAGTCATTTTCTCTGAGGTGTTTCTCAAAAAAAAAAGAGGTAATAATTCCATATGCGCTGTAGTCAGACCTGTCAGTTTGTCTGTGGAACAAAA
This sequence comes from Chanos chanos, assembly GCF_902362185.1. Lineage (NCBI taxonomy): Eukaryota > Metazoa > Chordata > Actinopteri > Gonorynchiformes > Chanidae > Chanos > Chanos chanos. Next base: position 37,372,020 of record NC_044498.1, on the reverse strand, counting down.
AAAGAATAGAGCTATAATTTAGAAAAGTGAGTTTCAAGTTTGTGGGAACACTCACTCAAGCATGACGACCAGAACTGTAAGACTTGAACGAGAAGACGTTATAAGACTCTAAACGAAGTAACCCGTGAAACTCTTATCAATTCACATGACATTAAAATGTGCTTTTGAACTTCACGAAATATTATATCACTGTCCACTTCTTCATTTTATTATCCTGACATGAAGATGAGTTTCTCATTAATAATCCATATTTCAAATTCCAGATGCGTCATCCCATTGGTAAATACCACTTTAGCTAGTCATCATAGAGGCATATGCTCACCATTCATCACTGAAAACCCACTCTTCCTTACTCTCCTGACAGACTTCAAAGTCACCATAGCAACAAAATTTTCTTTTCTGTTTTTCTTTTTTCTTTTTCTTTTTTTTAAGAACGAGAGCTTGTGTTTGTTTTCCAATCATCGTGTTTATCTTGCAGACAGGAAGGACTTTAAGGTGTGCAAATCTATTACTCACAGGAAGTTTTAAAGCTTGAAATAGGCGTTGTTTTGGATCTTCCAGGACATCCATAATTAGATGAATTGTTTTCATCTATTCTGAACTGATTGTCGGCAATATAATTAAAATCTATTATTTACTCACACTTCAAAGCTCAGGTGTGTCTATTATTCCTTTGATTAAGAGAGAGGACTGTTTAAGAGAATGAACTGGAATAGAAATAAAAGCTTTCGGCATGTGATGACTTGGTTTTGGGTAAAGTAGGCAGCACTGATTTAAAGGAAAAGAGTGTTTGAAGTGAATCTTTGCTAATCCTTCAGTTGTTTATTCCTCTTTTCAAATAAATGGTGCGTTCAAGATATGTGGAACTCTTGTAATTACGAGTTTCCGAGTCTCAAATAAACACTTGAACAACCATTTAAGTTTGAGTTTCAAACACCAAACTTCTACATAATTATGTATGTAACATGACATATTCTAATGCAAGATAAGTAGAAAGTTGAGAGAGTCCATGCTACAAGAATTAGCTAGAAGACCCATGTTAGTTTCTGAGCTGCAGTCTGTCTGGTTAAAGAGTTGTACTCTTTGTACCTCCATTTTCAATTCAACATAAGACCCCCTGAAAATTCACTGCAGAGTCAAAACCTATGTAGGCTCTGGTTTACAGAAGCACTTATAGAAATTTTAGCCATCAGGTTACATATGACAATTTAACACGTACCAGGTCCTCATTTGGAATACCAGATATTTTCAAAGCTTGAACTTGCTGCATTTTTGGCTGTCCTCAAGGTCAACATATCCTCAGCCCATCTGGGCTGTCCATGTGTGTTCTGTTGAGTTATAGGTGACAGAACTGCCCTACTGAGCGACTGAAAGAGCCTCCCATTGACTGAGTGCAGATGGGTGACATGGGAGAGGAGTTTGAAGCCTCACACACCTGGAGTTAATCACTCAATTTGGAAAAATGCAGCTAGTCATCACAGTTAATGAATGTCTGAATGATTCAGAGATCTTCAAAAAGCTTTTTAAGCAGTCTGTGTGAAATAACCACAGTCTTGCCCATATGCAAGTTTTATATCACTGCCATTCAAAACTGATGGAGATTTCTGTGGCACCATTCACAGATCCCTCTAAGAATCAACACAGATACACTGTGCTCTTAAATGTATTTATACACTGGATACACTAACAGTCCCCTCACATCCACGAAATCATTAAATCTACCAAGTTGCTCTCTCTCAGCTCTGTATAAAGTCTGACACCGAATTGTGCAAATTAAACTCAGGGTAAATGTGGTTCAGTGATTTTCATTCTATGATTAAAAAAAGAAAAAAAAAAACACTCTTCATTACAGGTCATCTCAGCAAGTGCTCAGGCAGAATGTGGGTTATAGATGGATAGAGTAAGTGAGTGGATGTTGATGATGGAGGTTAAGGTGGGGGTAGGGGGTCTGTTTAAACAGCTGAGTATGAGGAATCTGTGAAACTAACAAGAACATCTAACTCATTTCCTCTAGTCTCTCATGTGTTTGTCAGAATGTAAGCACACACAGACAGACATTTGGTTACATCTCCCAGGACACAACATCAACTGTTATATATGAATGTCAGTGAATGCTTACTCTGAGTCTCCTGGAACCTGTCTAGTATTTCTCTTACGTCTGGCAAGGCTTAGAGTAGTGTGTGTGTGTGTGCACGCGCACAGAGGAACAACAGCTACAGATTGAATGAAATGTTTTCTCTAAAACAGAAACTGAGCACTCGTTTTCCTATGAACAGAGAAACATAAGCGTTATTCTTTCCTGTGACAGTGAATGGATGAAGAAGTGAAAGCCGATCAGTACTGGTAAGATCACACCCACACACACACACACACACACACAAGCACAGACACACACACACAAGCACAGACATGCAACCACACACACGCGCACACACATATGCACACACACACACCCATGCCCTTGCAAACTCCTCCACCTCTGCACACCTGTTGCGTTGGAGGGCTGATCACATGACCTATCAAGTAAACAGAGGCAGCAGATGGCAATGACAGAATGACAGCTCCAGACGTCATAAACACACACACACACACACATTCACACACACATACACACACACCCCCACACCCTGTCCTGGCTTCTATTCTGGTGACAGTAGGCGTTCACTTCCATTCATTCCAGGCCCTGTCACTCAGGCATGCCCTACAAGGTCACACAAGCTGTGTTAGGAGGTGTCACCTTGGTTACAGTTGCTGACAGCGACCATAAGTATGAGAAAGAAAGAGAGAGGGAGAGAGAGAGAGAGAGAGAGAGAGAGAGCGCAAGGGAGAGAGCCAGAGAGAGCGAGAGAGAGAGAGTATCTCATCAGTGAAGGGATTTCCTGCTAGGGAAATGCTCCTTTGTCTGGCTCCTCTCAATAAGACAAATATGTGGAAATGTGCCTAGAGGTCACTTCTCGTTCTCAGAAACGCCACACTCATTTTCCCAATTACTGCACTGTCATGCTATTCATGAGCTGTTGAGGTATAATCTGATCCTAGGAACAGCCTGGGTAAATTGGGCTTTTGTATGTGATAAATGAAAGCCTTTCTCTGTTTGTTTGTGCTTTTTATAACTTCCCCTTGTGGTAATGATGTCATCATTAACTGAATACGTTGACAGAGATATCCTGACATTACCATGGTGAGAGAAAGCTTTTGCACACATGTGTGTATACGTGAGTGTACTTAATCCAATCCAACCATCAACAAACAATAAACAATCATTGAAACATGATAATGGGGCACACACACACACACACACACACAACAACAACAACTGGTTCCTCCACCCAGAATGCAAGGAACGTTGATACAATGAGACACTGAACATTTTCCCTTTGTCTTCCTCTGTTTAAACACTGATACTGTTACCGAGTTTCTTCCGGACCCAAATGGCTGCATTGTTCTCCTGACAAGCTCTGTTCCATTACCAGTTAGCAGGGTCCAGCTGAGGACAGCATGGTATACTGTTCCACAGCAATCTGGCGATCCTCTGACAATCAGGCAACATACACGCATGTGACATGCATGAGTAATGACCTGTGTCCATGACCAGGCTGCTCTGTCTGGGATGAGCACATAGGGAAGGAAAACAGAGAAGGGAGTAGACGCCCATATCTGGATGAACAAAGTCTTTTGTCTCAGGGGATATGGTACTGGGCAAGAGTAAACAGATACTGTAAATGGATTATAGTGGGGACACAATCCCCTACTGAAGGCCAGATTACAGCACTGAGATGGGTATGTCCTTGAAAAAACATTAGAACGTTCAAAGGCTATTTGTCATCTTTTTGTGATGTTCGGTCCTGTTTTTATAGAGATTACTAAGATACCTAACATCCAGAGGTTCTTATGAAGTGGGAGTTTCATATGTACAACCACTGTTACTTTGAAAATAGATACAAAACAAAACAGAACAAAACACGTTCATTGTTAAGCGAGTCACTCAATGACCTATAAACCAGTCTCGGAGGATCAGTAACCCAGTTGCAGTGGAGAGAATGAGGGACATTGTGTTTCACCGTACTCAAAATTCAATTTACATCTCTATACCTGACAGCCTGCAGCATCTACAAATTGTGGTGTGTGTACTGAAAGCAAATAAATGTATAAACTGAACAAAAAAACAAAACAAGCAGACCCCCCCCCCCCCCCCCCCCCAAAAAAAAAAAAACCAAATGAAGCTAGAAATAAAATACTAAAAGATTGCCTGAGTTTACCCACTGGATAGAAGCCCAATAGCTACAGCTGCTTTGCTGTGGAACAGTTGCTATGGAAACTGTGCATTTGGATCTGGCCACTGTGGACCTCCCAACAGAACCCCCATTGATGTATCAGGAATGTGTGCTTAGCGTAGAAGGAATCTGAGCCCATCTGTGAGCGGCTCTGCATCAATGCTTTACAGTCAACGTTTTCTCTCTCTCTCTCTCTCTCTCTCTCTCTCTCTCTCTTAAACTTTCTCTTTATGTCGTGTCCAAGAAATCAAGTTCCGTTAACCCTTGGAAACTGAACATGTTGCAGGAAAGAAACATGTTTCTGAGAGAATGCTCATGTGAGCTTCTAACATGGGAACTGGATTTAGGGCAGAAAATACTTATACAAGCTTCATTCATCCTGTTAAGCAATGTGAGGGCCCTTGAAAACATTTTTGAGGTTTTATAAAGAAAAATTGTGTAATTTGGGGTATTTTTGAGGGAAGTTGTGTTCTCTTGAATCCAAAACCAGTAGACACATTTAGACATATAATGTGTATAATGCAATGCTTTGTCATTTGTCAGCATGTCTGAAATCATCTCTATAATGTATGTATTCAAATGGAAGTTTACCAGACAAAATTATAATAACGTCCTTTGGGAATTTCAAGAGTTTATGTAGTCTACCATTTAGGACTAATCAGTTTGTACTTCCATCATTTGACACTTAGCTTTCCATTCATTAAGATGTAATTGCTGTTGTCAAGCAACTGGCACCTTATGACTCACAATTTAATTACTTATCAGTCTCAGCCATCCCTTCTGAATAATGCAAATGAATGGAAACATGAATAAAGACATACATTTTCTGCCTGAAACTCGACCACTTAAAGAGGTGACTAATGTGCTGACCAAAATCCACTCACGTTGCAGCATTAGAATATCACTTCAAAAACATGTCCAAATAGGGAAGACTTTGGTTTAAAATGATGACCAGTCAATTATTTTAGAATATATGTAAGAATAACATTCTAGAATTATTGTATTGAGTGTCAACCATACAAACCATATGTTTCACTGAATATATATAGCTTGGCTGTTCATAAGACAGAGGGAAACTTTTTTTTTACATAACCCTCATATCATGTCAAAGTGGTTACCAAGGCACTCATGTGTTTGAGTGTGTGAAACCTTGGATTCCTCTCCAGCCTAGAGGAAAAGAATCAATGATAGGAGTTGACTCCTTCAGACCACTCACAAAACTGATAAGATGTTTGTGTTTGTGTTGATTTGTGTTTTATTCTGACTTAATTACTTGTGTGTTCAGTTATTTTGTACAAGCCTACATTTTAATTCAGTATTTTCATTTTCTTTCACATGAGTCTCAAAGTAAAAAAAAACTTGTTTTCTTGACCCGTTCTACCTTTCCACATTGCTCTGATAAGTGTCCCTAATGTACTGTGTTTTAGCTACTGTGCTCACTACCCCGACAACCAGGTACCCCATATCATTCATCACCATGGTTACAGACGGCTGGTATCATGCCCAATCACGAGACAGAGCAGCTGAGTGGGTGAGCAGGAAGACTAATTCCAGTCACAAGGACGACTCAATAACAGAGACATGTTACTCACTCTCTAAGGAGGCAGGAGCTTCCACTTCAGAGAGCTGACTCTTTGGCAAATAAAAGTCCCTGGATTTAATTAATAACTGAGCTATTTCATATTCATTTCCTTTACCTGTAACGTGTAGTGATTCCGATCGCAACCTACACAAAAAATACTTCAAGCTTGGAACAAATTTGACAAAAATATCTCCAGGGACAGGACTGAAAACAAATTTTAACCAGATAGGTGCTGTTTTATTTTTCTGTGCATATATTATGATGTGCATTACACTTTTGCCTCACCAAGGTTCCTTGTCCATCCTCATGCCCACTGAATGTTGCCATGGTGACTGAAATATGAAGCAGCCTTTTGATCTGTCATTTCAATCCATAACACAGCATGACAGAGACCATTAGCTAAATATGTTGTTTGTGTTTGTGTGTGTGTGTGTGTGTGTGTGTGTGTGTGGGTGTATGTGTTCCAGTTGAAGTGTTCGATCCATTGCTGTAGAGAACGACAGATAGGCAAAGCAAATTCTGTCTCTGGCAGAGAGAGAGATATGATATTTCAAAGATACATGCCCACTAGTTTTCTTTTCAGATCTCTCTGTTGTTGGAGGATAATTCAAAGATTACTTTTAAGACAGAGAACTCAAAGACTTCAGACTTAAAGTCTGAAATCGTGCTTGTTTTCTCATCATCCACTTGTATGACTGAATGTCGTCAGATAGAGATGTCTCTCTGGATCCTAACAGTGAATATTGGTTATAATCATGTACAGCATTTTTTGAGACAATATAATACAAAGGCACTGGGGTGCGATGTGGATTCAGGGAATTTTAAATTTTACAGATTAGATGAGATAAGCAAAAAAAAAAAGCCTATTTTGAAATGAATACCTCTCTAAAAACAGCAAGCTTTAAAACATGTTCTCACACTCAGGTTAATTAGAATTCGCTTGGTACTCCCATCAACCCCAATAAGAACAATTCATTCTCTTTGAAATGTAAAATAACAGCTAATCCTTTGTCTTTTGGATAAAAGGCATTTGAAAAGGAAGATAGCAAATTCAGAGTTTCGCTTACCACATCATTATAGTCATACTTTACCAATAAGCAGTTCAACAGCTCATTTTGAAATAGTAGGTGAGCCACTCTCCTTTTTATTTTCTTTTTTTTTTGAGCTCTGAAATTTTTAGCTCTCATGTAAAACCTAATTTCCAGTACCTCTGCATTAAGGTAATTATGCAGTGACTGTCTAACCTGTATGCTGATGATTGATTAACAAACATTCAGTTATGGGGTGTGCTATGTTTGGAATTGTCGTGGTTCAATGGACCCTCTAATTGGTTTTCATCGTTTCCAAGGAAACAAGGTATTGTTTTTGTGGTTTTTGTGAACAACCCCCCCATGCAAAGTTGTATGCTGATTTGTGTTGGTTTACTGATGTATTACTGATGGTTTACTAATTTGGGATTTTATATATTTACTGACAAACCTGTACCAATTTAATTGAATTTCTGATTAAATACTAATGAATAAGGTGAGGTTTAGGCAAAATAAATATGTAATTCTACATAGATACAGTACTTCTCAACCGAGTTTGTCTCAAGGGCTTTTGAAGGTATGCAGCAAGCTCACCAGTGTTAAATTAACTTTGAGAGTATTCATTTAACTCTGATGAATTTACAGTGTATGTTCATTTAACATGACAGTATAGGTGTATTTCCTTTCACCTAAGGAGAACATTTTCAGTCAAATGAAAACCATGAAATGGACAACTCACTGATGTTCATCCAATTTGTTGTGGTCAAAGTGCCTCATTTTCATTTCTTCAATGCTTTGTCCATGTCGCAATACAAAGCTGCATTTTTGCCAAACTCTTTAACTTAGACAGAGTAATTTGGAAAGGATGCGGATGACTGGATTGTTTTTTTTTTCTTCGATACAAACCTACGGCTTTAGGTTAAAGTACAGAGGGTTTAGAAAAAGTACATTGTGTGAAATGATGGTTGACTCACTCCAATCATAACATAAAAGTGTTAGCTCTCCCTCAGCTTGATGTGTGTGTGTGTGTGTGTGTGTGTGTGTGTGTGTATGTGTAGAGCGAGAGAGAGAGAGAGAGAGAGAGAGAGAGAGGAGTCCACAGCGTGACATATATTAACCATGGCTGGCTGCCTGTGTTTGGCCCGGTGAGTGTGTCACCCTCACACTGCCAATCATTAAAACAACAAAAACACGAACAACAACCACTCTACAGGAAAACAAAAATAACAACATGCCCAACAATCTCTCCCCCACTGTGATGTACTCCTATCAGCACGTTGCAGATCCTCTGCGCTCTCCTTGGCTTGATGAGTTATCTCTTCAGAAGTGCTGAAGCACACTAAACTCCTGAGGACCAAACTCAGGAGAATAACACAGCTTTTTCTTTCTGGAACATTATAACAAACTAAAAGGGTTTTTTTTCTGTTTTTTTTCTCAGAACGAGCCAAACACATGATGCACAGAGACCCTGCAACTGAAATCAAGAGGGGAGAGAAAGTAATAACAGAGGAACAGTTTGCTGAAGGAGAACCAATTGATAAGATTTATCACAGATAAAGAGAGAATTTCATTGCTTTTGTTATAACAGATAGCGGTGTCCGCCGGCTCCATTATGACATGTTCGGTTTAGGTCACTGAAGGTCTATCTTGTCTCATATCCTATATCTGTATCAGTCACATTGGCTGCTTCACCACACAAGCCTATGGTGATTGTACAGTGACAGAGAGACAACATGGATGAGAGATGCAAGGAGAGACCTCCAAGAACCTATGATACCATGGGCCAAACTTCTGGGCAATCATAGATTAATTGAATTGTTTCCAGTGTTATTCAAGTAAAGCTTTGTTTCATGCTGAAATCCAAGTTCCTCCTTCACATAGCCAACGACTACTTTTGACCTAGCATGAGGTGAACCAGGAAAAACGGAGAGAAGGGATCATCTCTGGTCTGAAAAGAGATGTGGAGAATCTTTCTGTAGCATAGGTATACCACAGAGCATGGTATTACTGTTGTCTGAGCTCTCCAACTGGGACTGAAAGTCTGGATTTATAATCTGAGAGGAAAAAAAACCCCATATAATGTAGACTTTTTTAAGACACACATATCTGGAGCACAAACGTAGATGGTAGTGTGACATGTAGGAAATGAATAACAGTACAATTACTGAGACCTCAGTTTTGTGTCTTTACACAATCCAGTATAAGACAGTGCTGTGCAAAATGGGACTGACTGAACATTTTGGAACGTTCAGCTCATCCCTGAAGTGTGAAAAGCAAAAGCTGTTCTGTATGAAAATACTCAGGTGGGAACTCTTTCTCTTTCAAATGTCTCAGTCAAAGCACCATTTTATCCCTTTAAACCGAAAAGAAAAAAAAAAATGTTGAATCCTTGAAGCGGGAAAAGCAATTGTTTCCTTAAAGGAACTGTTCTCTGTGGCATAGCGTTTATCGTTGCTTGGCTTTTGTCGTTGAGTGGTGGCTGCATGCTTGTGCACACTCACTTTAACTGGAACGTTGTCCCTGAAGCATCAATCACACAGAACGGCAAAGCAGCAGAGCTGGAAACATGAAGGTGGAGGAGACTGTCACGGAGGGGCAGATTAAATAAGGAAGATGAAAGAGTGAAACCTTCAAAGAACAGACACATGGCGTTAAAGGACACGTCGGGCGAATGGCCCAAGTGATGCGGATAGCTAAACTAATACGCCACTTCTGACATTGATGCATGAACCACTTTTTCTTTTCTTTCTTTTTTTTTTCTAAATCATTTTCAGAAGGTGGCAAAATAACCTCTAATAGTCCTGAATTATAATGCTGTTGTCATGATAAAAAGGAATTGTAATCGCTGTATTTTTTCTATTGTTAATCAGGTGTGTAAATGCTGATCACAGTGAACTGGAGCAAAAAGAAAAAAAAAAGGATTAATTAAATACATTTACGTTTAAATAAGGGGATACGAAAATGAGTGTCTCTTTGTGTGCATGTGCATGTGTGTGTATGTGTGTGTGTGTGTGTGTGGTTGCGTGTCTCTGTATGTGCATATGTGTATGTGTCTGAGTGTGTGTGTGTGCGCATGCATGTGTGTGTGCGGGCATGAGTGTGTCTGTCTGTCTGTATACTTAATTCATTCTGTACTTCTGGGAGACGAGATCCAATAATGATTGTACGCAAGAGGCTATAAATATCTCTGATTGTGTTTGTGTTCTAAGATTCTGTCTCTGATCAGACGCTTAATGGTGCCAATGTAATCTTGTCTGTCTGCTCTAAAGTGTACCTGCTCCTCTGTGTCATTTTGTTTACCATAGCAGCTGTCTCTATGTTGGTTCATCGCCATTATATGACACAATACTGCAAGTATCTGGGGACCTGCCAAAGTGAAGCACAGAAAAGCTAAACAAAATTGGTGCAAAAAAAGGCCTTCACGTGAGGAGACTGATCGTGAATTAGCAGCTTTATATGTTGTGGTCCTCTAACTGAAAAGTGACTGAGCTAAATAACCGATTTACAAATGCAGGGATGGGACGAAGAGATGCTTTCTCTTTTATGCTGTGACCATACAGTCATATAAGTGGATGAAAGATAAGATCATGTCACGATTGTGGTTTGTTTATCCTGTGCCATGGCTTTTGTATCTTCTAGACAGAGGTTTGGCTCTTATAGTCATGAGTTTGTATCTTGCGAGAAAAGCCTCATATCTCATTGCCTTGTTCTGTGTGAACAGGCTTGTCTCTCGTAGCCATGATTTTTTGTCTTGTAGGAACAGGTTTGTATGTTGGCTCATAATTTCAAATTTTGTCAGAAACGTAAGCCTTTTTAAAATATAGTCAAATGATTTTGTTGTTGTGCAATATTAAATTAGTGGCTGTACCTCTTCATGTGTATTGTGTTATATTATATCATACAAATGTTATACACTATTTCAGAACAATGGCATTGCTTTAAAAAGATTTAGTCATGTACTGATTTGCTACTCTATGATGAAGTGTGGATTGGTTTTGTATGAAATGAGTGGAGGCTAATTGGCTTGAGAGTACCATGCCTTGACAAGAGTGACTTCAATATTTCTTTACTAATCATTTTAATTCTAAAATCAAACATAACACAGTTGTTTATTCCATTATTAAGCTGCGCTATTCGTGTTAAAAGAGAAATATGGTAAATTTGTGAGGAGGCCATGTTGTACATGTTGTGGCCATAACAGTCATAACCACACAGTCGAAAGTCTTTCCCACAAGACACATAAAATGTGCTTACAAGTTAAAAAAAAAAATCACAACATATAGTTTAAATATTTACAGTTTTATAGTATGGCCATGACATATTAAATGAAAACTCTCATTGCCCCCCCCTCTCCCCCCACCCTCACACAGACCAAATCAGTTTGGCATCGTTTTATTCAGTCCTTGACAGGAAAAAGAAACCGAGGAGAGATAGGGTAGATGATCCTGCTTAAATGAACAGATTTTAAAGGTCTGGTCCAAATGGTAATTAAATGTTGTAGTGAGTTGAAAAACATCCATTTCTGTTTATTAGTGACTTCACTTGATAAATCTGTAGTATATTTAAACTGCCAGTGCTTTACGGTAATATTTACAAAACGCGGAGGGAATAACAGAAAACATCAAGGTATGGTCCTGTGCTCACCATCTTTTTAGGTGTGTGTCATGCAGTTGAATTCAAAGGTTGCCGAGAAGTACAGCGTTTACCAGAGAATCACGTGTGGGCCCATACTCTCTTCAGTCTGGTTGTTTTCGTTTTTTTTTTTTTTCTCTCTCTTTTTTCAGTACCATGAATCTAATCACGTCTGCACACAGTCAGGCACGTAGAGAGGACATTGGAGCCACTGGCTGATTGGCTCAGTCATAGATCACGTCTTCTGCCACATTTAACTTGCATGGGAGGGTGGCACTGGAAAAAACCAACACGTGGCGTACCTTCAGCAGGGTCACAAACTCTGGGATCTCTCTCTCTCTCCCTCTATTGCATTCTAGGTGGGTCTTTGAGTCCACGGCTTACTTACCGATCGTTTTCCATCCTTTTGGCTTCGGTCACAGGTTGCCATGGCAACCTTGAGCTCTGTTGCCATGGCCGCGGGGGCTTCTGAAAATGGGAACACGGCTCAGGGAGTTCTGGGAAAGGCCAAATGTAGGTGTCACCCTCAGACCAGATGTCTATACCTCCGCATTAGAGAAAGGCTGTTGTTTGTCCTGGCTGAAAATACAGACATCTCCGCAGAGCTCTCTAAAATCTCGCCTCTGTTTTTCCTTCCCTTTCCTCTTTTCCTGCGTAGCATTTCACTGTAAGGAGATCAGACTGTTAAATAACTGACACAGGACCTCACTGGGGCAAGAGCTGAATGCATCTACCTTATTCTAACAGCTGTCCGTCAATTCCCAGGTCTCCTCTTAAGCTCTGATCTCCGGGTTTACACGATGACACAGTCAAAACTGCCCATCATCATGACCTTCTCTTACTACCGTGTTCATTCATACAGGCTTGATACAGGGCAGTTTTATCAACTCACCGTCCACAGTGACCTTCACTGTACCTTGTGGCTAAGGCTTGTCCTACTTCTCACTGTCTGTTGTGTGACAGTCACAGACTCTCTGCCATGTCATGATTCTCTGACGCCGTTCTGCTGAGACAGGCCCTGAGGAAGATAAGACATTCTTTCATAACAGTTATCTCGCAACCTTAAGTACACTATGTTACTGTAAACATGGATGAGATGCATATACTTGTTACGTGACGTAAACTGTATTTTTTCTGTGATGTAACCTTAGCTTCAATCTAGTCTTTGGACATGAGCTGAAAAATATGTTCTTGGTTCTTGAACATGTTCAAAGGATTTTGTACATTAAATACTGAAAATATTTTTGGTAGTAGTTTTATTGTCAGAGACATTATTGCACTATCATCTCTTCCACCTGCGGGACGGTAACTGTCATCTGTAGCTCTCTATGGCTTTGTGCAGTCAGATTCCAGTTACACTTTGATGTTTTTGTCCTGTTCCACTGAGAGAGCACATGACATAAGTGGCTGTCCTTGACATGTGTGCATGCTCCATTTGATGAGGACCTGCATGCAAATCAATATTTACATGTACACAACTTTCAGTGCACATAAGCTTACACTTTCCTCCAGCATACATAACCCTGTCAGCTATGGAACAACGTCCATCAGATAAAAGGCAACCTATAATTCTTCTGGCCCACATGCAAGTACCCACAGATAACAATTATCTAGAAAATGACCTCCAGGAATTCTATGTGCGTGTGTGTGTGTGTGTGTGTGTGTGTGTGTGTGCAGGTGCATGGTTTAATGTGAGTAGTGGTCAGCTTCGTGAGAGTATGACAGAAAAGGCCCTGTTACAAAACAAACAGCATGCTGTGTGTTGTTTGACAGGGCTTGTGTCCATGTGTATCTGTGCTTGTGTACGTGTGTGTATTTTCTGTCTGTGTCTGTGATCACAGATTCACCCCTCCCTGTCTGTTTACTGAATCTTCCTTCCTGTTTGTTTGATGAAATTCCAGAATGTTCCTGATGATTAATTTGTTCAGCTTGACGTCTTAAGAGAGCTTTTCAGTTTATGACAGATACAAAAAATGAGAGATGAACTACATTTTTGATGGCTTGACGTGAAGATAAAGATCGAAAACAGTGAGGCGCTCATGAATAGCCATGCCAGACATTTCATTAGTAATTTGCTACTTACCAAAGATGCAATCCTTTAAATTACCCTTAAATTGTTCCTTAATTTTTGAAACAGGAAAACAGTTTTCTTGTCCTGAGGTGGATATTTTAATGGAGTTCACTGGGAGGTCTTTTGGCCTTAGCGGGCAAATATGTGCATCTGAATCGAGACCATGTAAGGAGATTCATGCATAACAATAGTCTCAGTCTGTGAGGCATTTGTAATTGAGCCATACAAATACCCCTTGTTGGTCTCTCACAATCTTAAAATCTCTCCCTGTTTGTATTTCTCCAATTCTCCGGGAAAGGTTAAAGTGGACAAAGTCCATAAAAATGTGTCCAAACAAAGTACCTTTGGGCCTAGTCCAGAGAAAGCATTCTGCATTTCTTGGCTTCAAGGAACCCAGAAGTCTAGTTCAGCTGTTTGATGTTTTTTTAACTTATCTAACTTCAAGAAGAAAAGTCAGATTTTCCAGTGAACACAATGGCCAGATATTACCGAGACAGGATAGCATAACACTCTGTGGAGAACACCAGTAAGTTCAAACAGTTTAATCCTATTTTGCAAAAGTCTCTCATATTTACATTGCTGTTGGAAGAATCCCTTTTCATAACGAACCTTTGACTGACTACAGATGCCGTGTATTTGGGGAGGAGTTTCGTCTGTTTGGTAAGCTAATGGTTTCTTTGCTACACTAAATGGAATTGAGGTCAATTCCAGCTTTTCCTTGGCTGAGCGATAATATCTGATGCTGAAAACATGTGCGGGTTTCCAGCAACAATGATCTTTCTTTTCCCCTGAGGGAACCATAGATGGGCATCCCATCTCTAGATGTTAGGAATGCATTACATGACTACAAATGGGAGCTATATTAGTAAGGGTTCAAAATAGTCTTTGAAAGCAGAATAACAAATATGAGACAGTTGTTTTACAATAAAGGTTTTCAAAATTTTAAGGAGTATTACTGTGAGCCCTGATTATCCTCACAAAAATTGCATTCTCTCGCCGATCTTCTTGCTTCCACACTTGAAGCGCAAACAACTATAATTGAAACATGCACACAACGACAGTCTAACCAAATTATTCTATTCATTTTCCCTGTTCATTCTTCTCAGTGTCTGGGCCACCAAATAGTGCTTAAATGGAAGAAGAGATGAACAGGAGCACTGTTTGGGAAAATAAGTGAAAGATTATTAGTTACTAATTTGGTTAATAGGGTTAATGAAACATGTATGTTACATCATCACCTTCTTTTCAAACGCGGAAACGACGAGGTTCAGAGTAACAACGTGCGGCAGATGGCGGAATGTCTGCCGCTCCGTTTACGCGGTCCTGACAGATACTCCCTGTGAAGGGTTAAATTTCGCTCAAAGCTGCTTTCATTTCCTCTTCAGCTCCATCTGAAAAAACAAGCCCATGACCTGACAGCACACAGAGAGAGAGAGAGGAGAGAACAGGAGGGAGGAGGGAAGGGGGGGGGGGTCGTGACAGGAATGAAAGCAGCCCTGGATGAGAGAGAGAGAGAGAGAGAGAGAGAGGACGACCATGTGACCGTGAAAAGCCCTGCGGGTTCTCTGCAGCAGACTGACTGGGAGGGGCGGGCATGCCCCAAAGAGCCGCGCTCTGCTTCTTACTGCGGCTTCAACACAACAACAATTCCAGGAAATGGAGGCCAACCTTACAGTACTGTTTACATGTGACTGCTTCAGCTTGTTTACAGCTTTCATCATCAGTACACGCCAGGGCCCTGCTGACCCACTCTCCTCTTTTTCCCTCCCACATACGACTTTTTTTTTTTTTTTCCACTATCTGCTCCTTTTGGAAAATCGCTCTCCATCTCCGTCCTCTCAACCAAAGAAGGGAAAGAAAAATAAGCACTAATAAAGGTAGAAAGAAAAAGGGGGAGAGAGAGAGAGAGAGAGAGAGCAAAGAATAGACTTGAGACAGTCCCTGCTCTGAGGAAAATGAGAACGGAGTCTGGTCTCAACCAGAAATGCTCGAGACATGAGTCATGCCGCTCTCAATCTCCCAGGAGGCTCGTCTGCATGTTCTATAAATGGAAATAGCAGAAAAACACAGCGTCTTCCCTCACCCACACTGCACAGGGGTTTTACCCTATTACAATATGATGTATGATGGCAGAGTCTCCTTTCCCTTTTGTCCTTATTGATCTCTTATCCACAGACTGAAATGAATTTAACCATGGAATTAATACAACAACACATGTAGCCATTGATGTCAAAGAAAACTATAGTACAGCAGAAGCTATAAAAACTATACAAAAACCTACAAAAAAAAAAAGAAAAAGAAATAAATAAAAATAAAAAAATATGCAAAGGCAAATGTACAAACAAGTGTTCTAGCATACATTTCCTCTTTTCTGTAGAGGAAAACGGCAAACATACTGGTCACAGTGACCTGGTTTTACAGGCTGAATGTCGGCTGACTGTGCTTGGGTTCCCACTGGCTGGGTTCCCAGGGAGATGTGGTATTGTTGGTAACTGAGAGGCGGCACAAGTTCCCCAGACAAAACAGCAGCTCTGTGTGGAGATAACGAGAGATCCATATGGCACAGAATGCACGTCGACATTTCATCAAGGCTTTACCAGAAAGACAGAGGGAGAGAGAGAGAAACGATTCTGGTTTGGATTTGCATTTGTTTTTCCTCCATGTACAACAAATTTCACTCTCCACATCATCCAAAATTCAC
Organism: Chanos chanos; assembly: GCF_902362185.1. NCBI lineage: Eukaryota > Metazoa > Chordata > Actinopteri > Gonorynchiformes > Chanidae > Chanos > Chanos chanos. The sequence continues at coordinate 37,355,732 of NC_044498.1, read as the reverse complement.
TTTCTAATCTCTGTATGCAACTGTACCATTCAGAATTGTACTTCATACCACTGTACAGTTCATCTTGTCCTCACAATGCCAAAATGCCTCATTCTTATTCATTCAAATGCTTTTCGACCCGCCTTTACAGGAAGCTGTCTTTAACATAGTACAGGCAGTCAGTTTCTCCTTCAGACAACAGTGTGGTACATTATTTGGGTCAATACACTTCAGTGAAAACATTTTTTTGCTGTAATAGCCATTGTACAATATCAGTTATCAAATCTATGACAAATGCTCATACGTATTATGTAAAAAATTCACATGAATATTGAAAAATAATCATTTGTTTATACCAGCACTAAACTGGAACAATATTTCTTCAATACTTGATGCAGACACATTTATGCTAAAGAAAGCTTTGAGTGATGTGAACTAGTTTCGTTGGCGTTTTCATTTTTTTTCCCCTGTCAAAGCCCATCTATGCAGTGGAACTGGCCTAGATTATCTATAAAGCCCTCTCAAGTTATCTAGGACAGACCACATCCAACAAAAGTCACACCGCAAAACCCGTCAATGCTAAAAGCCAAGTTAACAACCATTTCAATGGATATTTTATACTATGTGCATGAAAATTGCCCAGCGAAATAAATAATCTTTAAAAACTGGGCCAAACAACATTCCCTAATATGTAGTTGTCAGCTTTAGAAAAATGACAAAAAAAGGCCATTTTAAAAAACATAGGCCAAACTATTTACTCCGCCAGTGGAAAAAAACAACTTTCAATTTCTGATCTTATCCTGTGCGCGTTGGTGTCTACAACTCCGAGGGAATAATATTTGAACAAGTAGACACTTGTAAAAAAAAAAAAAAAAAAAATCTGTGGAAAGAGACCAAACTGATTTTTTTCTTTGGGGCTGATTGCTAATCCCATTTGCTCTCACACAGTGTCATGTTCCCCAGGAGACCATCCATTCAAAAGGAGAAGGGGAGAACAAACAAAGAAAATAAAAACATTGTAGTGTTTTGAAGGAAAACTCTTTAGACTGGGATGACTTCAAATACAGTATCTCAGCTGTTCTACCATCAGTCATGAAGCACCTTTGGATGGGCGTTGATTGGGGAGAGTGGTTTGACCTTTATTTGAAATCTGTCTGATTGGAGCTCCAGGTGGCTAAATCAGGTGTTTGAGTCTCAGCCTGTCCACACCTGCGAGATTGCATCAGACCTGCTGTGGCCTCAGGGCCCGAGGGAGATAACATGACTGGAAACGTGCCACCTGCTCCAAAGATCGGCCACACCCATTTCTCTCCCTCTTTCTCTCTCTCTCTCTCTCTCTCTCTCTCTTCCCTCCAGCTAACTGAAGCTAACAGAAACTAACGCTGTGCAGCCTTCATGGAACTACAGACAAGACAAAACTCCTGAAAGCCACTGAAGAATCATCAGTAAGCTTTCCTTTTAATCTCTGGTAACTCCTATGTGTCTTCTCTCTCTCTCTCTCTCTCTCTCTCCATTCTCCTTTTCTTGCTTTTTTGCCTCTTTTGTGTTGACTAATTCCAGAATTTTCTCCCTGAGGCCCAGCAGAGAGATCATCAGAGAGAAAGAGGAAGAAACAAAAATAGGGTGGAGCTGGGAGGGTGTTTGGAGTGTGTTTGTGAGGTTAAAGAGAGGCCCACTGGCTATTTTTGTTACATTTACCAAAAACCTGTAAGGCAGGATTATGAAGAAAAGAGGTGGAGGTGTTACTGAACCAAAGAGACCCGTCTCCGTTGCAAAGACAAAAGCACTCTTTGCCTTTCTGGTCACTATTTTGGTCATAATAATGAGTGTTTATTTTCATTTACTGTGGTCTTTCCCCTGGTAGACTTTTGCCTGAAGGAAGTTTCTCTTGTCTCTTGTCTACATGCTGTTGTTATAAGTCATTTGCTAGTCTTGTCTACGTGCTGTTGTTGTAAGTCATTTGCTACCATGACAGTTTATCTACTTTCCTCTGAACTATTAAATAATTAGTTACTGTATTCTGCGACCACAAAAGTAATAAACATGTTAAAAAAAACTATGCTGTTGGTGTGTATTTATACATTCTTTGGTTCATTGCAAGTACATATAGATGACTTAGAGCTTAAATATATCACTTTTTTTTTTCATCAGTGTTCAGTTTGATTCTTTCTCCTTCTGTAGCCCGTAAGCCCCCTGCTTTCTCCCTGTGGGACAAAAC